>NW_003852415.1:927938-939173 GCF_000181295.1 Otolemur garnettii
GTGCCCTACTCCTTTGAGCCACAGGCACCGCCCCCTCAAACGTGTTTTTTAATACTGTTTGCTTAACAGCCCATCATGTCAAAGAAAACTAAGAGAATGCTGAGGAACAAAACAGATTTTTTTTCACAAGGACTGGGAATTGCAATATTGTTTCTGCTAAAGATAAGATGATTTGCTTGCTTTGTAATATCAACATTAAAGAAATTCAATGCTCATCATCATTATAACACTCAGAAGGCCCACACATATTTTAAGTTAGAGGGAGAGATGCAAAAGGTTATATTGCAGAAATTAAAAGATGAAAAGCAAAAGCAAAAGGCGGTGCCTGTGGCTCAGTGGGTAGGGTGCTGGCCCTATATACCAAGGGTGGCAGGTTTGAACCCAGCCTGGGCCAAACTGCAACAGAAAAGATAGCCGGGCACTGTGGCAGGTGCCTATAGTCCCATCTACTTGGGAGGCTAAGGCAAGAGAATCGCTTAAGCCCAAGAGTTTGAGGTTGCTGTGAGCTGTGATGCCATGGCACTCTACCCAGGGTGACATAGTGAGACTCTAAAAAGAAAAAAGAAAAAAAAAAAAAAACCAAAACAAAGATAATTCTTTTAAGCAGCAAGAAGGCCTAGATATAGCACCGCTGAAGCAAGTTATAAAGTAGCTTATATACTCAAGAAAAAAGGGAAGCCATTCAGTGTTGTAGAAATTGTGAAAGAATGCATTGTTGCAAGTTGTAGGATGCTTAGACCCCTATAACATTGCAAAGTCAAACAGCTGCCTCTTTCATAGGGAACCATAACTGATCAGCAGCATGCATTAGCCTTCAGCTTAACAGAACAACTTCATGCCATACTTCAAAAGGAAAATATATATTATTCAATCATTTTGGATGTATCATCTGACGCTACTGACTCAGCACATGTTTTATACTTCATTCAGGTCATAACAGTAGAGTTTCTTGGGTGGCGCCTGTGGCTCAGTGGGTAGGGTGCCAGCCCCATATACTGAGGGTGGCAGGTTTGAACCCAGCCCTGGCCAGCAAAACAGCAATGACAACTGCAACAAAAAAAATAGCCGAGGGCAGCGCCCGTGGCTCAAAAGAAGTAAGGTGCTGGCCCCATATACCAGAGGTGGTGGGTTCAAAACCAGCCCCAGCCAAAAAAAAAAAAAAAATAGCCAGGCATTGTGGTGGGCACCTGTAGTCCCAGCTACTTAAGAGGCTGAGGCAAGACAATCACCTAAGCCCAGGAGTTGGAGGTTTCTGTGAGCTGTGACACCATGGCACTCTACTGAGGGTGATAAAGTAAGACTCTGTCTCTAAAAACAAACAAACAAAAAAACAGTAGACTTTCTTTGAAATGAGGAGTTACTTGTTTTAGGCACTCTGGTGAACAGAACATGGGGAATAGATATCTTCAACAACTTTCAAGGTAAATGTCACGAAGATGGACTGAATTTGGTAAATGTAGTGAGTGTATGTACAGACAGTGCACCTTCCACGACAGGAAAACATGAAGGGTTTATTGCACACATAAAAACACTATTAACAGATCCAGATGCTCTTATTTTCACTGTATCTTGCATCAGCAGAATCTCTATGCTAAAGCTACTGTAAGTGACACTTTGCAACAAGTTATACATATTGTCAACTAGAGAGGGTGCCAAAAAATGTATACACATTTTAAAAGAAGAAAAAACTATATTAAAATTATAATACTCAGGTGACATTTGACTCCTGAAATTACAAAAGGTGCTCACATGTGACTTATAGGCATCTTTAGTTATCGGTATATATTGAGTATTACAATTTTTTTTTTTGAGACAATCTCACTTTGTTGCCCTGGGTAGAGTGCCATGGCATCATAGCTTACAGCAACCTCCAACTCTTGGGGTCAAGCAATTCTCTTCTTGCCTCAGCCTCCCAAGTAGCTGGGATACAGGCGCTGGCCACAACACCCAGCTGTTTTTAGAGATGGGGACTCGCTCTAGCTCAGGCTGGTCTTCAACCTGTGAGCTCAGGTGATCTGCCCACCTGGGCCTCCCAAAGTGCTGGGATTACAGGTGTGAGCCACCGTGCCTGGCTAAGTATTATGATTTTAATACAGTTTTTTTCTTTTTTGCAGTTTTTGGCTGGGGCTGGCCAAAACCCGCCACCTCTGACATATGGGGCCGGTGCCCTACTCCTTTGAGCCACAGGTGCCGCCCAATACAGTTTTTTAAAAATAATTTTTAATACATTTTTTGGCACCCTCTGTATATTTGTGCAAATACACCATGGTATCATAAGTTTGGTAACATACTAAAATTGAATGATGAGGTATTCAGTGTGATTTGCCATATCATTCTAAAGTGTGTTGGCTATTGTAGGACTAGGTGTCAGTCAAAATTTTATCTAGGTGAGAATAGTAGTTAAATTTTATGAAGCCCAGCTGGGCATAGTGACTCACAGCTGTAATCCTAGCACTTTGGGAGGCCAAGGCAGGTGGTTTGCTTGAGCCCAGGAGTTTGAGACAAAGCTGAGCAGGAACAAGACCCCTTCTTTACTAAAAGTAGAAAAATCAGCTGGGCATTCTGGCTGGCGCCTGTAGTCCCTGCTATTTGGGAGGCTGTGGCAGGAGGATCATTTGAGCCCAGGAGTTTGAGGTTGCTGTGAGTTATGACACCACAGCACTCTAGCCTGGGAACAAAGTGTGGCTCTGTCTCAAATTTTATGAAGAACAGAGTCAGCAATATGAATTATTGAAAAGCTTTTTACAGGAATGCAGCATTTCTGTGTGATATCATGTCAAATCAAAAGGACTTACATGTTTCTTTGCAAGATAAAAAGTATTTTTTTTTTGAGACAGAGTCTCAAGCTGTCACCCTGGGTAGAATGCTATGGCATCACAGCTCATAGCAACCTCCAACTCCTGGGCTCAAGTGATTCTCTTGCCTCAGCCTCCCAAGGAGCTGGGACTACAGGCGCCCGCCACAACGCCCAGCTGTTTTTTTTTTTTTTTTTTTTTTGGTTGTAGTTGTCATTGTTCTTTGGCAGGCCTGGTCTGATTTGAACTCGCCAGCTCTGGTGTATGTGGCTGGTGCCCTAGCTGCTTGAGCTACAGGCTCCAAGCTGATAAAAAGCATTTTGGAAAAAGCTGTGTTTTTTCAAAACACTTCTTCAAAAGAAAAAAAAAATTATTTTTGTTTATTTGTTTTTTTTTTTTGAGACAGAGTCTTTGTTGCTCTTGGTAGAGTGCTGTGGCATCACAGCTCACAGCAACCTCAAACTCTTCGGCTTAAGCAACTGTCTTATCTCAGCCTCCTGAGTGGCTGGGACTACAGGTACCTGCCACAATACCCGGCTATTTTTGTTGTTGTTGTAGTTGTCATTGTTGTTTTACAGGCATGGGCCAGGTTTGAACCCATCAGCCCCAGTGTGTGTGGCTAGTGCCCTAGCCACTGAACTACGAGTACTGAGCCCAAAAGAAAAATTTAGATGAGTATTTTCCCTAGTTAGCAAAGGTTACCAATGAGCAGGATGATATATATGAATCATTTGATGAATATGCAGTTGTTACAGACCTGTTAATTGGAGAATACATGAAAGATTTGCTGACTTTCAGCAACATGATATCACATTCAGGTAGCCTTTTTTTGTTTGTTTTTTTGTTTTGAGGCAGAGTCTCGCTGTGTGCAATGGCATCACAGCTCACAGCAACCTCAAAGTCTTGGGTTGAAGCGATTCTCTTGCCTCAGCCTCCCGAGTAGCTGGGACTACAGGCACCCACCACAACACTGGACTATTTTTTTGTTGCAGTTATCATTGTTGTTTAGCAGGCCCCAGCCGGGTTTGAACCCACCAGCTTAGGTGTATGTGGCTGGCGCCCTAACCACTGAACTATGGGTGCCATCTCAGATTAGCATTTGAGCCTCATTCACCAGTTGATATCAATCACCAACGCACCTAAAGAACTACGTAAAGAATTGATTGAGCTCTTCAGTAGATGTCATTTTAAAGTCATTGATGTTAACTGAAATATGGGAAAATGCAGTAGAATACCCACACCTTTGTCAACATGCTTGAAAAATGCTTTCTTGCTTTTCAGTCACTTATTGCTGTGAATCTATATTCTCCTACCTAACCCAAATCTAGGTGCACTTAGTCACAAATGACTGATACCCGCCTAGAGGATCACTGAAATCGCAGACCTCCATGCTGCAACCAAATATCCAAATGCTTTCCCACAAAAAGCAGACAAAACAAAGCCATTAAAAGGTCAGTTAACTTTAAAATTGACACATAGTTTTCATTTTTTGAAACTATTAAGTACATAGTAGTTAGATTTTTACAAAATATATACAAAATATGTTTATATATTATAAAAGCTTATTTAATTTAAGTTTCTTGTATGTGGCCTTACTTGATTACAACTAAATTAATGTAGTCTTCCAAGGTGAAAAGTTTCCATACCTCTCATAACTGTTTTCTCCAATTGAATTTCCTCCTGCTATAATCTAGTTCCTATATAGCAGCTGGAGGAATCCACAAAAATGCAAACCAGATCAACACTCCACTTAAAATCCTTCAGCAACAGCTTGGCGCCTGTCGCTCAGTGGTTAGGGTGCCAGCAACATGCACTGGGGCTGGTGGGTTTGAACCCTGCTGGGGCCTGCTAAACTACAACAATAACAAAAAATAGCCAGGCATTGTGGCGGACAGCTGTAGTCCCAGCTACTTGGAAGGTTGAGGCAAGAGAATCCCTTAAGCCCAAGAGTTTGAGGTTGCTGTGAGCTGTGATGCCACAGCACTCTACCAAAGGTGACATTAAAAAAGAAAATCCTTCAGCAACACAGAATTCTCTTAGTGCCCTGGCTCTACCTACTGCTGTAACCTCTTTAGGGGCCAAACCTTGTTTCCCTCTACTCTTCCTTCCATCCTCACTGTAACCTCCCTGCCTTACAAATTCCTTTCCTGAGCATCCTCTTTCTATTATTACTTCCCATAGCACCCCATTCCCCCTTTTAGCATTTACCACAGCTTGTTGTTATATTTTCATTTTGTGTATTACACCATACTTCATTAACATCTCTCTTTCCACTCCATAAAGGGAGGGACTATGTCTATTGTGGTCACACTACTGTGTTCCCATTGTCCAATGATGGTTCACTGACTTTGAAAATTAGGACGTCACACTCAAATTAGCATTGGTACTTAGTAAGATCACAAGAAATATATATATATTTTTTGAGATAGAGCCTCAAGCTGTCCCCTTGGGTAGAGTGCTGTGACATCACAGCTCACAGCAACCTCCAACTCCTGGGCTCAAGTGAGTCTCCTGCCTCTGCCTCCCAAGCAGCTGGGACCACAGGCGCCCGCCACAATGCCTGGCCGTTTTTTGGGGTTGTAGTCGTCATTGTTGTTTGGCGGGCCCAGGCTGGATTCAAACCCACCACCTTAGGTGCATGTGGCTGGCGCCCTAGCCACTTGAGCCACAGGCACCGAGCTGTAAGAAATATTTTTGAACATACATAAACAAAATAATCCCTAACCGCCCACCCCCCAAACACACAGGCCACCGTTTCTGCTTATACAGTTTTCTATTGCTCCTGGATTTCCCTTTTTCCAGCTACTAGACTCTTGTGCTACTTCCTCACTTCCTTACTCTTATAAATAAAGGGAGGACAAATTGGTTTTAAAAAAAAGAAAAAGAAAGTAATTTGATAAAAATTATCACATTTTAGATGATATATATTATTTTCCTGTTTTTTGTTTTTTGAGACAGTCTCACTTTGTCGCCCTTGGTAGAGTACCATGGTGTCATAGCTCATAACAGTCTCAAACTCTTGGGCTCAAGTGATTCTCTAGCCTCAGCCTCCCTAGTAGCTGGGACTACAAGCGCCGGCCACACTGCCCGGCTATTTTTAGAGACAAAGTCTCACTCTGGCTCAGGCAGGCCTTGAACCTGAGAGCACAGGCAATCTGCCTGTCTCGGCCTCCCAAGTGGTCATGAATGAAGTCATCGCACCCAGTCAATGTACAGTATTTTTGTTTCCAGAACTTCTCTTATATTTTCCAAGAGCACAAAGGACAAAGGGTTAATCATAAGGATGTTTCTATAGCATGGTAGGTAATAGCAAAATCCGAGAAGGAACCAAGATGCTTATCAAAGGAGTAATAGTTAAATAAAATGTGACACCTTCACTTGATAGAACACATTCTGTAGCCATCAACATGAATGAGAGGGAACACCACATTCACATAGTGGTTCAGAACATGGACATCAGAGCCAGATAGTGTGGGTTCAGATTCCTACTCTACAACTACATATCTGTGTGACTTAAGGCAAGTTGCTTCAGGTTTTTTTTTTTAAGAGTCTGTTGTTAAATTAACCTCCTGTATAACATCACAGTTTCATTACAGTACATATTATGCTGGATGCAGAGTATATAGAAAGTGTGGGCAGTGAATAGCAGACCACATTTCACCATAACAAGAATTTATCAGGTTTTTTTTTTTTTAAGAACTGTAAATGAAGGTAACAGCTGGGTTCGGTGGTTCATGCCTGTAATCCCAGCACTGTGGGAAGCTCAGGAGGGAGCATTGCTTCAGCTCAGGAGTTCTGAGACTTGCCCGAGCAAGAATGAGACCCAGACTCCTAAAAAAATGAAAAACCCAGCTGGGTGCCCTGGTGAACTCCTGTAATCCCAGTGGCTTCCTGAGGCTGAGGCAGCGGGATGTCTGAGGTTGCAGTGAACAATTGTAGACGCCATCGCACTCTGCTCAGGGCATAGGGTGGGACTGTGTCTCAACAACAGAATACATACATACATACATACATAACTGTAAAAATTATTTGTACAACAGAGGGTTGTAGCAGGGAATACGTAAGTTAATAGTTATGAAGTACTTAAACATATTGAACACTCTGGGAGGCTGAGGTGGGTGGAGCTCACATGTTCGAGACTAGCCTGGGCAGAGTGAGACCCTGTCTCTAAAAATAGCTGGGTGTTGTGGTGGGCACCTGTAGTCTCAGCTACTTAGGAGGCTGAGGCAGGAAGATCGCTTGAGCCCATGAGTTTGAGGTTGCTGTGAGCTGTGACGCCATGGCACTCTACCAAGGATGACAAAGTAAGACTCTGTCTCAAAAAAAAAAAAAAAAAGGAAAACAAATAATAGAAATAAATGAATAAACATATTGAACATGGAAAAAAATGCCCAGGCTACTTTGTTTTGTTTTTAATTAGCTAGATTTTTTTTTTTTTTTTAGAGATACTCTATCGTCCTCCATAGGGTGCTGTGGCATTACTACTCACAGCAAGCCCCAACTCCTGGGCTTAGGTGATTCTCATGCCTCAGCCTCCTGAGTAGCTGGGACTACAGGCGCCCACCACAGTGCCCTGCTATTTTTTGTTGCAGTTTGGCCAGGGCCAGGTTCAAACTCACCACCTTTGGTATATGGGGCCAGCACCTTACTCACTGAGCCACAGATGCTGCCCAATTAGCTTGATTTTTAATTGAAAACTTTGAAAGCGCATGATAAAAAAAAAATTCACACAGGATTATAGGGTATGTGATGAAAAATAAGTCTTCCACCTCAAAGGCAAGCTGTTCACAGCTTCTTAGGACTCTTTCCAGAAATGTCTTATGTATATGCAAACTTGTATGTGTTAATATATTTCACACACTCCCACTCACACACACACACATTCCTTTTCCTTTTAAACGCTCCATCTTGTAGCTGACTTTTTACACTTTATAGTGTATCTTGGAGTTTGTTCCACATCAGCAAGTACAGACTGTAAGTCATTCTTTTTCCACTATAGAGAGGCTCTTCAGCTTACATGAGTTTACCTCCTGATAAACCATCATAAAGTTGAACCATCAGAAGTCAAGGACTGTCTATATAAAGAAAATATGTAGGGTGGCACCTGTGGCTCAGTGGGTAGGGTGCCGGCCCCATATACCAAGGGTGGCGGGACCTAGCCCTGGCCAACCTGCAACAAAAAATAGCCAGGTATTGTGGCTATTGGGAGTCTCAGCTACTTGGGAGGCTGAGGCAAGAGAATCGCCTAAACCCAGGAATTGGAGGTTGCTGTGAGCTGTGATGCCATAGCACTCTACCGAGGGCCATAGAGTGAGACTCTGTCTCTACAAAAAAAAAAGAAAGAAGAAAGAAAATATGTATCAATTTCCTACTGATGGATATTTTAGTCAGTTATAGTCACCATTTATTACATAGTACTAGAATTACTATCCTTAGATAAGTTAAAATGTGGTTAAGCTTATATTTTCTTTCTTTTCTTTTTTTTTTTTGAGACAGAGTCTCACTGTGTCACCCTTGGTAGAGTGCTGTGGTGTCCCAGCTCACAGCAACCTCAAACTCTTGGGCTTAAGTGATTCTCTTGCCTCAACCTCCCAAGTAGCTGGGACTATAGGTGCCTGCCATAATGCCCAGCTATTTTTTGTTACAGTTGTCATTATTGGTTAGCTGGCCCCAGCTGGGTTTGAGCCCCCAACTTCAGTGTATGTGGCTGATGCTGTAACCACTGTGCTATGGGAGCCGAGCCATATGTGGTTAAGTTTAAAAGAAGGCATGCTTGATACTTTGTTTTTTAAAAAGCATGTTTGACTGAGCATGGTGGCTCTTGCCTATAATCCCAGCACTTGGGAGGCCACGACGGGTGGATTGCCTGAGCTCACAGGTTTGAGACTAGCCTGAGCTAGAGTGAGACCTTGTCTCTAAAAATAACCAGGCATGGCAGTGCCTGTGGCTCAGTGGGTAGAGTGCTGGCCACATACACCGAGAGTAGCAAGTAAGAAGCCAGCCCTAGCCATCTAAAACAACAATGACAACTGCAATAACAACAATAACACAAATAGCCAGGTGTTGGGGCAGGCGCCTGTAATCCCAGTTACTCGGGAGGCTGAGGCAAGAGAATCACTTAAGCCCAAGAGTTTCAGGTTGCTGTGAGCTGTGATGCCACAGCACTCTACTGAAGGAGACAAAGTGAGACTCTGTCTCAAAAGTAAATAAATAAATAAATACATAAATATTTAAAAAAATAAAAATAACCAGGCATTGTGGGAGCTGCCTGTAGTCCTAGCTACTTGGGAGGCTGAGGCAAGAGAATCACTTAAGCCCAGGAGTTTGAGGTTGCTATGAGCTATAACACCAGGGCATTCTACCACAGGTGACAAAGTGAGACTCTGTCTAAAAAAAAAAGCATTTGGGGGCCCGGTGCAGTGGCTCACACCTTTAATCCCAGTACCTTGGGAGGATTGCTTAAGCCCAGGAGTTTGAGACCAGCCTGTGTAACATAGAGAGAACTGGTCTTTACAAAAGAGAAATAAATAAATAACACATAAAAGCATGTTTGTGCATGCGTGAGTGTGCACCCTCTGAAAGTGATTGAAAATCTGTGGGAATTTGGAATGCAATGAATGGAGAAAGCAAAAGACAGTTTGAACAAAAAGAGCCTGCATGTTCATATGTTTTGTTTTTAAAAGTGTTACCTGCTTAAAAGAAAAAAAAAGTGCTACCTGCACAATAAAACATTCTCAGAGGCTGTCCCCTCATATAGAAGGAATAGTTTCTTCTTCTGGCCCTTCTAGCTCTTGGTTTACACCTTTGTTATAGACCGGGCTGTGCCTGCCTGTCTCCCTGGTAGCCTGGGGGCTTGCCCAGTCATCTTCATACCCACCAAGACCCATCCCAGTGCCTGGTGCAGAGAAGGTGTTCATTAGACACTTTTGGAATGAATGAAGCTACTCCTCTGACTCTAGTTTCACTGTATATAATATCAGGATGATATTAGGCCTATTGGTATTGGTGGGCCAGCTAACCAATAATGACAACCCACGCTTATGGCCATCCTGAGAAATTACTGAATTTGTGAAAAATGTGAATGCTCTTAAAGAAGATGGAATGCTGTGTAAAAATACTCAGAAATAGCTGCTTAATCAGAAATTTATCCTGTGGGCTGACCAGGTCAAGTGCTTGTAGTATATAACTGGTTCAAAGCCTGGTGGCAGCTTCCATGTGAGATCGCCCTGTTAAATTTGTTTCCAGACAAAAGGAGGACAGAGGTGGAGGGGTAAAGTTGTCAGCTGAGCAGAGCCCTGCTATCAAGTCTTCTAGATCTTCTAGACTTCTGGGTCTGCTTCCATCCCAGCAGTAAATCATATTGGAAAGACTATGTCCCCTAAGCTGCAAGTCTGTTAAAAAACTGGAGCCAAACAATAATGACAACTACAATAAAAAAAATAGCCGGCATTGTGGTGGGCACCTGTAGTCCCAGCTTCTTGGGAGGCTGAGGCAAGAGAATGGCTTAGCCCAAGAGTTTGAGGTTGTTGTGAGCTATGATGCCACAGCACTCTACCAAGGGCAACAAAGCAAGACTCTGTCTTAATTTAAAAACAAAAGCAAATAAACAACAACAACAACAACAAAAAAAAAACAGGCTCAGTGCCTGTGGCTCAAGTGGCTAAGGCCCCAGCCACGTACACCTGAGTTGTCAGGCTGGAATCCATCCCGGGCCCGCCAAACAAAATGACGGCTGCAACTAAAAAATAGCCGGGCATTGTGGTGGGCACCTGTAGTCCCAGCTACTTAGGAGGTAGAGGCAGGAGAATCACTTGAGCCCAGGAGTTGGAGGTTGCTGTGAGCTGTGATGCCATGGCACTCTGCCCAGGGCGACAGCTTAAGGCTCTGTCTCAAAAATAAAATAAAATAAAACAAGCATTTAAATACAGCTTTTTAATGACTCCATTTTTGGTAAACCTTTTGAAAACTTTTATCTTAAAAGAAAGCTAGACTTAGGAGCAAGTTAGTTGATTTAACCATGACTGTCACAATTTTTTGCCTAACAAAATATAATGAATGATTATAATTGGCTTAGTTTCTGCCACATTTGGGGGAGGCCAAGTTTGTTATTTGGGGTTTAGTTTTTAAAAGCAGGGCCATGTCCAATACTACTTTAGTATTTATAAGAAATCACAAGTTCTCTACGAGTTAAGAGTATTGTAGGACTTGTTTTGAGATTCCATTTCATAATGTTTGCTGGAATTTTAGTAGCCTAGTAGAAAGCTTTTAAAAAGGAGCTTTTTGGCTCGGCGCCTGTAGCTCAACCTGCTAAGACACAGCCACATACACCTAAGGTGGCTGGTTTGAATCCAGCTCGGACCGCCAAACAACAACGATGGCTGCAACCAAAAAATAGCCGGGCATTGTGGCGGGTGCCTGTGGTCCCAGCTACTTGGGAGGC
>NW_003852415.1:939448-945129 GCF_000181295.1 Otolemur garnettii
AGTCCCAGCCACTAGGGAGGCAGAGGCAGGAGAATCGCTTGAGTCCAAGAGTTGGGGGTTGCTGTGAGCTGTGATGCCACAGCCTCTACCCAGGGTGACAGCTTGAGGCTCTGTCTCTCAAAAAAGAAAAAACAAACCCTGGGTTCAAGGGATCTTCCTGCTTCATCCTTTCAAGTATCTGGGACTACAGACACCCGCCACAATGTCCAGCTAATGTTTTTCTACTTTTAGTAGAGACAGGGTCTTGATCTTATTCAGTGATCCTCCTACCTCAGCCTCCCAGAGTGCTAGGGTTATAGCTATGAGCCACTGCACCCTGACTGATGCTCAAGTTTCAAATTAAAGTCTCTGCCTTCACAGACTGTAGACAATATACACATAAAACGATATTAAATGTAAATCAGATAGTGCCAAGAAAACTAAAGCAGATGTCACAGTTCGGGTCCACTGTACCGACACCCAGAGACAATGTTTGGCATGTGCAGTGACTATAGAGACTACTCTTGGGATTGTGTCTTTGGACAGGAGGGGAAGGAAGCAGGATTAGCAGAGGGACAAATCCAGTTGAGAGGCAGGCCCTACAATAGCCTCAGCTGATTCCATGGGGAGTGCCAGAGCCAAAATGTTCCATCTGAATTGACGTGTTGGGCCAAAATGGCCATCCTTTCTATCCCACCCCAATCAGTCATTTAAGGTGGGATATCTTCAGAAGGTCATTGGGCAAGTTCACTTTTGTAGCTGAGGCATACCTGAAGGACGGGTAACAAGACCTTCCTTTAAGGGGACCTGGGTGGGAAACTCCATGTTCACCCCACAGGGTATGGGGACAGAGGGGATAGGGATGGTGGTGTTTCATGGGGCAGGGTAGTCAGGAAAGGCCTCTCTGAGGAGCAACCTGAATGAAGCCAGGGAAGGAGCCATGTGGGCTCTGAGGGAAGAGCATTCAAAGCAAAGGGAACAGCACATGCAAATGCCCTGGGGAAGAAATGTTCTTGAGATGTTCAGCAGCAGTAAAATGTCATTGTGCCTGGAGGGCAGTGAATAAGGGGAGAGTAGTAGGAAATGAGCAAGGGCCAGGCCATTTAGGGTCTTGTGCACCATTGTAAGGAATGCAGATTTTATATTTAGTGTTATAGGAAGCCATTAGTGACAAGTTTGGGTTTATGATCTAAATGGGTCACTCTGGTTGCTGCTATATGGAGAGGGGGAAGCTGGAACAGAGGTAGGGGGACCAGTTAGGAGGCTATTCTGATATTTCACGTAAGAGAATAATTGTTGGGACAGTGTAATGGTGGCTGTAGAGAAGTACTTCTCACCAGGGCGATTTTGCCCCATACTCTCCACACATACCTCTCTCTCATCACCCCGCCACCACTACCAGCCAGAGACATTTATAGATATCTGAAGCCTTTTTGTTTGGTTGGTTGTTTTGGTTGGTTGCTTTTTGTTTTTATTTGTTTGAGACAGAGTCTTACTCTGTTGCCCTAGGTAGAGTGCCTTGGTGTCATCATAGCTCACAGTTACCTCATCCTCTTGGGCTTGAGTAATCCTCTTGCCTCAGCCTCCCGAGTAGCTAGGACTACAGGCATGTGCCATGATGCCCAGCTAGTTTTTTTCTATTTTTAGTAGAGATGGGGTCTCACTCTTGCTCAGGCTGGACTCAAACTCCTGAACTCAAGCAATCCACCTGGCTCAACCTCCCAGAGTGTTAGGATTACACATGTGAGCCACCACACCTGGCCGATCTGAAGACATTTTTGGTTGTCACATGGTGGGTGGGGGGGGAGATGCTACTGGCATTTAGTGAGTGCAGCTAAGGATCCTACACGATCAGACGGGACAACTGCCCACAACAAATTACATTGTCCAAAATGTCAATATTGCCAAGGCTGAGAAGCCTCGACGATATAGAGTAGGTGAAAAGTACTGGATTTGGGATGTATTTTGAAGGGAAAGCCAAGAAGATTTGGGTTGGGATGTGAAGGAGAGACAGAAGAATCATGAGTGATTCTAAGGCTTTTGGCAACTGAGTGAATGGTGGTATCATTTACTGTGGTGGGGACTCTCGGGAAGGAATAGAGTGCAGGTGGGGGACAGGTGGTAAGTCAGGAGTTGGTTTATGGACAGGTTAAACTTGAGAGGCCTGTTGGACACTTGATGGTGATGTTCCCTATGCAGTTGATGTCTGAGTCTGGAGGTTAGGGAAGCTGTCTGGGTTGGAGCTATAGATGAAGGAATCATTAGAAGAAAGGTGGAGTCTGGGGCCGATGGCTCACGCCTGTAATCCTAGCACTCTGGGAGGCTGAGGTGGGTGGATCACTTCAGCTGAGGAGTTAGAGACTGGCCTGAACAATAGTGACCCCCATCTCTACTTAAAATAGAAAAATTAGCCAGGTGTCATGGTGGGTGCCTATAGTCCCAGCTACTTGGGAGGCTGAGGCAGGAAGACCAAAGAGTTGAAGTTGCTGTGAGCTATGATGATGCCGTGGTACTCTAGCCTGGGCAATAGAGTGAGATGAAAGGAAGGAAGGAAGGAGAAAAATGTAGAATTTAAAATTAGTAGATTGCAAGAAGTCACCTAGGGAGTAAACATAGATAGAGAAAAAAGAATTCAGCCGGGTGTGGTGGCATACTCCTGTATGCATACTCAGGAGTCTGAAGCTCAGACATTCAAGAGGCAGTGAGCTATGATGGTGCCACTGTACTCCAGCCTGGGTGACAGTGAGACCTCCCCATCTTTTTTTTTTCTTTTTTTTTTGAGACAGAGCCTCAAGCTGTCCCCCTGGGTAGAGTGCCGTGGCATTACAGCTCACAGCAACCTCCAACTCCTGGGCTCAAGCGAGTCTCCTGCCTCCGCCTCCCAAGCAGCTGGGACCACAGGCGCCCGCCACAACGCCCGGCTATTTTTTGGTTGCAGCCGTCATTGTTGTTTGGCGGGTCCGGGCTGGGGATTCGAACCCGCCACCTTAGGTGTATGTGGCTGGGGCCCTAGCCGGGTGAGCTATAGGCGCCGAGCCGAGACCTCCCCATCTTAAAATAATAGTAATAATAATAATAACAACCAGGGAACTGAGTCCAGGGGAAGTCCAAAATCTAGTGATAGGAAGAGCTCATAAAAGAGATAAAGAAGGAACATCTGGTAAGTGTCTGTGGCTAAGTGGGTAGGGCGCCAGCCCCATATACCGAGGGTGGCGGGTTCAAACCCAGCCCCAGCCAGCTAAAACAGCAGTGGCAACTGCAACCAAAAAATAGCCAGGTATTGTGGCAGGCACCTGTAGTCCAAGCTACTCGGGAAGCTGGGCAAGAAAATCGCTTAAGCCCAAGAGATGGAGGTTGCTGTGAGCTGTGATGACACAGCACTCTACCGAGGGCAACAACTTGAGACTCTGTCTAAAAAAAAAAAAGAAGGAATATCCAGGGCAATAGGAGAAAAACCAGCTTTGAGTTGTCCTGAAAGCTAAAGCAAGTGCTTCAAGAAGCAAGGCCAGGGGCTGGGCTTGGTGGCTCACACCTATAATTCACATTCTGGGAGGCTGAGGTAGATGGATTACCTGAGTTCAGGAGTTTGAGACCAGCCTGAGCAAGAGCGAGACTCCATCTCTAAAAATAGCCAGGCAGGCAGTGTGCAGGCACCTGTAGTCCTAGATACTTGAGAGGCTGAGGCAAAAGAATTGCTAGAGCCAAGGAGTTTGAGGTTTCCGGGAACTGACGCTATGTCACTCTACTGAGGGCGACAAAGTGAGACAATGTCTCAAAAAAAAAAGAAGCAAGACCAGAACAGCCAGTGTTGAATGCTGCTCAAAGGCTGTGGATGAGGACTAAGAATTACCCACTGGAATTGCATCATGGAGTTATCAGTGACCTTGACAAAAGCAGTTTCCATGGAGTGGGAGAGAGAGGGAGGTGAGAAAATAGAAAGGGGGATTACAGACAATCCTTTGAGAGTTGTCCTATAAAAAGGGACAGATAATGTGTCTGTAGGTAGAGGAGGACATGGGGTCAAAGACGGAAGGATGACAACACATTTGCAAGCTGAAGGGAATATATAGCAGAGGAAAATCATTAATATTAACCTCCATGGAACACTTACTAAGTCCCATGAGCTGAGTTAGGTATTTAACGTGGATTATTTCCTTTAACATGCACACCAAACCAGTGAGGTAGAGAGTATTGCTATCCCCATATCATAGAAGATGGAACTGAGGAATGGAAAGGATTGGCTGGCTACACGGCCTCAGGCACAGGGCTGGGAAGTGGGGCGGGAGGGAACTTGGATGTATGCAGCTTGTCTGGCTCCAAAGCTCATGTTCTCACTTTCTCTTTCATCCGAATTCATTTTATATTGCAAAGTGTAACCACTGGCTGGAATTTATATCCACTATCATTGGTTCCCTTCTTGGTGGGGAAACAGAATTATTAGCTTTCCAAGACTTCACTGAAGCTAATCCCCTGGAATTGCCTCTTCTGCTTCCAGAGCAAGCCTCTATCATGGTCCTATCAAGCTGCCCAACCCACCACCCACCTTATTGTGTCTGTTTCCAGTCTCCTGCGGTGGAACAAACTCTGCCTCGAATTGATATTTCCAATCACAGCTGGCTGGAACTGGTCTTCGAACAATAAATGTTTACTAAGGAGTTGAGTGGATGGATGGTCAAATGAACATACAGTAATCTCCCCATTATCCAGCACCCATTGAAATTGGTAGGTTCCAGATAAAAGTAGTTTCTGGTTGCTTAAGAGTTACTATTAAAAATAGGCCTAACAAGGAGGGTACCTGTGGCTCAAGGAGTAGGCCGCTGGCCCCATATACTGGAGGTGGTGGGTTTAAACCTGGCCCCGGTCAAAAAAAAAAAAAAAAAAAAAACAGGCCTAACTGGGGCCTACATTTGTAATCCTAGTTCTCTGGGAGGCTGAGTAGGGTGGATTGCTTGAGCTTAGGAGTTCAAGACTGGCCTGAGCAAGGTGAGACCCCATCTCTACTAAAAATAGGGTGCCTGTACTCTCAGCTACTTGAGAGACTGAGGCAAGAAGATCAGTTGAGCTCAGGAGTTTGAGTTATGATGCCCACAGCATGCTATCCAGGGGCTGGAATAAGACTCTGTGTTTAAAAGAACAACAACAAAAAAAGGGCAGTGCCTGTGGCTTAGTGAGTAGGGCACTGGCCCTTTATAACAAGGGTGGCAGGTTTGAACCCAGCCCCGGCCAAACTGCAACACAAAATAGCTGGGCGTTGTGGTGGGCACCTGCAGTCCCAGCTACTTGGGAGGCTGAAGCAAGAGAATTTCCTAAGCCCAGGAGTTGGTTGGTGTGAGCTGTATGATGCCACGCCACTCTACCGAGGGTGACAAAGTGAGACTCTGTCTCTAAAAGCAATAGGCATAACTAATTCTATACTCCATACTATGCTATATCATACCATGAACTCTGTCTTGACTTGATATTAATATTGAAATAACGCTAATTAAAAGCAAATTAAGTTGGCTTGGTGCCTGTGGCTCAAGTGGCTAAGGTACCAGCCATATACACCTGAGCTAGTGGGTTCGAATCCAGTCCGGGCCCACCAAACAACAATGATGGCTGCAACCAAAAGATAGCTGGGCATTGTGGCAGGCGCCTGTAGTCCCAGCTACTTGGGAGGTGGAGGCAGGAGACTCGCTTGAGCCCAGGAGTTGGAGGTTGCT
>NW_003852415.1:948038-955522 GCF_000181295.1 Otolemur garnettii
AACCTGCCACCTTAGGTGTACGTGGCTGGCGCCTTAGCCGGTTGAGCTATAGGTGCCGAGCCTTGAGACAGAGTCTTAAGCTGTTGCCCTGGGTAGAGTGCCATGGCATCATCATAGCTCACAGCAACCTTCAACCCTTAGGCTCAAGAGATCCTCTTGCCTCTGTTTTTCTATTTTTAGAAGAGATCATGTCTCGATCTTGCTCAGGCTGGTCTCAAACTTGTGAGCTCAGGCAATCCACCTGCCTTGGCCTCACAGAGTGCTAGGATAACAGGCATGAGCCACTGCACCTGGCCTTTTTTTTTTTTTGAAACAGGGGTCTCACTTGCCCTTAGTAGAGGGCCATGGCATCATCATAGCTCAAACTCTTGGGCTCAAGCAATACTCTTGCCTCACCCTCCCTAGTACTTGGGACTATAGGCACCTGCCACAACACCGGCTACTTTTGGAGATGGAGTTTCACTCTTTCTCAGGCTGGTCTTGAACTGCTGGGCTCAAGTGATCCATCTGCTTTAGCCTCCCAGAGTGCTGGGATTACAGGTGTGAGCCACTGTGCCCAGCCTAAGTAAGATCTTCATGTAAAATGTCTACTGCACAGAGTAAGTGCCAAAAAATAAGCTACTAGAATCCATGACATTGATTTTAATTGTGGTCTCTCTTAGAACTTTAAAATAGAATTAGGAGGTGCCTGTGGCTCAGTGGATAGGACACCGGCCCCATATACCGAGGGTGGTGAGTTCAAACCCGGCCCCAGCCAAACTGCAACAAAAAATATCTGGGCGTTGTGGCAGGCACCTGTAGTCCCAGCTACTCAGGAGGCTGAGGCAAGAGAATTGCCTAAGCCCATGAGTTGGAGGTTGCTGTGAGCTGTGTGACATCATGGCACTCTACCGAAAGTGATAGTGAGACTCTGTCTCTACAAACAAAAAAACAAACAAAAGAACATTAAAATAGAATCTGTTAAATAAAATTAACACAGTTTCTCAGAAATACATCAGTTAATGTGAATTTGGACTATCTTGGCAGCTTGGGTCACCTTGGTAGAGTGCAATGACATCACTGCTCACAGCAACCTTAGACTTAGACTCTTGGGTTTAAGTGATTCTCTTGCATCCGCCTCCCAAGTAGCTGGGACTACATGGGCCCTCCACAATGCCTGGCTATTTTTTGTTTTTGTTATTGTTGCAGTTGTCATTGTTGCTTTAGCTGGCCCAGGCTGAGTTCAAACCCACCAGCCTCAGTGTATGTGGCTGGTGCTGTAACTACTGTGCACGGGTGCTGACCCAGACACTAATTCCTTTTTCTTTTTCTTTCTTTCTTTTTCTTTTCTTTTCTTTTTTTTTTTTTTTTTTTTTTTTTTTTTTTTTTTTTTGTAGTTTGTGGCCGGGGCTGGGTTTGAACTCATCACCTACAGCATATGGGGCCAGTGCC
Source organism: Otolemur garnettii (assembly GCF_000181295.1). NCBI lineage: Eukaryota > Metazoa > Chordata > Mammalia > Primates > Galagidae > Otolemur > Otolemur garnettii. The sequence continues at coordinate 949,470 of NW_003852415.1, forward strand.
CTACTCCTTTGAGCCACAGGCACCACGCAGACACTAATTTCTTAACTAGGTGATCTTGGAGTTTCTCTAAACCAGAAAACTAGTTTTAAAAAAGGTGTGATCCTTCCTGAAGCCAGTAGGGGGAGTGTGTGTATTTTGGGATAAGACTAAGGTAACAAATCCAGGCAAACACTCCTGGTTGCAGGTTTCTCCATATTTGGGGAACAACAATGGAGGGCCTGAGAAGCTCTGGGGATCTGGATTAGGAGAGGGTCAGTGTAGATCCCCCCAAACACCAAGAAAATCAACCTATACAGAAACAGCCCCCAGGGACATCAATGTGAAAATGTGGAGAATGAGAAACCCCTGTGGATTTCCAACACAATTGGAAAAAGAGACATTTGTATGTTAAAGACACCAAAGAGCTAAAAGCAGGAGACAGACAGAGAAACATTTTTAAATTGTACTACAAAGAAATCCAAAATGTATAAGATGTCCTACCAGTCATTAAAGACTAAAAAAAAAAGAAAGAAAGAAAAACGAATGACAAATATAAACACAATTTCCCTAAGAAAGAAACACGAAAGGTTAATAAACATTTTTAAAAGATTAATCTCTTTATTAGCAAGGAAGTACAAATTAAAACATTGCAGGGAATTGCTGCCTTATTTATGATTATTATTCATTAAGCACCTATTCTGTGTCAGGCTGAGAGCTTTCTAAACATTAACATTTAATCTGTACAAAAACCTGAGAAGTGGGAACAAACATCATCTGCATATTATCTATAGAAAACTGGGACTGGAGAAGTTAGTAACTTGCCTGGAGTTCACCCAGCTAGAAAGGACAAGCAGGGTTCCCTCCCCCCTGGTTTGTGTGAGTCCAAGTCTTTCTTCTACCCACGCTGGTTTTTCTGGGGCTTCAGCTGATGTGTTTAAGCAGCATCGAGTGTTCCAATGCAGTGCTTGTGAGAAGGCCGTGGATGCCATGAGCCCCAAGCAGCCTAGGAGGAATGGAAAGTAAAAAAACAAACAAAACCTCAGAAAGTCAAATAGCCTTCGAAGTAGGTTTGAAGTGGGTCTGGGCAAGCAGTGTATTTTGGCAGAGCATGGAAGATGGGGACTTGGGGACCAAAATGAGGGCTTGGGATGTCATACTGGGGGGCAGGGGAAACAGTTCCATGGTGCATTCTAAACTGGATGGAGTCCAGCTGGATTTCTTAGAGGCCGGAAGCTGGGGAATCTGTTTGTCAGTCCCCTGCATGCTGAGTTGCCATTCTCATATCTAAACCTTCCAGGCCTTAGACCGCAACTCCCTCCCTCATTCTCGCACCTGCTGGCAGCGGGGCTCCAGTGAATGGACAAGTTCCACAGATTCTTGTCCCTTCCCCCACCTTTTACATAGCCAAGCCCTGGGACAAAAGGCGCCCTGAGTCTGGGGCTCCTTCCTTCCAACTCCTGCCAGCTCCAGGGAGTGCCAGACAGCTGGAGCCGGTCTCCACACTACATCATTTACATTTCTTACAGCCTCCTCACCCTGTGTTCCCCTCTCCCCACTCAAGGCCGTGGCCACATGCCCACCAGACCCCTGGAAGCTCCTCATAGTTCCTTGGAGGTTGGGGGGAGTTGCCGGTGAAGCAGATAAGCAGGGCAGCTGGGGCACAGGAGCTGGTTCACTTCTGAGGACCCAGCGGTAGAGGCAGATCCTTTGTCCAGGGCAATACATCTCACCCACAAGGCAGCAGCCCCGGGAAGCTCCTTATCTGTCATTTTGTGCTCCTAATTCTAGACCCCATGGCAGCGGCTGCCCTTTATGATATTGGACCCTCTCTTTTGGATGGTTCCCTGAAGAACTTTCTTGGATTCGTTCCTATCCCATCCTTGGATGGGATCCTAGTGGATTTAGCCACTGACAAATACAGCTACTATTTATTAAGCACCTCCTGTGTTCCAGGGACAGTGACAAGTATCTCTGTCCCTTCATTTAATCCTCACAATTAACTCAAAGTGAAATACATATGGGCCCGTTTTTCAGATGAGGAAAGAGGCTTGCTCACTCTAGGTCTCCTCATGGTTGGTGGTAGCACCAGGATGTGAATCCAGGTCTGCTCTACCCCCCACCACGAGCGGGACTCTGAGGACCGACTGCGCAGCTCCTTCCCCAGTCTCTCTTGCACAATCCCTCAGTCTGTGCTGTTTACTGGTTTACTATCTATCTCCCAAATCCACAAGCTATCCTCCTTGTGCCCTTTCCTGATCCTCAGAGTTGCCCCACTTGGGCTCTCCTTCCTTCCTGGCAGCCTCCATTTTGTTTTAAGTTCAGCAGGGCAGGCCAGGCCAGGAAAGGGGCAGTTATTCCTCACTTCTGAGAGAAGCCCTGCGGAGAGACAGGCCTGGCTGGGCTTTCCCACTCCCTGGTTGTTCCTCCCTCCCTTGCAAGCCTTGCCCTTGTAGACTGGGCCTTGCTTCAGATAAAATGAGCATTGGTTGTTTCTAACTGGATGTTCATTCTCTTCCGATAGCCTCCCAAAGCACCTCTAACTTCCTAGGTTATGGGCCAACAAATCAAAAGGCACCCTTCAGGGAGAGGAGGAAAGACCCAGTGCCCTGGCCACCTCCTGCTTTAGGAAGGCTAAACAAAACAGAACCCACCAAGTTGGCCATAAGGTTCAGCCAGCCCAGCCAGCCCTGGGGATCCCGGGCTCCAAAGCCACATCCGCACAGTAATCTCACATATATACCCAGTAAATGACATCACTTAACCAAAAAATAAAAATAGATAAACAAGGGCCAGGCACAGTGGCTCACGCCTGTAATCCTAGCATTCTGGGAGGCCGTGGTGGGTGGATAGCTTGAGCTCATGGCTTTGAGATCAGCCTGAGCAAAAAGCAAGACCCCGTCTCTACTAAAAATAGAAAAACTGAGGCAAGAGGATTGCTTGAGCCCAAGAGTTGGAGCTTGCTGTGAGCTATGATGCCATGGCACTCTACCCAGGGGGCAACAGCTTGAGACTCTTGTCTCAAAAAAAAAAAAAAAAACACACATATAAATATTAAGTTTCTTGCCTAAGCAATTCCACTTTGTGAATCTTATCTCATAGGAACATTTGAAGAGCACAGGTAAATCTTGAACACCATTTTTTTTTTAAATTTTGAGACAGAGTTTAACTTTGTCACCCTTGGTAGAGTGCTGTAGCATCATCGTTCACAGCAATCTCCAACTCTCAGGCTCAAGCGATTCTCTTGCCTCAGCCTCCCAAATAGCTGAGACTATAGGTGCCCACCACAATGCCCAGCTATTCTGAGAAACGAGGTCTCGCTCTTGCTCAGGCTGGTCTTGAACCTGTAAGCTTAGGACAATTCACCTGCCTTAGCCTCCCAGAGTGCTAGGATTATAAGAATGAGCCACTGCAACTGGCCCCTGAACACAGTTCTTTTTTTTTTTTAGACAGAGCCTCAAGCTGTCCCCCTGGGTAGAGTGCCATGGCATCACAGCTCACAGCAACCTCCAACTCCTGGGCTCAAGCGAGTCTCCTGCCTCAGCCTCCCAAGTAGCTGGGACCACAGGTACCCGCCACAACGCCTGGCTATTTTTTGGTTGCAGCCGTCATTGTTGTTTGGTGGGCCCAGGCTGGATTCGAACCCACCAGTATGTGGCTGGCGCCTTAGCCACTTTAGCCACAGGCACCCAGCCTGAACACAGTTTTTTTTGACAGTTTCACTATGTTGCCCTCGGTAAAGTGCTATAACGTCACAGCTCACAGCAACCTCAAACTCTTGGGCTTAAGAGATTCTCTTGCCTCAGTCTCCCAAGTAGCTGGGACTACAGGTACCCGCCACAACGCTTGGCTTTTTTTGGTTGCCGTTGTCATTGTTGTTTAGCTGGCCCTGGCTGGGTTTGAACCTGCCAGCCTCAGAGTACGCGCGTCAAGCCAGAACACCATTTTTAATAGTGAAAAACTGGGAACAAACTAAATGTCCAATTGCAAAGGATTGTTCCATTAGGTGATAATACACCCCTACAATAAACTACTGTATAGTTGCTAAGAAATATAAAGTTATTTTATATGTATTGATAAGGAAAGAGATTCATGACATACTGGAGGGTTAAAAACAGCAAGTTGGAGCTGCAGTACATCCAAGTCAAAATAAATAAATCTGTTTTCAAGAGAGGAATTTGTGTAATAACGTATCAGTATCATTCCATTTTGTTTTAAATATGTATTTATTAAGACAGAAGTTACCCAGATTGTTTTCCTTTAAACCTGAGGATTTAAAGCAATAGTTCTCAACTTGACTGCACATTAGAATACTTGGGAATTAAAAAAAAAATCCAGAGGCCCAAGCCCTGTTCCAGACCACTTGTATCTAAATCTCTGGAAACGGGAAGGAGGCAGTTTTTAAACCTCCCTAGGCAACTCCAAATGACAGCCATGTTGAAAAACACTATCCTGCCGGGCGCGGTGGCTCATACCTGTAATCCTAGTACCTGGGAGGCTGAGGCAGGTGGATTGCATGACCTCATGAGTTCAAGACCAGCCTCTGGTCTGAGTAAGACCTTTTCTCTAAAAAATAGCCAGGCACCTGTAGTCCCAGCTACTTGGGAGGCTGAAGCAAGAGAATCACTTGAGTCCAAGAGTTAGAGGTTGCTGTGAGCTGTGATGCCATCACACTCCACTGAGGGTGACAAAGTGAGACTCTGCCTCAAAAACAAAACAAAACACTATCCTAAAGAAATGGAAGGAAGGATAGGTTGACTCAGGAAGGAAAGTGTGGTGACAACGTGTGTTTTTTCTACATGAAAGATAAATAGATACCATCTGCCCTGCTCTTTCTGGGGAAAGAAAGGGCTGGTGGGTGGGAGGCTTGAATTAGGACTAGACTGATGCAAGCACTTAGTTGAAGGATAGCCCTTAGCAATAGCAAGCTTTCTGACTACCCCTGAGGCATCTTTGTACAAGGTGACTACTTGACTTCAGGAGATCAAGTCTTCCAGGGCAGAAAGACAGAAAAGAACTCATGTTGCCGCCTCATTCTGAAGGCCACGGGCACCTCTTCATTGGTAAGGCAGAAGGCAAAGCACCCTGCAGAGTGCACAGAGGTGCTCAGTGAGTGGTAGCTCATTCATTTCATGGACAGAGGGAGCTCAGAAGTCATTTTAGTGCCTGCTGAGTTCCAGGCATGTGTACATTATATTCTATAATCTTCATGAGGCTTTGAGGCAGATCTTGATGTTCTCATTTTATAGCTGAGGAATCTGACACTTACTTGGGTTACTGTCGGAAGCTAGAATTAAAATGCAATTCTGCCTACCTCCAAATTCTGTACTTTGTTCCCTTCTTAGGGACACGTGGGATTAGGTCTTTTGTTTTCAGGCTCATCTTTCAAGTGCCTCCAAAGGAAGGGAGGCTGTGTCTGGAGTTATCTGGGATCACTCTGTGTAGAGATGAGATGAACCTTAAAAGATTGTACCCAAATGTGGCTCTGAAAGGCCTGAGTTTGAGGCCATACCATGAATGAAAAAGAAAGCTTCAGCTCTGAGCCCCGTGGGGAAACATGAGGTGCTTTGGGCCTTTGTACTGCACTGCACTGCAGGCAGAGGTGGCCAGGGGATCCCTCCCGCCAACACCTTCCATTTCCTTTTCCCTCAAAGCAGCTGTTGTGTACCTGGTCTTCACACCTGTGTTTTTGCCCTAACAGGGCAAGTTTACTTCCCACCTCCTCAGAGGATTTGGTTCTGCTCCAAACCTGTTCTTTTTTCCTTCCCTGGACAATCAGTGCCTCTGGGTGTTGTCCTGTCTATCTCTTCCTACCCCTTTTCTTAACACCTGAATCAAATAATCAAAAAACGGATTCCTGAATCAGTCCTTCAGTCTGTCCGGCATCTTCTGTTGCTACCTCCACCTGGAATCCTGCCCCATCATCTTTATCTCCTGAGAGGACACTGGCTCCAGGAAACTGTCACAGGTCTCCTCATGGCACTTGGACACCTCTGCTACACACCTTCTCATATTCGGTTCTTAGGTTATGGTCATTTGCATGCCCACTGGACTGAGCATTTCCTTTTTTTTTTTTT
>NW_003852415.1:956511-958337 GCF_000181295.1 Otolemur garnettii
TTGGGAGGCGGAGGCAGGAGACTCGCTTGAGCCCAGGAGTTGGAGGTTGCTGTGAGCTGTAATGCCACGGCACTCTACCCAGGGGGACAGTTTGAGGCTCTGTCTCAAAAAAAAAAAAAAAAAGAATGTTAGAGCTTGAATTAGACCAATGAACAAACATTAAATTTCTTTCTTTCTTTCTTTTTTTGAGACAGAATCTCAAGCTGTTGCCCTGGGTAGAGTGCCGTTGCATCACAGCTCATAGCAACCTCAAACTCTCGGGCTCAAGCTATTCTCTTGCCTCAGCCTCCCAAGTAGGGACTACAGATGCCCACCACAATGTTCAACTAGTTTTCTTTCTTTCTTTTTTTTTGCAGTTTTTGGCTGAGGTCAGATTTGAAACTGCTACCTCTGGCATATGGGGCCAGCGCTCTACTCCTTTGAGCCACAGGCGCCATCCTCAGCTATTTTTCTGTTGCAGTTGTCATTGTTGTTTTAGCTGGCCAGGGCTAGGTTTAAACCTGCCAGCCTTGGTGTATGTGGCTGTTGCCCCACCCACTGAGCCACTGGCACTGCCCCAAACATTAAATTTCTTGTTAAACTTGACAAGAACGGAAGTGAAATCAGGGACATGGTAGTCCAAGTTCATGGGGATAATGCCAGGAAGAAAATGCCCATGGTGGGCATGATGCCTAAAATCCTAGCAATCTGGAAGACTGAGGCGGATGGATTGCCTGAGCTCACCAATTCGAGACAGCCTAAGCAAAAGCGAGACCCCGTCTCTAAAAAATAGCCAGGTGGTGTGGCAGGTGCCTGTAGTCCCAGCTACTCAAGAGGCTGAGGCAAGAAAATTGTTGGAGCCCAAGAGTTAGAGGTTGCTGTGAGCTATGAAACTATAGCACTCTACCAAGGGTGACAAAGCGAGACTCTGTCTCAAAAAAAAAAAAGAAAAAATGGCAGTGCACAAATTAGAGAGAATGTGTCACTGATAAAGAGAGGTCAGGGCAGCTAGTAACAAGCAGAACTGATAAAAAACATTTCAAAAATTGCATCAAAATTGTCAGTTGACTGTGAGAAGCAAAGTAGACCAAATAAACATCAATAGAGAAATAGTTAGGAAAACCTTAATTGAAAATTTTGACTGAGAAAGGTGTGTACAAAAATGGTCCTGAATGCCGTGAAGGCTATGTTGACCAGTTTGATGAAAGCATTTCAAATTGTATGTAAAACCAGCACACATTGTACCCCATCATTGCATTAATGTACACAGCTATGATTTAATAAAACAAAAAAAAGGTGTGAAGAAGCTCACCAATGAACAAAATCAAAGGAGAGTTGAAGTTTGCCAAGACCTTCTGGAGAGGCAAGATGTTGTTTTGGGCTGTGCTGTCACTGGTGATGGAATATGGGTGCACCCTATGACCTTGAAACAAAGCATCCAAATGCACAGTGGAAGGCAGCCAGTTCTCTAGGACCAAAAAAGTTCTGTCTGTCAAATCAAGAGTCAAGACAATGTTGCTAACCTTTTCTGGTATCAGAGGGCTTATTCATTATGAATTTGTACCAACTGGACAGTTAACCAGGTTTACTATTTGGAAATACTGAAAAGGCTGTGTGAAAAAGTTAGATAGAAATGACTTGAACTTTTCACCAACACACAGTTCTTACACCACAACCATGAACCAGCTCATATGACACTGTCTGTGAGGGACCTTTAGTTAGTAAACAAATGACTGTATTGGAACAGCCTCCCTACTCACCTGATCTGGGCCCTAGTGACTTTTTTCTTTTTTTTTTTTTTTTTTTTTTTTTTTGGTTCATAGATGGAACCTTCTTGCTGTGTCTTC
>NW_003852415.1:959012-962442 GCF_000181295.1 Otolemur garnettii
GCTCATAGCAACCTCCAACTCCTGGGCTCAAGTGATTCTCCTGCCTCTGCCTCCCAAGTAGCTAGGACTACAGGTGCCCGCCACAACGCCCAGCTGTTTTTTGTTTGCAGCCGTCATTGTTGTTTGGTGGGCCTGGGCTGGATTTGAACCCGCCACCTTAAGTGTATGTGTCTAGCTCCTTAGCCACTTGAGCCACAGGCGCAGAGCCAAAGAAAATATTAACAGGAAGACATTTTGATGACATTCAGGACATCAAGGGTAATAATATAGCTCTGATGGCAATTCCAGAAAAAGAGTTCCAAAATTACTTTGAAGGGTGCACTAGTAACTTGTATCAGTGCATAACTTCCAGGGGGAATACTTTAAAGGTGACCATGTGATATTCAACAATGAAGCATGTAGCACTTTTTTCTAGAATGAGTTTGCGAACTTATTTGTCAGACTTTGTATGCTGAACATTGTTCTAATTGCCCTACATTCATCATCACATTTAAATTTCATCATAAGCCTATGTAGTTACAGTTCCAGTCACCATTTTACAGATGAGGAAATTGAGGTACAGAGGTTAAGTAACTTGCCCAAGTTCACACAGGTAAGTGAGATTTGAACACAGGCAATATAGTTCCAGCAGCTATGCTCATAGGCATTCTCTAGATAGAGCTGGCTTGTAAATTTGGCTCAGAGGTTCCTAGCAGCCAAAGCCAAGATGGAAAGGTATTAATAACAGAAGTTCATTAAAAACCATAAACCCATTGCTTGTGAGAAACGTACCTTTTTGTGACCCTGAGCCTGAGAGAACTAATAAAGAAGATGCTGCTTTCCAAATTTTATAGGTTAACATTCCATAGGTAAAAATGATTAAACTCCTCAATATAGGTGTAGTTGTTTATAAATGATATATATGCACAGATGAGCTGATACATTATGTGCCGTGTAAAACACAAAAATAGAAACTGAAAAGAATGAGAGAGAACATAAATCTGTGTGGAAGTTCTGCTGGGAATCACCTTGCACACTCCCTTGGGACACTCAGCCTACCCCTGAGCTCCACAGAAGAGTGGGTGGCTCTACCGACTAGACCGTGGCGCTAGGTAACAAAGCAGCTTTTGTGTCAACATTTCCATAAGGACCCTCAGTGGAGGAGTCAAAGCATTTTCAAAGGATGACGCAAAAAAAGTTGTTCAGGTTCGGCGCCCATAGCACCGTGGTCCCGGCGTCAGCCACATACACTGAGGCTGGCAAGTTCAACCCAGCCCAGGCCTGCTAAACAACAGTGACAACCCCAACAAAAAATAGCTGGGCATTGTTGCAGGCGCCTGTAGTCCCAGCTGCTTGGGAGGTTGAGGCAAGAGAATTGCTTAAGCCCAAGAGTTTGAGGTTGCTGTGAGCTGTGAGGGGCGACATAGTGAGACTCTGTCTCCAAAAAAAAAAAAAAGCAAAAAGCAGTTCAGGGGCTAGGTGTGGCGGCTCATGCCTGTAATCCTAGCACTCTGGGAGGCCAAGGTGGGTGCGTTCCTTGAACTCCAAGTTGGAGACCACCCTGAACAAGAGTGCGACCCAATCTCTACTAAAGACAGAAAAATGATCTGGGAGCATTCAGGCGTTGCATTGGGAGCCTGCAGTTCCAGCTACTTGGGAGGCTGAGGTAAGAGGATTGCTTAAGCCCAAGAGAGTTTGAGGTTGCTATGAGCTAGGATGCCCTAGCAGTGCCCTCACTTTTTGAGATTCTGTCTCAAAAAAACCCAAAAAACCAAAAACACCAAAAACCAACCCCCCAAAACAACCACCATGTTATTCAACTCTGAAACTCTGAGGATGGCGATTTTAATCACTATCCTATACAGCCTCAGAAAGATTAAATATAGGTGGTCTTAAACGTAGTTTCCTCCACTTTACAGATCTTCTTTATTATTTACAAAAGAATGAATCCTTTTTTTTTTTTTTTTTTTGCAGTTTTGGCCAGGGCCAGGTTTAAACCTGCCACCTCCGGAATATGGGGCTGGCGCTCTACTCCTTTGGGCCACAGGTGCTGCCCAGAATGAATTCTTTTTTTTTTTTTTAATGAAACACTTCACAAATTTGTGTGTAATTTTAATCTTCTCTGTTTCTGTTTCTTTTCTTTCTTTCTTTTTTTGTGAGAAAGAGCCTCAAGCTGTCACCCTGGGTAGTGCTATGGCATCACAGCTCATAGCAACCTCCAATTCCTGGGCTTAAGCAATTCTTTTGCATCAGCTTCCCAAGTAGTTGGGACTACAGGCGCCCGGCAGAACACCTGGCTATTTTTTGGTTATAGTTGTCATTGTTGTTTGGCAGACCCTGGCTGGATCCTAACCCACCAGCTTTGGTTTGTGGGGCTGGTACCTTAGCCACTTGAGCTACAGGTGCCAAGCCAGTGTTCTGTTTCTTTTTCTTTTTTTTGAGACAGAGTCTCATTCAGTCACCCTGTGTAGGGTGCTGTGGCATCATACCTCACAGCAGCCTCAAACTGTTGGGCTTGAGCAATCCTCTTGCTTCAGCCTCCCAAGTAGCTGAGACTATAGGCAGCCACCATAATGCCCTAATAGTTTTTCTATTTTTAGTAGAGATAGGGTCTTGCTCTTGCTCAGGCTGGTCTGAAACTCTTGAGCTCAAGGGATCTACCCACGTTAGCCTCCCAGAGTGCTAGGATTACAGGGGTGAGCCACTGCACCCAGCCATCTTTCTGTATCATTCCAATTTTAGTATATGTACTGCTGCAACATGTACAAAATGTGTTCTTGTGGGAAAAATGCAAACAAAACAAAACTGAAATGAGAGGCCTGGTGTGGTGGCTCATGCGTATAATCTTAGCATTCTGGGGGGCCAAAGTGGAAGGAACTCTTGAGCTCAGGAGTTTGGAACCATCCCGAGCAAGAGTAAGACCCTGTCTCTACTAAAAACAGAAAAATTAGCTAGGTGTTGTGGCAGGTGCCTGTAGTCCTAGCTACTTGGGAGGCTGAGGCAAGAGGATCGCTTGAGACTGAGGCAGGTGGATTGCCTAAGCTCACACGTTTGAGACCAGCCTGAGTCAGAGCCAGACCTCATCTCTAGAAATAGCTGGGCATTGTGGTGGGCTCCTGTAGTCCCAGCTAGTTGGGAGGCTGAGACAAGAGAATCCCATAAGCCCAAGAGTTTGAGGTGGATGTGAGCAGTGATATCACGACACTTTACCTAAGGTGACAAAGTGAGACTGTCTCAAAATAAAAAGGCTCAGAGGCTTGGCACCTGTAGCTCAAGTGGCTAAGGTGCCAGCCACATAAACCAGAGCTGGCAGGTTCGAATCCAGCCTGGGCCTGCCAAACAACAAGGACAACAACAACCAAAAAATAGCCGGGCATTGTGGCGGGTACCTTAAGTCCCAGCTACTTGGGAGGCTGAGGCAAGAGAATCACTTAAGGCCAGGAGTTGGAGG
>NW_003852415.1:962827-964571 GCF_000181295.1 Otolemur garnettii
AAAAAAAAAGGACATTTTTATGTGTCACCATCACACTATTATCACTCCTAACAAATTTAACTAATTGCTTAATATATTCTAATACTCAATCTATATTCAAATTTGCCAAAGTCAAACAACTTTAAAGCCATAAATAAAGGCAGACTGGAGTCGCAAATGAAAACAGAGAAGCCAGCATCGCCTGTGAGCCTGCTCAGCACAGATCTCTGAGAAGTGCCAGCCCCCAGAGGGGCACGAGAAATACTGTATTAGTTTCTTTCCTTGGTAATAGCAAGTGACAGTAGCTCTGATCATACATGAGCTTTTCCCAGTCAGGTCTTGCTACGTCCCCTCCTATACTGGCTGGAAGATCATACAGCTCTTTGTGTGTTTTCCACAGCACTGAGTTTAATGCCTACCTGAGGTGGGAAACCCACGGCCTTCTGATTTCAAGATCATTCTTTTTTAAGCTCTAATGGAGGCAAGAAAAACTTCATCTTTCTCTGCTGCAGTCCTTCCCTCTTTTTTTGAGACAGAGTCTCACTCTGTCATCCAGGCTAGAGTGCCATGGTGTCAGCCTAGCTCACAGCAATCTCAAACTCCTGGGCTCAAGTGATTCTTCTGCCTCAGCCTCCCAAGTAACTGGCACTACAGGCCCCTGCCACAATGCCCAGCTAGTTTTTCTATTTTTAGTAAAGATAGGGTCTCACTCTTGCTCAGGTTAAGTTTAAGCGATCCACCTGCTTAGCCTCCCAGAGTGCTAGGATTATAGATGTGAGCCACCATGCCAGGCCTTTTGCTGCACCTCCTTTAATGAAAGGATTTGTTATGCAAAATTTGGATTCAGTCAAAAGCCTAAACTTAAGGACTAGGAAGGTTACAAGTTTCCTTAAGGCCCTAGATTGATTTGAGTGGATAATCCTATTTCTCTGATATTGTTTCCTCATAGACAAGCAGTGATATTGCTGTATTATTCAATCATTTCATTGGCTCTGTAAAGTTGATATTATTATCCCCATTTTACAGCTAAAGAAACTGAGAGCCAGACTCTTCTGAAATCTCGTAACTGTGAACTGGGGGAGCTGAGATCCACTCAGATTGGTCTGACTCCAGAGTCTGAGTGGTCATTCACACCTTGGTAATCATTAAGGGACTTTGGTAGGGGCATTAAAAGCCTGAGTCCTGGGCAGAGGCAAAGAGAGGGTAAAAGAGAAGAGGATAGGGGAGAAGGAGGAGGAAGGAGAACAAAAGAGCAAAAAAGAAGAAACCAGGAGAGTATGATGTCATGGAAGTAAGGCTAAAACTATTGGATTTAGAGCAGTGGTTCTCAACCTTCCTAATGACGCGACCCTTTAATACAGTTCCTCATGTTGTGGTGACCGCCAACCATAAAATTATTTTTGTTGCTATTTCATAACTGTAATTTTGCTACTGTTATGAATCATAATGTAAATATCTGATATGCAGGAGATCCCCAAAGGGGTCATGACCCACAGGTTGAGAACTGCTGATTTAGAGCCTTTGTGTACAGTGAACGTGATGTTTGTTGTGTTATGGAATGAATGGGAAACCTTTTGAGCTTGAACCTTCTGAGTCTAAAGTCTAGAGTAAGGTGTATAGCCTGGCTAGCTGGGATCTGGCACATACTAAGAAATAGGATGGGTATGGTGGCTCACAGCTGTAATCCTAGAACTCCTAGCACTATGGGAGGCCAAGGCAGGAGGATTGCTTGAGCTCAGGAGTTTGAGATCAGCCTGAGCAAGAA
>NW_003852415.1:966931-970301 GCF_000181295.1 Otolemur garnettii
AGAGTCTCACTTTATTGCCCTTGGTAGAGTGCTGTAGCATCACAGCTCACAGCAACCTCCAACTCCTGGGTTTAGGTGATTCTCTTGCCTCAACCTCCTGAGTAGCTGGACTACAGGTGTCTTCCACGTCTTGCTATTTTTTGTTGTAGTTTGGCCGGGGCTGGGTTTGAACCCACCACTCTCGGTATATGGGGCTGGCGCCCTACTCACTGAGCCATAGGCGCCGCCTAGGACCTTAATTTTTTGACACCTCAACTATGTCAGTTTAAATAAAAGTAAGTTAAAATTTATCAGATCTAGAATCCATTAAAGAAAAGACAGATAATGTACCATGAATGTAAACATAAAGTGTTTTCACTGAATAAAAACTACCTTAAGCAAAGGCCAATTATGGACCACAAATTTTGAAAAAATATCTGTAATTCCTATCATAGGCCAAGGACTGTCAGTTTTAAAATTTGTTTTTGAGATGAGGTCCTGCTTTGTTGCCTTAGGTCAGCAGTTCTCCATCTGTGGGTCTCGACCCACAGGAACTGTATTAAAGGGCTGCGGCATTAGGAAGGTTGATAACCACTGCCTTAGGTCAAATGGAGTGGCATCATCATAGCTCACTGCATCCTCAAACTCCTAGGTTCAAGCTGTCCTCCTTCAGCATCCCCAGTAGCTAGGACTACAGGTGTCTACCAAACACTCAACTAATTTTTTCCATATTTTGTAGGGATAGAGTCTTGCTCTTGCTCAGGCTAGTTTCCTGACCTCAACTGATCCTCTTGTTTTAGCCTCTCAGAGCCTCTGCACCCACCCCGAGGCTGTCTTTATACACATTGTACATTTATATATAGGTCTTGTGGAAACACATACACACACATCATACACAGTACAAAGCTCTCATAAATTGGCCAGGTGAGGTGGCTCACACCTGTAATCGTAGCAGTCTGGGAGTCTGAGGCAGGAAGATTGCTTGCACTCAGGAGTTTAAGACCAGCCCGAGCAAAGCAAGACCCTTGTCTCTACTGAAAATATAAAAATTAGTCTGGTGTGGTGGCATGCCTGTAGTCCCTGCTCCTGGGGAGGCTGAGGCAAGAGGATAGCTTGATTGTAGGAGTTTGAGGTTGCTGTGAGCAACCTCTGAGGTTGTGGCACTCTAGCCTTGGGCAACAGAGTGAGCCCCTAAGAAAAAGTCCTATCTTTCAATAGCAAATGGACAAAGGATATTCGTGGGAAAGAAAACATGAATGGTTCTTATATATATATGGAAGTGCTCTACCTTTACTCATAATGAAAAATTGTAAATTAAAACTATACTGAGATACTATTTTTTTATCCTTTAGATAAGCAAAGATTGCAAAAAATTGTTTTGATATGGCAGGTGCCTGTAGTCCCAGCTACTTGGGAGGCTGAGGCAAGAGAATCGCTTAAGCTCAGGAGTTGGAGGTTGCTCTGAGCTGTGTGATGCCATGGCACTCTACCAAGGGCGATAAAGTGAGACTCTGTCCCTACAAAAATAAAAAATAAATAAATAAATAAAATTGTTTTGATAACACATTGTACTGACCAGGAGTAGGGAAACTGTACTCTCATCCTCTGTTTGGGGGGTGTTGAGGGAAGATAAACCCATATAATTTCTTTTTGTTCTTTTTTTGAGACAGAGTCTCACTTTGTTGCCCTCAGTAGAGTGCTATGGCATCACAGCTCACAGCAACCTCAAACTCTTGGGCTCAAGCAATTCTCTTACCTTAGCCTCCTGAGTAGCAGGGACTACAGGTGCCTGCCACAATGCAGGGCTATTTTTAGAAACAAGGTCTTGCTTTGGCTCAGCCTGGTCTTGAACTTGTTTGCTCAGGCAATCTACCTGACTTGGCTTTCCAGAGAGGTATACTTTCTAAGGAGAGAAATTTGCAACATCTATACAAATTATTACTAAATACAATTTGAAGGTGCAGCTTATACTATACATGTATATGTGTGTACGTGGTTACCCTTTGTAGCATGGCTTAATTAGCAAAAGATAAAGATGACCTTAATGTTCATTAAAATAGGACTAGCTTAATCAGTTATGTCTATGCATAAAATGTAGTTCACGCCATGCCCAGATCTCTGCTAACAGAGAAGCCACCACATGTGACTATGGGGCATTCAAAATGAGGCTAATCCTAATTGAGATGTGTTTTAAGGGTGGCACCTATGGCTCAGTGGTTAGGGTACTGGCCCCATATACCAAGGGTGGTGGGTTCAAACCTGGCCCCAGCCAAACTGCAACAAAAAATAGCCGGGCATCGTGGCAGGCTCTTGTAGTCCCAGCTACTGGCGAGGCTGAGGCAAGAGAATCGTGTACACCCAGGGGTTGGAGGTTGCTGTGAGCTGTGATGCCACGGCACTCACCCAAGGGTGACAAAGTAAAACTCTGTCTCAAAAAAAAAAAAAAAAAAGATGTGTTTTAAGTGTAAAGTACACACCAGATTTTGAAGACTTGTTACAAAAAGGAAATGTACAATATCTTATTAATAAATTTTTGTTGATTTCTTGCCAAAATGATACTATTTCGGATACATTAAGAAAAATATATTGTTAAAATGAATTTTTCCTGTATAAGTAAAAAAAAAATAATAATTTTTCCTGTTCCTTTTAACCTTGTAAAATGTGTTTATGAAAAAAGTAAAAAAGTGACTTGGCACCCGTAGCACAGCGGTTACGATGCCAGCCACATACACCGAAGTTGGTGGGATCAAACCTGGCCCGGCCAGCTAAACAACAATGACAACTGCAACAAAAAATAGCTGGGCGTTGTAGCGGGTGCCTGTAGTATAAAAAAAGCAAAAAAGTATGCATGTAATTCTGAGTTTTGCTGGATAATGGTAGCTCTGGATAAAAAAAAAATAAAGTAAAGGCTGGTTAGGCCTTGTGGCTCATTCCTGTAATCTCAGCACTTTGGGAGGGAAGCCAAGGCAGGAGGATTGCTTGAGCCCAGGAGTTCTCAAATTGCCCAGCCCACCAGCGTGGGCAACATGGAAAGACCCCATCTCTCTCTCTCTCTCTCTTTTTTTTTTTTAAGAGACAGAGTCTTTGTCAGCCTCAGTAGAGTGCTATGGTGTCACAGCTCACAGCAAATTCCAGCTCTTGGGCTTAGGTGATTCTCTTGCCTCAGCCTCCCCAGTAGCTGGGACTACAGGCACCTGCCACAACACCTGGCTATATTTTCTTGCAGTTTGTCCTGGGCGGGGTTTCAACCCACCACCCTCGGTATATGGGGCCAGCGCCCTACTCATTGAGCCACAGGTGCTGCCTTCACCTCGAATTCTTAAGACAGAAAAAAAGAAATTAAACATTTCCCCCCAAAAGTGCTACCAAAGGTTAGTGGATAATGGTCCTC
>NW_003852415.1:970321-976110 GCF_000181295.1 Otolemur garnettii
GATTCTCTTGCCTCAGCCTCCCAAGTAGCTGGGACTATAGGTGCCCGCCACAACACCTGGCTATTTTTTGTTGCAGTTTGGCCGGGGCCGGGTTCGAACCTACCACCCTCGGTATATGGGGCCGGCACCCTATTCACTGAGCCATAGGCACTGCCTAGCAAGACCTCATCTCTTAAAAAAAAAACAAAATAGCCAGACGTGTTGGTATATACTTATAGTCCCAGCTACCGGGGAGGATAAGACAGGAGGATCCCTGGAGCTCAAGAGGTCAAGGTTGCAGTGAGCTATGGTCACACCACTGCACTCCAGCCTGGATGACAGAGCTGGAGCCTGTCTCTTTATAAATAGAAAAAAAGTGAAAAAAGCAGGGTGCCTAAGAATGTTTAGTATACTATCTATTGTGCTTTGAAGAAAGGAAAAATTCTTTCTTCCTCTCTGTGAGACTTGCTTGTTTATACATAAACTATCTCTGGAATGATGCACTAGAAACAATATTGGCTGCTTCTGGAGGGAGAAACTGTAGGCAGGGAACAGGGTTGAGATTCGAATCTTGAATCTTTATGTATATTTTTTATAATTTTTTTTTTTTGTCCAAGGCTAGATTTGAACCCCCCACCTCCAGCATATGGGGTCATCACCCTACCCTTTTGAGCCACAGGCGCCACCCTCCTATGTATATTTTTTAGCCAAACCTTATAAGCATTTTGAATATTATTTTTTTTTTTTTTTGAGTAGAGTGCTGTAGCTTCATCTTAGCCCACAGTAACCTCAAACTATTGGATATAAGCAATCCTCCTGTGTCAGATTCCCAAGTAGCTGGAACTACAGGCACGCACCATGACACCAGACTAGTTTTTCTATTTTTAGTAGAGATGGGTCTCCTCTTGCTCAGGCAGGAGTCAAACTCCTGAGCAAGTGATCTATTTGCCTTGGCCTCCCAGAGTGCTAGGATTATAGGGGTGAGCTACTATACCCAGCCCATGTTGAATATTACTTTTTATGTTTTATTCTCATGTTATTTGTATACAAAATATATATACAGGATGTCCATAAAGTTCTTGTGCCATTTAAAATAGTGTGCAGTTTAAAACTGCACATGGGCTTGGCACTTGTAGCTCAAGCAGCTGTGACGCAGCCACATTCACCGGAGCTGGCAGGTTCGAATCCAGCCTGGGCCTACCACACAACAATGACAGCTACAACCAGAAAATAGCCAGGCATTGTGGCGGGCACCTGTAGTCCCAGCTACTTGGGAGGCTGAGGCAAGAGAATTGCTTAAGCCTAGGAGTTGGAGGTTGTGGTGAGCTGTGATGCCATGGCACTCTATCCAGGGCGTGAAAGCTTGAGGCTTTGCCTAAAAAAAAAAAAAAAAAAAAGATGCACATGAATTTTATGGATACTCTGCAATTTATATATTGTAGATCATATTGGTCAAATGTTTTAAAAAATGTTTAACATAGAACTAAAATGTCCATAGACAGACTAGAAAAATAGACTGGATATATGTACATGAGAAGATAAAAATACACAAAAAAGGACCCACAGATTGGGCCAGTGAAGGGAATATGCTTAACTTTCTCTTTTTTACTCTGTAACATTTGAATCTTTTGCAAAGAGAATATTTAATTTGTGTAATTCTAAGGAAAAACAGTGGATTAGGACAAAATATCATGAGATGTTCACAATAGCTGTCTTTAGATAATGAGATTATAAGTAGTTTTTTCTTTCTTCTACTTCACTTTCAAAAATTTCCCAATCACTCTATAAATAACACTCTTGTAACGGAAAAGCCAACAAACCTTTTTTTCCACTATAGTTTTCTTTTTAAAAGACACCTTTAAAGATTCCATTAGCCTTTTAAAGAATTTTAAATTATCTTCATTGCTTTTTAAAATGATAGCAAGTAGTGCAGATTCCTTAAAAAATGTCAAACAACACAGAAAAATGTAAAGAAGAAAAGGTATCTTGTAATTCCATCACCTCTATGAGATAAGCTACTATTCTCCAAAATTTTAAAAAGACTGCATATACATATTAAGGACTTTTTTTTTTTTTTTTTGAGACAGAGCCTCAAGCTGTCCCCCTGGGTAGAGTGCTGGGGCATTACAGCTCACAGCAACCTCCAACTCCTGGGCTCAAGCGAGTCTCCTGCCTCCGCCTCCCAAGTAGCTGGGACAACAGGTGCCCTCCACAACGCCCGGCTATTTTTTGGTTGCAGCCGTCATTGTTGTTTTGGCGGGTCCAGGCTGGGGATTTGAACCCGCCACTTTAGGTGTACGTGGCTGGCGCCTTAGCCGGTTGAGCTATAGGTGCCAAGCCACATATTAAGGACTTAACAAATAATTTCAAATGAATTGGAGAGGCTGAGAACTGGCCTTTGTGGCAAGTAGAGCTTAAGTACAGTACTTAAAATGTAATTTCATTAAATCTACCCAATAGGGTAGATACCAGGTGTAATACCCTCTTAACCAGCAAGTCAGGGCTCCAAGTGTATTTGCCTAAGGCTACCCTCTAGTGAAAGGTAGGGTTGGCATTCTTTTTTTTTTTTTTTTTTAGACGGAGCCTCAAGCTATCCCCCCTGGGTAGAGTGCCGTGGCATCACAGCTCACAGCAACCTCCAACTCCTGGGCTCAAGCGAGTCTCCTGCCTCAGCCTTCCAAGCAGCTGGGACTACAGGCGCCCACCACAACACCCGGCCATTTTTTGGTTGCAGCCATCATTGTTGTTTGGTGGGCTGGGCTGGGGATTCAAACCTGCCACCTTAGGTGTATGTGGCTGGCGCCTTAGCCGCTTGAGCCATAGGCCCCGAGCCAGGGTTGGCATTCAATTCCAAGTCCAAGAGATCCACAAGGACAGCCTCAGGCCACTGCCAGCATGGTGGGTGGGGTTGATGGGATTTTGTTGCAGCTACTATACTGGAACTGAGTTTACATCTGGCTGCCCCTCATTCAGTGTCCCTGGGAATGGGTGTTTGATAAAGGATTTTTGACTTTCGTGATAAGTGTAGAGCTCATGATTGGGAGAGGAGAGAATGATGATAGTACAGTTGGGACATAATAAACACTGGGGGACATTTTACAGCAGAGTGTAAAATTGGAGAGAGGCGGCTGGCCATAGCACTCCAAAGGGTTAAAGCCAGGCTGGAAAGCCCCTGTGGGGGAGCTACCACCAAGGGTTGGAATCCTGAGGCCTTCACCTCCCCCATCAGCAGAGACTGGACTGGTTCCTCCCAGGATTATTTGAGGCCCCTGGGCCCCAGGTGAGCTTTGGGGAGGGACCAAAGCCCCAGATGCTCCACACCCCCGCTTTCCTGCGGGGCTCAGAAAGTTAGGTGCCCTGGGATAGGCCCCCTGGTCCCTGGTGTGTATAGCTCTGCTTTGGGAAGGCGTCCCAACCTGAGCGATGTTCAAGACTGGTGGGGATATAGCCTTGGAGAAAGTGGGGGCATTTTGGAAGGGAAGGGAGCCTGCACCAAGATGGGGGGTAGTGAGAAGTCCTCTGCCCCGCCTGGGTTCTCCCTGACTTGCAGTGCCAGGAGGGTGCTTCAGAAAGAGATACATTTGGGGGGTTCAAGGAGCCTTCAAAGAGTACTTCTCTAACCAATCAGTCTCGCTCAGTTTCCAGGCTCCAGCTTTGCTCTCCCTCCCTCCCCCTCAAGCCTGGCCGCAGTCTCTCTATCCTTAGGTCTTTCTATCTAAACCTCCTCCTCCCCTTCTTTCCCCTCCCCCCACAAGTCTTTGGAAATCTTTCAACTTTCTTTCAAGTTTTCCCAGGGCGGTTGGGAGTATGTTTCAGAGCTAGGTCCGGGAGCTTTAACACCCCCAGCTGGGGAGAGAGGATGACAATAGCTGCTATCACTTTACCATTGGAAGTGACCCCCGAATTTGCACTTCTTTCATCTCGGGACCAGAGTACTTGAGGGTGGGCGATTTCCTGGGGGGAGTGGCTTAAGCTGCTTCCCCACCGGCCAGTTGGCTGTAGATGGTCCATGCTCAATGGTCCTCTGCAGATATGAAACTGGTTCTGGAGTGAGAGTGGGACTCAGCTGGGGTCGCTGCCTGGGGCTGCCAGGGAAGGCCTTTCCCTACAAAGTGACTTAAATGTCCCGGGCTGGAAGGTGGAGCGAGAAGTGGATGCCCCCAGGGCTCTGCGGCACCCTCGAGGTCAGTAAACTAAGAAGTTTCCTCAAAATTAAAAAGGGTGGATGCCTCGTACACTTAGGAGGCTCCAGAGGAGTAAGGGGTGAACTCGGGACACTACTGGGCCCAGGTCAAAGAGTGGGCCCGTGAAGATGCTGTGTGTGTGTAGAGGGAGGGGTGGAATTATTTCAAGTTCTCTTTCTACCCACCCCCACCTCTAGCCCTGTCCCCACCCCCACTGGCCTGCCTATCTTCCCCTCCCCACCCTACACAATGGTCTGTTCTCAGCCCCTCCCCGGACTTGGTAGTTTCTCCGGTTGTGTTCCTTGCTTCTGTGGCCCTTGGCCAGCCTACTCTATCCATTACTGTCCACTGCCTTCTGGCGTCCCAAGGGGTAACTGGTGACTTTGTGGGCTACACTCTTCTCTGTCCCTTCCAGACATGTGGTCATGTGCAACTGAACTGGGCTTGGTTGACTTGGTGGCCTTGGGATTGCCCTGGTGACCTCAGATGTTCCCATTAAGCTTGGTGGTGGGAATTTCCTGGGGAAGTTATAGCGGAAGAACTTGGCTGCCATCAGCCAGTCCTTGTAGCTGCCCTTACCTAGCTGGGCCTCCAGTCCCTTGGGGAGGGAGCCAAGATGGCTGGCGCTCTTTCAGGGCTTGGCAGGGTACGGTCTGGGTGTCCAGGCTGGTTGTAAGCTGGGGCCAGGAGGGCAGGTCATAGAGGCATAGAATGAGGCTGGCTGAGAAGCCAGCCATCCAGGGGAAGAATTAAAGCCCATGGATTAATTACTGAGGGTTGAGACCTGGTGGCTCAGAGGCTTGTTGGGACTGGTTGACTGCAGTGCTATTGGGAAGGGGCAGGAGGAAGAGAGAGGATGGAAAACTAGGGGTCTTTGGTGAGCTACATGGAGCCCAGGGTGAGGCTGGTCGGGAAGAAGTTTGTCCTAGTGATCAGAGAAGTTCTAGCCTCTCTTCAGCATATCTCTTGCCCGTCTTTCCCTTGCTGACCCAGAGCCGTGGCTCATTTCTAAAATTCAGGGACAAGAGGCCAAGCCTGTGTTGCAAGACTGGCCCATCTGCGGGAAAGTAAGGGGACAAAAGGAGAGCAGGGAAACTGACCTTGGTGATGGTGAGGCTGTGAGTGTCCCTGCCGAGTGGCCTATGGCCATTCATTCATTTCTTGGCTCCAATGTGCTTTCTGGTTCACCTGTCTCTACCTTACAACTTCAAGGAAGGGGCGTGAGGGGAACTTGTGTAACCCCAGGGGCCTTGCCTCCGTGGTTTCACACCTTTTCACATCCCTTCCAAAAGTTGTGGGAACGAGTGGAGGCCAGCTAGACAAAGTCCATAGATTAGCTATCACTTTCTGCATCTCATTCCCTGATTGCACCTGGCAACCTGCGTGTTTGCTTTGCATTGCGCTTCCAGGAGGAGAGACAGTGCTAAAAAAAACTGTTGCACCTGAACGCCATCATCAATTGTCTACTTAAGGAATATAGGCTTCCTCTGTGGCCCCTGCGCTCTCCACGATGCCTGGTTCTCCTGTGGTCCAGTCCCGTTTTGCACAGCTGGGGGTGGGGGTAGATGTAGAGCTTCTCTGTGGAGCTGCCTTTTTTTTTTTTTTTTTTTTTTTTGAGACAGAGCC
>NW_003852415.1:976130-995069 GCF_000181295.1 Otolemur garnettii
GTGGCGTCACAGCTCACAGCAACCTCAAACTCCTGGGCTTAAGCGATTCTCTTGCCTCAGCATCCTGAGTAGCTGGGACTACAGACACCTGCCACAACACCCAGCTATTTTTTGCTTGTAGTTGTCATTGTTTGGCTGCCCCGTTCGAATCTGCCAGCTCTGGTGTATGTGGCTGGCACTTTAGCCGCTTGAGCTACAGGCGCCACCAGAGCTGCTTTTCTTAAAGCAAGCCTTTGGTTAGCCAGAGATGGGATTATGGCCTACTCTTATAACTCCTAATATGTCTTCTTACCTCTTTGGAGAAGAGAAAGGAATGAGATTGGGTGGAGCCGGGTGGGATTAGGACAGGGAAGAGTCGGTAGGGTGGGACAAGGTTGGGTGGGGAAGGGTGGGGTTTGTGCAAGAGGAAGTGTGACATATCTGGACATTGTGTTGGAAGGTATCTGGACACTGCTGCATGAATCAGGCAAGTCAACTTTACCTTTCCAGACCGCAAATTCCTTATCTGTAAAATGGCTGGATTTATCTCAAAGCCCTAAGAATCCATGTGTTTTGGGATCCACTAGATGATAATTTTGGGTGATGAACTAAGAGTGGTTAGGAGGGAAGTTCTGGAGTTGGACTGCCTTAGGCTTTGCAGTTTTTAGGAACTTTGTTGTCTTGGGAAAGCTAATTTAACCCCCAAGCCTCTTTTGGCCAGGTGTGAACTAGAAATAGTGATGATCCTTGTGCTGGTGCAGGTGTGATGGCCTTGTAGTTTGCATGGAGGAAAGGTAAGAACAGCATACAAACAAAATTACTTCTGAAAAGGCTGATATCCAAAAAGTTTGCCCTGTGAAAAGCCACAGAAACTTGTAATCACCGAGAGAACATTGTGCTCTGCTCAGGAAATAGGCCCATTGAGTGTAACGGCATAAATTAGTTGTTTTCCTTTACTTTTTTCTAAGATTTTGATTGAATTACCTGAGTTAAATGCACATAGTAGTCAGAAATGGTGGCTATTTTCCTAATTTTGTTTGCAAAATGACATGTATCTAGCAGAACACCCCCCCCAGTATCTTGTTTGTTGGGATGATGGTCAGAATGAAAAAGTTCTTCTTGTACAGTTTATTCTTCAGGGTTCGATATTTGTTATTGCATATGTGTACTCATTTGACGTGAGTCCAAAGAAAACTAATAGTTTTTTTTAAAAAGTAAATATAAAGTTCATGAAAGATTAACCGATTGCAAGCCCAATTCCAGGGTTAAATAACAAGATAAAAATAGAAATTTGGTAACTGGTTATACCAAATTTATAACAATAAAACACATTTTAAAGAAATCTATACCCTAGAAATTTTATTTTATTTTATTTTATTTTTTTTTTTGAGACAGTGCCTCAAGCTGTCCCCCTGGGCAGAGTGCCGTGGCATTACAGCTCACAGCAACCTCCAACTCCTGGGCTCAAGCGAGTCTGCTCCCTCCGCCTCCAAAGCAGCTGGGACCACAGGCGCCCGCCACAACGCCCGGCTATTTTTTGGTTGCAGCCATCATTGTTGTTTGGCGGGTCCGGGCTGGGGATTCGAACCCACCACCTTAGGTGTACGTGGCTGGCGCCTTAGCCGGTTGAGCCATAGGCGCCGAGCCTAGAAATTTTATTAAAGGTGATTCTGCTCACCAAGTTTTTCAAAAAATGTTTCCTTCTTTAGCAAGTAAAATTTTGTTAGGTGTTCTTTAAGTGTTTTTACATTTTAAAAAAAATTTCCCGAATCACAATTTATGCTCAAACACATTCCTTTTACATGCACAGTTCAACAAGCTGAAGAATGTATACACTCAAACATATTTTTTAAATCTAAGCTTCATCTAAAGCAATTCATTGAACTCTTCAGAACAAAGAGCTGAGAAACCGGGAAGACAAGGCTCTCCTTTCTAATTTAAAAACGGTGTCCATAAAGGAATACCACTCTGTTTGCAAATCAACACTGAAACTGTACTGGTAATTAGGATGATTAGCTTCTGTTGGAAAGGTGGCTGGTGGTCTAAACAGGAGATGAGCTTCAAGCCGGCACCAGCCCTGTCAGCTTCAGGGGCTGCCCAGCCAGCATCTGGTTTCAACTGCTGTTCAACTTGTGTTGTGACCTTGGGCAAATTAGGCTGCCTTCAGTTGCCTCAGTTTCCTCACCTGGCCACTGGGGACAATGGTGGTATCTACCTTAAAGTTTAATGTGAATGGTGAATAGCAAAGGGTCAGTAAATCCTACTTATTGGCTCTTTGTCTACACAGTGATTAGACTGCTATTGACCCTTCAAAAAGACTACTTTTATTCCAGGGCAGGAATTCTCAAAGATTTTGGTCTCAGGACCATTCTATGCTCTTGAGAACCCTGAAGAGCTTATATAGTTTGTAGCTAGCAGTTATACTGTATTCCAAATTAAAATTGAGAAATTAAAGAAAAACCCTGTTACACAGTAACAAATAATCATTTTTATGAAAAACTAACATTTCTGAAACAAAAAGTAGTGAGAAGAGTGCATTATTTTACATTTCTTCAAATCTACGTAGTATCTGTTTTAAGAAGGGTTGAATACTTTTTCACATCTGTCTCTATGTTTAATCTGTTTTGATGCATGGTTTTGGTGGAAGCATTTGAAGAAATTTAACTTCATCAAATACATGATGGAAAAGGGAAGATGCTTTGATAGTTTTTCAGTGGGTTTTCTTTGATATCACACCAAAACTCAATAAGTAGTGATTTCTCAAAACTTAGTTATGATGTGGAATTTGAAACCATATTTGTGAACATTTTTATCCAGTTATATTAAACTCCATGGGTCCCTTTTATGCTTTGAATGGTGCATGACTTTGTAACATCACCCACAGTTATTTGGGAAATATTGCTCCTTGAGTGATGTAGATATTTAATGGAAATGTTGACAATAGATCACACTGCATAAAACATTACATTTGTTAATGTCACCACTGATCTCATCAGAAAAGATTTTGGGTATTGAGAAACTGTTAAGCTCACTGTAGTGGATGCTGATTTTCCAGAATTCAGATTTTCAAATGAAAGCTCATAATTTCTCTTTGACAGGCTCACCTCATTCATTACTGCGAAAATGTTTGCCAAAGATACATCTAAAGGACCCATGTCTGTCAGTCAGTCTTTCTAGTCAAGTAGTATTCCATGCTAAAAGGAGCTAATCCATCATAAAGCCCATATAACTGTCAAACTGGGACATTTGGCATACTTCAGTATGCATCAGAAGTGCTTTGTGAGTACTAGGGGAGTACTCCCATTTAGTCACACCCAATATTGAAAAAACATGTACTTCAGGGTTGTGGTTTAATCTTTACTGCCTCATCAAGGACTTTTTTTTTTTTTTTTGAGACAGTCTCACTTTGTCACCCTTAGTTACCATGGCATCCCAGCTCACAGCAAACTCAAACTCTTGGGCTCAAGTGGTTCTCTTGCCTCAGCCTCCCAAGAAGCTGGTGGGACTACAGGTGCCTGCCACAATGCCCAACTATTTTTTTAGAGCAGAGTCTCACTCTGACTCAGGCTGGTGTTGAACTTGTGAGCTCAGGCAATCCACTCATCTTGGCCTCCCAGAGTGCTAGGATTACAGGCATGAGCCACCGTGTCTGGCCTGGTGATGTGATGTTTATCATTTCCATTTTACAGAAAAGGAATAGAAGCATAGAGCCGTTTAAGTGACTTACCCAGGGTGACCAAGCTAATGTCAGAGCCAGGTCAAAGCCAGGTTCTAGAGTCCACACTGTTCTTTACCATTGAGTGATAAACAACTCCAAGGGTGCAACTAGCTGTTCTTTGCCATGGGAGAATGGGAGGAGGTAGACGTTACCTCTAGGGAGACAGTGCCAGAGTGGACAGGGCGCTGTTGCTGGTTGTCATCTGGGTACCTTGGCCTGACTTCTGTTCTGTCCTTTGCCCTGGCAGGATGACTTCTCGGGACCAGCTGGTTCAGCAGGTGGTAGGGGAGCTGCAGGAGGCAGTGGAATCCGAGGGCTTGGAGGGTCTCGTTGGTGCTGCCCTCGAGGCCAAGCGAGTCCTATCTTCTATCACTCTCCCCACCTGCCAGGAGGCAAGCCGTGGCCTCCAGGTGCTAGAGGTAGACTCTGTGGCTCTGAGCCTGTACCCAGACGATGCTCCACGGAACATGCTGCCACTGGTTTGCAAGGGCGAGGGCAGCCTGTTGTTCGAGGCGGCCAGCATGCTGCTGTGGGGTGACACGGGCCTCAGCCTGGAGCTGCGGGCGCGCACTGTGGTGGAGATGCTGTTGCACAGACACTACTACCTCCAGGGCATGATCGACTCCAAAGTGATGCTGCAGGCTGTCCGCCACTCCCTGCGCTCCGAGGAGTCCCCTGAGATGACCAGCCTGCCACCTGCCACGCTGGAGGCCATCTTTGATGCAGATGTCAAGGCTACTTGCTTCCCCAACAGCTTCTGCAATATGTGGCACTTGTATGCCCTCGCCTCTGTCCTTCAGCGAAACATCTATTCCATCTACCCGATGCGGAACCTCAAGATCAGGCCATACTTTAACCGTGTCATCCGGCCCCGCCGCTGTGACCACCTGCCCTCCACACTGCACATCATGTGGGCCGGCCAGCCCCTCACCAGCCACTTCTTCCGTCACCAGTACTTTGCCCCAGTGGTGGGGCTGGAGGAGGTGGAGGCTGAAGATGCGCCCAGCCTGGTTCCGGTTCCTCCAAACCTGGCCCCGCTGCCACCAAACGCGAAGGCCCTGGAGCTGCTCAACCGTGAGCCTGGCCTTGGCTACTTCCACCTCTGCGAACGCTACAGTGTCACCAAGAGCACGTTCTACCGCTGGAGGCGGCAGTCCCAGGAGCAGCGGCAGACTGTGGCCGCCCGATTCTCGGCCAAGCACTTCCTGCGGGACAGCCTGTGCAGCGGGGGCCTCATGCCTCTGCAGCAGTTCCTCCAGCGGTTCCCTGAGGTTTCCCGTTCCACTTACTATGCCTGGAAGCATGAGCTGCTGGGCTCTGGCTCCTGCCCGGCCCTGGTCCCCAAGGAGGTGCCGGCCGTGGCAGAGCTGGAGAAGCTGCCAGAGGAGCAGGTGGGCGAGGGCCTGGGGGGCTCCCCGCTGGCAGCGTCAAGCCCTGGAATGGTCTTAATGCAGCGGGCCAAGTTGTACCTAGAGCACTGCATCTCCCTGAACACACTGGTACCCTATCGCTGCTTTAAACGCAGGTTCCCTTGCGTGTCTCGGTCCACCTACTACAACTGGCGGCGAAAGGCCCTCCGGAGGAATCCCAGCTTTAAGCCCGCACCAGCCGTGTCACCTTCCGGGGCTGCCCAGCCAGCACCTGCTGGGGATGTGACCCTGCTCCCTTGGAAGGGTGAGGAGGGGGAAGGGGCAGGGAAAGCAATAGTTAGGGGCCCACCTGGACCCCGGGGGCTCATGCCGCTCAAGATGCCCTTTTCCTGTTGGCAGAGGCGCCTGCGCAGGGCTGCGCGCAAGCAGGTGCTGAGGGGGCATCTCCCCTTCTGCCGCTTCCGCCTTCTCTACCCCACTCTGTCCCCTTCTACTTTTTGGGTCTGGAAGAGCCTTGCCCAGCCCTGGCCCCGAAGCCTGTCCAAGCTCCAGGTGCAGGCCTCCACCGCAGGCAAAGGGCGGCAGGAGGCCCAGGAGAAGGAAGCTGACCGGAATGAGACAGCTGTGCTGGTCCCACATGCAGGGACTCTGCCAGTGGCAGCTTCTTCAGGAGAGGAACCAGTAGATGCTGAGGGAGGGCCTTCCAGAGAGGGGGACTTGCAAGAGGGGGCTTCAGCCCAGGGCCAGCCCCATGGTGGGTCCCTGTCAAACCACCCTGTGGTGGCAGGTGGCAGGGAGGACCGGGTACTGGTGATGGATATGATCACAACCACGAAGTTCAAGGCCCAAGCCAAGCTATTCTTGCAGAAACGCTTCCAGTCCAAGAGCTTCCCCTCCTACAAGGAGTTCAGTGCCCTCTTCCCCCTGACTGCTCGCTCCACCTACTACATGTGGAAGCGTGCCCTCTATGACGGCCTCACCCTGGTGGATGGCTGACCAGGATATGCAAAAGGGGCTGGGAGGGAGGGGGCCCAGCGTGGACAGGGTTGGGGCCTGCACTGCCCCCTGGCTTGGCCAGGATGCTGTTTGTTCTGGCTCCCACAGTGTCTACCCCCAAATCTGAAGGCATATTTGTGTTATTTCTTGGCTCCAGGAGAGAGAGAGTGTGCGCGTGTGAGAATGAGAGCAAGCGTGAGCCAGAAATCAGCCATCTGGTCTCCTGCAGAAAGCTCTAAGACCAGAGATATTCTCTTTGGTTGTTTGCTGGTCATATTTTTATTGTGTTGTAGTTTTTTGTTTTGACTTGGGCCCCCTTGCAGGTATGAGAAGCTATAGGAATGGGGGAGGGGGGAGGTTTAAGAGGGGGGTTGCTTAGCTAGAGCTGCTTTCAACTTTTCCTGGGGATAAAAGGAACATAGAGTGGCTATCTGTCCCATTAGGCAGAATATATATCTTCAGTTTCTTTGTGGGGTTGGCACTCTCTTAACTCAAGATGTTACCCAAAGAAACATTAGGATCAGTTGTAGGGCAGGTTAGTGCCTTTTGTCCCCAAGGGAGAAGGTGCCAGGCTTAGTGGGAGCAGCAGCAGGGTTGTATAGGCAGAATTATGGAGGGCCACTAAAGGAAGGCTCTGAGGCTCCTGAGATCACCAAGGGGTTGGCCTGTCCCCTGCAAGGAGTTCAGTATGGGGAGGGGGAGGTCGGGCAGGAGGAGATGCAGACCTTATTTGGGGATGTGTCTGAGTCCCTGCTTGCTGGGACTTGATTTATCTGCTGGGGACCCTGGAGTCCTCTGCAGGCCTGGCTGGCGGTGGAGGACCTGGCTGTTCTGTTGAGCCTCTCAGAGCCTGAGGCCCGCTTCAATGAGGGGCTACAGAGCAGCCAGGCAGGTGGGAAACTGAACTTGCATTGTCCAAGAGTGAAGTTGGAAAACCAAAGAAATAAAGTGATGCAGTGCCCACAGTTCTTGGTCTCTGGAATTTGTTTTGCCAGGATGTAACTGATAATTCCCATGTTCCCCTTTAATTTAAGGGGATGGAGCATGACCATTTCTCATAATGAGCCATGCTTAAGTCCACCCTGGGGAACCGAAGGGGGTCACTCTGGGAACTCTGAATTGATTCTAAATGTGAATTTCGAGGCTGGGCATGGTGGCTTACACCTATAATCCCAGCACTTGGGAGGTCAAGGCAGGTGGATTGCCTGAGCTCAGTGAGTTGGAGACAGGCCTGAGCAAGAGTGAGACCCTGTCTCTAAAAAATAGCTGGGTATTGTGGCGGGTGCCTATAACCCCAGCTACTTGGGAGGCTGAGGCAAGAGGATTGCTTGAACCCAGAGTTTGAGGTTGCTGTGAGCTAAGACGCCACAGCACTCTACTGAGGGTAAACCAAATAAGACTGTCTCAGAAAACAAACAAAAAAATGTGACCTCCATTGCTTCTCCAGCTAAGAGTGGGGCTCTGGCTGCCTAGGAAGATCCCTCTCTGCCATGGGAGAAACTTGGCATGGTAGGTGTGCTTGGAGGCCAGACCAGTACCGAAGGTCAAGTCTGTGCCAGGCATTGTATTTAGACGTTAGCTATTCCTTGCAATGTCCCCAGGCAGGCTGGGTCCAGTCCTAGATGAGTTCAGTGAGCCGCTGGCTAATGTGCATGCTCCTTCCATCTTGCACACGGCACCGAGCCATACACTCCACCTTTGTTGGGGTGAGGCAGCATTAGGGATGACGTCCTTAGGCCTTTTCCTGTCTAGGTTTCTGCAGTAGCTGTCATCTTTGTGGTCTTGGGGAGTCATTCTGGGCTTTGTTCTTTGTTCACTCTACATCTAGTCCTTCAGCATGTCCTATCTATTCTCCTGGCCTAGATGACAGCTCCCACCCTCCCTGCCTCTACGCTTGCCCCCTTGCAAACCGTTCTCCATAGGGCAGCCAGAGAGATCTTATAAAATCTAATTCTGTCACTTCCCTGCCTTAGGACTCTACCTGCTCCTACTGGTCTTGCTTTGGATCAGCTGCTTCTGATCTTGAACATGCTGCACTTACCCCTGCTCTAAGGGCTTTTGCATTTGGTCCAGAATGCTTTTCTGTCATCTTTATATGGCAAGCTTCTTACCATTCAGGTCTCTGAGAGTCACTATCACATCACCTTTTTTAATTCTCTGCATGGTGCTTATTTTTATCTGATATATATATTTTTTATTAAATGATAGCTGTGTACATTAATGCAATCATGGAGTACAGTGTGGTGTTTTCATATACAATTTGAAATATTTTTATCAAACTGGTTAACAGAGCCATTATGTCATTTGCTTAGTTATTGTGTTAAGACGATTATATTCTACTCTTAGAAAGATTCACTTGTACCCTTGTAAGATAAACCACAGAAGTGATCCCTCCAATCACCCTCCCTCCACGCATCCCTCCTCCTCTCCCCCCCCATATTCTTAGGCTATAATTAGGTTATAGCTTTCATATGAAAGTCATAAATTAGTTTCATAATAGGGCTGTGTACATTGGATACTTTTTCTTCCATTCTTGCGATACTTTGCTAAGAAGAACATTTTCCAGCTTGATATTTTTCTTATTTATTTGCCTATTTGTGTATTGTCCATCCTCTCCTCACAGCAGAACATACGCTCTTTGAAAAACAGGACTTTTGAGCCGGAGCAGTGCCTGTGGCTCAAAGGAGTAGGGTGCTGACCCTATATACCGGAGGTGGAAGGTTCAAACCCAGCCCTGGCCAAAAACTATTAAAAAAAAAAAAAGAAAGAAAGAAAATAGGCCTTTTTCCTGACTTGCTCACACCTGTGTTCTCAGGAGGTAGATTAATTCCTGGCACATAGTAGGTATTAAAATTTGTTGAAAGAAGGAATGAATGAAACAAGGCCTCTATTTCTTTCCTGGTGTTATCCTTTGGAATTTGGTTCAAACCTAATCAATCCTATTTCCTAAATATTCCTCATAGGCCATCTTTTCTCCATCTCCTCAGCCACCCACTAATTTATGCCAGCAGCTGCCTTCATCTTTGATTCTAGAACTATTTTCATATTGACTCTAATTCTGCTCCAACTATCCCATTTCATCCTTTTTTTGTTTTTGTTTGTTGGGGTTTTTTTCTTTTTTTTTTTTGAGACAGAAGTGAGCCACCATGCCTGCCCCCTATTCCATCCTCTTGACAAAGGCGCGAATGAGCCTGCTAAGATGTCATTCTGACTCATCTCTGGATTTTCCATTGCCCTTAGCACACAATCATAGCCTTTATGTCATTTGCTTAGTTATTGTGTTAAGACGATTATATTCTACTCTTAGAAAGATTCACTTGTACCCTTGTAAGATAAACCACAGAAGTGATCCCTCCAATCACCCTCCCTCCACGCATCCCTCCTCCTCTCCCCCCCCATATTCTTAGGCTATAATTACCCACCAAAGTCTGGCCTCACCTTTCCTCTCTGGCTTAATTTTCCCTACCAACCCCTTAAATGTTCCACCCCTCGCCTAGGCCTTTATTCCTGCTTCCCCTGTCCCAGCTAAATGCAGGGCATTGTTGATGCTCTGGATTGAGCTCTGGGGTCTCCAATGAAGCCCCAGCACCAATGTAACCCCTTAATATCTGGGGAAGGGATTCGTGTAGGTGGTGGTAAATAATGTTCCACCTGGCCTGCTATAACTACCTACAGCCAGCAGATGGCAATCGAGTGTAGCTAGAGACAAAGCCTGGGTTCTAACCGAGCTGATAATCCCTTACTGCTTTGGCCATCAGAGGCACTAACCTCCCTTCTTAGACCTATACTTGTCAGGCCTCTGGATTCTCTTATTCTCTTCCCTGCACTTTCAAACCAGAACACATCCTCTGATGCCTGGAGTAATACTTCAGTGGGCCCTGGGGGAGCTTGTTAGGAATGTGGATTCCAGGACCCCACCCAGACCTGATTCCAACCTTGGACATGGAGAGGCAGGATGCCAATATGAGGGCATTGTTTAACCTTGCCCTGCCTCACTTTTTCCAGCTGTAAGATGGAGTTTATAGCAATAATGAATGCCTTTAATATAGTACCCCTCACATACAAAGTGGAGATGAGCAATTGCCATTAGTAACAATGGTGTTGGAGAACCCTTGGAGTCTAATTTCCTTTCTACCATGTTTCCCTAAAAATAAGACCCTGTCTTATATTTATTTTTTCTCAAGAAGACACACTAGGGCTTATTTTCAGGAGATGTCTTATTTTAAGTATGATACAACAATCTACATTTATTCAAATACAGTTAAGTCGTCATCTTCTGGAGCCTGACAAGGGGAGCCAACATTGTCAAGGGGTCTGGCGCTAGTGATGTGTGAACTCCTTTCCCCTAGCCCTTCGCAGATGTGCAATAGGATGCCTGTGACTGTGGTGCACCCGTGCAAGTGTGAAGGGCTTGGAGAAAGGAGCTGTGGCAGATAAAAGGTATTCCAGTCTTCCTTACCGCTCCTCGAGGAAATGCAGGAGTAGGTCTTATTATCGGGGCAGGGCTTATTTTGGGGGTAGGTCTTATTTTCGGGGAAACACAGTAGATGGAAGCTATCTCAACAATGCCCAAGGAGATTCTTGTCCAAAGTTACCTTCCAGATTAAAGACATTCCTGTTCCAAGAGGCCAGAGGGCAGCACTGAGGCCTAAAGTTTAGCTTTCTTTGGGAAAAATTAAGATAAAAATGATATGTCAATATTTATTGATTTGGAAAAGGATTTGTAAATATGGTTAAATTATTCTTGTGTAGAAAAGCTGTTTCCTTTATAATCTGCTTAGACAGGCAGGGATGCCTTAGCCATGACCACATTTGCCAATGCGTATTTTTTTTATTATTTTTTTTTTAGAGACAGAGTTTCACTTTGTCACTCTCGGTAGAGTGCTGTGCCATCACAGCTCACAGCAACCTCCAGCTCTTGGGCTTAGGCGATTCTCTTGCCTCAGATTCCTGAGTAGCTGGGACTATGGGTGCCCACCACAATGCTGGGCTATTTTTTGTTGCAGTTTTGCTGGGGCTAGGTTTGAACTCGCCACCCTCTGTATATGGGGCTGGCACCCTATTCACTGAGCCACAGGTGCTGCCCTGCCAATGCTAATTTTGAAGTCAACATTTGCTTGAGTTATTTGTAATTTCCCCTTTTTTTTTTTTTGCACCATTTTCTGTCTTGGATGCAGATGTAAAAAGAAATTCCAGTGAAATGAGCAATGTGTGAATAAAGGAAGAAAACAGAATTCGTGAGGTTCACTTTACATCTTCTTCCAACATTCTGTGCAGTTGTAATGTAACAACTAGTTCTAAAAACTGGCTCGGCAGTGCCTGTAGCACAGTGGTTACGGCGCCAGCCACATATACCAAGGTGGCGGGTTCAAACACGACTGGGCTAGCTGCAACAAAAAATAGCCAGGCATTCTGGCTGAGGCAAGAGAATCATTTATGCCCCAAAGTTTGAGGTTGCTGTGATCTGTGATGCCAAGGGTCACATAGTGAGACCAAGGGTGACATAGTGAGACTTCGTCTCAAAAAAAAAAACTAACAAAAAACAGTTCTAAAAACTTTAAAAGCTTCACCCTAGAAACAATCGAGTGAAATATAAATAATTAACTTTTTTTTTTGAGACAGAGTCTCCAGATCTTGGGCTTAAGCGATTCTCCTGCCTCAAGCTCTCAAGCACCTGGGACCTCAGGCACCCAGCTATTTTTTGGTTATAGTTGTCATTGTTGTTTAGCAGGCCCAGGATGGATTTGAACCCATGTGTTTGTGGCTGGTGCTCTAGCTGCCAGCTATAGGTGCTGCACCATAATTAATATTTTTTTTCCAGGCTGAGCATAGTGGCTCACACCTATAATCCTAGCATTCTGGGAGGCTGAGGCAGGTGGATTGCCTGAGGTCAGGAGTTTGAGACCAGTCCAGAGTAAAAGCAAGACCCTCATCTTTACTGAAAATAGAGAAACTAGCTGGGCATCATGGCAGGCTCCTGTAGCCACAGCTACTCAGGAGCCTAAGGCAGGAGGATCACTTGAGCCCAAATTTTGAGGTTGCTATGAGTTAAGATGAATACCCAGGGGACAGAGTGAGACTCAGAATAACAACAACAAAATATAATTTTATTTTCATTTATCTCCATATTTGTCCCCTGAAGAAAGGGGCTTCCTATTTTAGTGATCATTTTGTCTACCATGACATGCACGAAGTTGCTCCCCAAACGTTTCTCTGGAGTCCAGCATTCAAGTCCAGGGCTTTGCTGGTGGCTCTTGGGCCCTGAGCATCCATCTCATGGCACAACTCTCTGTCTGGATGTCCCACCATCTCCCAATCTCACTGACCTGTGCTTCTTTGAGTATTTTTCACCATGGTTGATACATCATCAAATTACTGAACTGGCCAGAAAGCTGAGAGTCAACCTAGAAAGTTCTCTCTCTCTCTCTCTCTCACATCTCCAACCCAGCAGGACCCTAGGCAAGCAGCAGGTTTGACACTTCTGGGCTAACACAGAAGAGAATTGGATTACAGCCCACCCCTATCCTTTCCCTTGATCACGGCTTTCATGTCAGGTCACAGCTGAGGCCACTGGCCAGCCCAAGTCTCGCCCAATCATCTGCAGCTAGAGGTTTTGATTTGGCCTGGCTCCCAAGATGGAAAAGGCTCCCATCTGGCAGCCACTGAGAGCCTGAGCCCTGTGCTGTGAGCTGAGGAGACAGAACCTTTTGTCCTCCACCGAGGCCTCAGTGTGCACATAGCTGTGGTGAGACACAACGTGACTGAGGCTTCCATATGGGATCACAGGGAGTGTGTGCTCGCTTTGGCATCTTCTGGCTCATTCTGACCCCCCTCCCCCAGCTTCTTAGGGCCAATTCTCAGAAATGTAGGCTGCCCTGCCCAGCAGTCTCTGGGAAATGCCTCAGTTGTCCCTCAGGTAACCCTGGTCACTAGTCGCTAGTGATGCGACTAGTTCCTTCCAGTTTGGTGGCTGTCACAGGAGGTTGGGAAGCTAGGTGACAGGGTTCCTGACACCAGGTGGTTGTTAGAATGGTCCTGGAAGGCTGAGAAGCAAAGCTCAGAGAGCACGTGTGGCGAGCCCACTCGCACCCTTGGTGCGCTCTGCCCACTTTCACTGGCCTGATTTCTCACTGGAACCTTTTAGTTCTGATTTCTCCTTCTTAATCCTGGCTAGTGACACTCCGGTTACCTGTAGGGTGTCACTAGCAGGTTCCTAAGTGTTCCCATTGCTGGTTTATCTCGTGGTGGAGGAGGAGGGAAGCTTTTAGGGAGATAAGAAGCCTCAGAAAGTAGGTTTAATGATACAAAAAATTTTCCATGGAAAATGATTGTGAAAATAGCATGAAATCCGCTTAACTCTAGCAACTCCTCCCTGCCAGGCAGAGAGAGCTGGGGAGACAGAGATAGGAGGGCAGCCAGGAGGAGACTGGGCAGGCAAACCGTTTCTTGTGTCACCCTCTGCCTGGGGGCACCACTGGCATGGCAGAGGGCAGAGGGCAGAGGGCAGAGGGCCTCATCCCTTCCCCAGACTATAGCCCCCTGCCCAGGGGTAGGGAGTACAAGCTGTGGGGGGTCAGGGAGGAATTTGGGGAGCATATAGGTATGTGTGGCTCCAGGTTCCTTTCCCCTGGCCTGCCTCCCCTCCTCCCCCAGCCCAGCCTGGCTCAGAGAGGTGCCACTGCAGTGTTATGTCTTGTGGGTGCTGACAACCAATCAAGCTCAGTTTCTAGACTCTGACTTTGCACAGAGCTCTCTAGTGTCACTTGAGTCAGCACACAACATTGGGGCACAACAAAGGGAGCACAGCTGGCTGCATGGCCAAATCCAGGACAGGTACTGAGGCTGTGGAGTCCACGTGGATCTTTAGAGCTCACCTGATGGAGACAGAAGGGAGGCTGGTATCTTTGGCAAATTTGATACTTCATTTCATCCATATTTGTTGATGTCTGGGGGTGAGAGAAAGGAAAGTTACAAAGCCTGGTAAGACCCAATCCCCTGGGAAATCTTTATAAACATTCACTATATAATTGATTCTCAATCCTAGGTTCAAGAGGCTGGGGTCCCATAAATGTAGGTTGTAATTTTGTGTCTTCATTCAGAATTTTATTTTATTTATTTTATTTTTATTTTTTTTAGAGACAAAGTCTTGCTCTTGTTCAGGCTAGTCTTGAACTCCTGAGCTCCAGTGATCCACCCACCTCAGCCTCCCAAAGTAGTAAGATTATAGGCGTGAGCCCTTGCGCCCAGCTCGCATTCAGAATTGTAGATGATATTTGTAATTCATTTTATTAGAGAGATAAAGACTGAGCCCTTTTACAACGATACTTAGCCATTGAAAGACGATTCTGTGCAGTAAGACTTGGTGTTTTATTTTGTTTTGCTTTGGTTTTTGAGACAGGGTCTCACTCTGTTGCTCAGGCTAGAGTGCCACGGCATCAAGCTCTTGGGTTCGAGTGATTCTCCTGCCTCAGCCTCCTGAGTAGCTGGGACTACAGGTGCCCACCACAACACCCAGCTAATTTTTCTATTTTTAGTAGAGATGGGGTCTCGCTGTGCTCAGGCTGAAGACTTTGGTTTTTAAGGTCGGTGTTCCTGGAGCCAGGGCCTTTTAATATGTTCTGAGGTGACACAGAGGGAGAAATGGTGTTGCCAGGCAAAAAGGAGCCAGCCTGTCTTTCTGGGAGGATTTCTGAAAGAGGCTCTTTTAAGTCTCAGGGGGTGAGTGGGAAGGTAGGGGAGGAAGAAACTGAGGATGCAGGGCCTAGAGCTGGGAAAGGAACCCCACGAGAGTAGGCTTTTGATACCCCTGGACTTTGAGGCCCCAAACCATTTAAAGTGTCAGCTTCCTAAAAAGTACTATATCATGCTGGGAACTTGGAATTGGCTCTGATCAAGTATTTATTTATTTGTAGAGACAGAGTCTTACTTTATTGCCCTTGGTAGAGTGCCGTGGCATCACACAGCTCACAGCAACCTCTAACTCCTGGGCTTAGGCAATTCTCTTGCCACAGCCTCCCGAGTACCTGGGACTACAGGCGCCTGCCACAACGCCCGGCTATTTTCTTGTTGCAGTTTGGCCGGGCCGGGTTTGAACCCTCCACCCTCAGTATATGGGGCCGGCACCCTACCCACTGAGCCACAGGTGCCGCTCTGATTATTTATACCACAGAAATCAGCAAATCCTACAAACCAGTGGGATGAGCTGTTTGGATGAGCCAGATGGACGCCCATTCCCTAGATCATTACAGTGCTGGCTCTTGTAAATCCTTCATATCAAAGTCACAGGTGTGTCACCTGCTCAGAGAGGCCCTCCCTGCCTCCATCTCAAGTTGGCCCCAGTCACTGTTACCACATCCCTCATTGCTGTCATCACTCAGTGGCTCTCTGAGTTCTTGTCCATCTTTCCCCACTGAAATGCAGGGCCCGACAGAGCAGGAACTCCTCTGACCTGTCCACTGCTTTATCTCTTTGACCAGTAGGTGTTAAAAAATATTTATTAAAATACTTGGGTCTAGAGCAGGAGACTGTATGTTTCCTCCTGGGTGCTCTGTGCCAGGAACCTCTGTGCAAGGGATACTCAATTATATTTAAAATTTAGGGCTCGGCGCCTATAGCTCAACCGGCTAAGGTGCCAGCCACGTACACCTAAGGTGGCGGGTTCGAATCCCCAGCCCGGACCCGCCAAACAACGACAGCTGCAACCAAAAAAAAAAAAAAAAAGCCGGGTGTTGTGGCGGGCGCCTGTGGTCCCAGCTACTTGGGAGGCGGAGGCAGGAGACTCGCTTGAGCCCAGGAGTTGGAGGTTGCTGTGAGCTGTAATGCCACGACACTCTGCCCAGGGGGACAGCTTGAGGCTCTGTCTCAAAAAATTTAAAAAAAAAAAAAAAATTTAGGCTAGGTGTGGTGGTTAACACCTCTAGTTCTACCCCTCTGGGATACTGAGGTGGGAAGACCACTCGAGACCAGGAGTTCAAGACCAGCCTGAGCAAGAGTGAGACCCTATCTCCCCAAGAATAGAAAAATTAGCCAGGCATTGTGGCAGTCCCAGCTACTTGGGAGGCTGAGGCAGGAAGATTGCTTGAACCCAGGAGTTTGAGGTTGCTGTGAGCTAGGCTGATATCTCAGCACTCTACCCAGGGCAACAGAGTGAGACTCTGTCTCAAAAAAAAAGAAGAAAGAAAAGAACAATTAGCTGAGTGTGGTGGTGCCCACCTGTGATTCTAGCTACTTAGAAGTCTGCAGTGGGAGAATCACTGAAGCCCAGGAATTTGAGGCTGCAGTGAGCTATGATGATGCCATTACCCTCCCGTATGAGTGACAGAGTGAGGCCCTGTCTCTAAATAAATAAGTAAATAAATACATTTGAACTTCAGAGAAACAATAAATATATTTTAAGTATATATATGCTCTATGCAATATTTGAGACGTATACTAAGTAACTATTCATCATTTACCAGAATTTCAATTTAACTGTATATCCTCTGGCAACCCAACTGGGGGTCAGTGGTGTGTTGGTGAGCACTCCCTGAGCCCTCTGGTCTCATTAACTTCTCCCCTCCCAGCCAGAAGCTGTTGTCACCTCTTTCCAGGCTGTGAGGGGATGACAGGGACATCCTGCCCCCTGTCTTCATCCTCATGTGCCTGGAAAAGGCCTGAGCAGCTTGGCTGGCTATGAACCTCTACTGTGGTTCAATACTGCAATCACTTGGGTGCTTTTATTTTTTTATTTTTATTACTTTTATTTTTTGGGGGGGTCTTCTGGTGGATACTAGAAAATCTGCTAGATAAATTCTAAAAGATCTTTAACACTACCTGGGTGCCTTTTTTTTTTTTTGGAGACAGAGTGTCACTATGTCGCGTTTGGTAGCATGCCGTGGCGTTCTAGCTCACAGCAACCTCCAACTTTTGGGCTTAAGCGATTCTCTTGCCTCAGTCTCCTGTGTAACTGGGACTACAGGCACCCACCACAACACCCGGCTATTTTTTGTTGCAGTTGTCATTGTTTTAGCTGGCCTGGGCTGGGTTTGAACCTGCCAACTTCAGTATATGTGGCTGGCACTGTAACCACTGTGCTACAGGTGCCGTACCTCACATTATTCTTTTTTAAGATTGGCCAGCCACAGTGGCTCACGCCTGTAATTCCAGAACTTTGGGAGGCTAAGAGGCAAGATCCATCTCTACACAAAATTTAAAGAAAAAATGATGTTGGTATGGTGGCATGTGTCTCTAGTCCCAATTATTTCAGGAGGCTAAGGCAAGAGGATTGATTGAGCCCAGGCATTCGAAGTTGTAGTGAGCTATGGTGATACCACTGCACTCCAGCCTGGGCTATAAAG
Organism: Otolemur garnettii; assembly: GCF_000181295.1. Classification (NCBI taxonomy): domain Eukaryota; kingdom Metazoa; phylum Chordata; class Mammalia; order Primates; family Galagidae; genus Otolemur; species Otolemur garnettii. The sequence goes on from NW_003852415.1 coordinate 993,530, forward strand.
TGAGACCTGGTCTCTAAAAAGACAAAAAAAGTATCAGTAAGAAAATGGATAATCAGTGCATGGTTTATCTGTGCAAAGGACAATATTCATCCATTAAAACCACTGATACACACAACATGAATAAAACATTCTACTGAATGAAAGAAACTTAACATAAAAGAGTTCATACTATATAATTTTGCTTCCGTGAAAATATAAAATAAGCAAGTGGTCACGTCTTAGAGAAATAAGAAGGAATTACAGGGAATGAGCAAAAGAGAACTTTCTGGAATAATGGTATATTCTATATATATATATATATATATATACTTTTTTTTTTTTTTTTTTTTTTTTTTAGGGTCTGTCTCCTGGGCTAGAGTGCAGCAGCATCAACCTACCTCACTGCAACCTCAAACTTCTGGGCTCCAGCAATCTTCCTGCCTTAGCCTCCCAAGGAGCTGTGACTACAGGCACCTGCCACTACTCCCAGCCAATTTCTCTATTTTTTGTAGAGATGGTGTCTAGCTCTTGCTCAGGCCGATCTCTAACTCCTGAACTGAAGCAGTCCACCTCAACCTCCCAAAGGGCTAGGATTACAGATGCAAGCCACCGCACCCCATTGTGTTCTGTATTTTTTTTCTTTTCTTTTTTTTTTTTTTTTTGAGACAGAGTCTCACTACATTGCCCTTGGTGGAATACTGTGGCGTCCCAGCTCACAGCAACCTCAAACTCTTGGGCTTAAGTGATTCTCTTACCTTAGCCTTTCAAGTAGCTGGGACTGCAGGTACCTGCCACAACACCTGGCGATTTTTTTGTTACTGTTGTCATTGTTGTTTTAGCAGGACCTAGCTGGGTTCAAACCCCCCAGCCCCAGTGCACGTGGTCAGGTTCAAACCCACTCAGCCCCTAACCACTGAGCTATGAGCACCGAGCCTGTGTTCTGTATCTTGATAGAAGGGTTTGGGTTACACCAGTGTATGCAGTTGTTAAAATTCAGCAACATACACTTAAGATCTTTGCAGTTTATTATGATGTAAATTTTACATTGAAAGGAAAGCAAAACTATAGCCAAATATTGAACTCTAGTTGATACTATGCATGCTGAGGTATTTAGGGAGAAGTGAATTTAGATATCTCCAATTTACTTTGAAATACATTTAAAAATTAGGATGGAATGATAGGTGGATAGAAGGATAATAGAGGGATAGAGTAATAATGTTGAGAGAATCTAGCTGGGTGTTTATTACAATTTTTTTTCTTTTTTCACACTTAGATTTAAAAGATAGTTTATAAAATTTTTTCAACTTCGCTGCATGCTTAACATTTTTTAAATAACAAAATGTTGGGGAAAATGGATTTCCTGATGAGGTCTCTTTTCAGAAGTATTGTGTCCTACTTGAAACAAACCATGTTTAAACATTTAATTTCAAAGATGGTGTTTAAATTTCAAAGAATATTGGTCTGTCCTGTCTAACCCTGTCATCTATAGGGGTCATAGTCTATACTTAATAAAGAAAAAATAAGTGACAATGAAAACAATTAACCAATCAAAAAAAAAAAA
>NW_003852415.1:995162-995665 GCF_000181295.1 Otolemur garnettii
AGACAGTGTCTCAAGCTATCACCTTGGGTAGAGTGTCATGGCATCATAGCTCACAGCAACTCCAACTCTTAGGCTCAAGTGATCCTCTTGCCTCAATTTTTCTATTTTTAGTAGAGATGGGTCTCGCTCTTGCTCAGGCTGGTCTCGAGCTTGTGAGCTTAAGCAATCCGCCTGCCTTGGCCTCTCAGAGTGCTAGGATTACAGGCCTTAGCCACTGCACCTGGCTTCCCTAGGTGTTCTTTTTTTTTTTTCACTCCCCCCTATACTAACGAGGACTCCCTAGTGTTCTTAATGTACAGCCTAGGTTGAGAACCACTGCTCAAAGGCCAGTGTTCTGGCTTAGTCACAGGGCCCAACTTAGTCCCTGACACCTAGAAGGTGCTCAAGAAATACAACAAATTTTATTTTATTTTATTTTTTTAATACAACAAATTTTAGTTGCATGAATAGTTGAACAATCCAAGGAGAAGATGGATATAAATGTGTGACAAGCAGCATATAGA
>NW_003852415.1:995966-1002450 GCF_000181295.1 Otolemur garnettii
GTTGAACAATCCAAGGAGAAGATGGATATAAATGTGTGACAAGCAGCATATAGATTTTGGTCATTAATTATAATGATGCTAACAATATAAAAAAAATAAAAGAGACATCACAAGTGTTAAATTTAGTTTCAGGGCTTGGCGCCTGTGGCTCAAGGGGCTAAGGCGCCAGCCACATACCTGAGCTGGCAGATTTGAATCCAGCCCGGGCCCGCCAAACGACAATGATGGCTGCAACCAAAAAAAAAAAGAGCTGGCTCTTGTAAATCCTTTATATCAAAGTTCCAGCTACTTGGGAGGCAGAGGCAGGAGAATCTCTTGAGCCCAGGAGTTGGAGGTTGCCGTGAGCTGTGATGCCATGGCACGCTACCGAGGGTGACAAAGTGAGACTCTGTCTCAAAAAAAGAAAAAAATTAAATTAAAAAATAAATTTAGTTTCGGGAAGGGGAGGGAGGTAAGAAGAGAGATCCCTAGGGGTGAAAGGTAGAACTGGATTAAAGGTAGGGACAGAAGAGGCAATAGGCTCTGGTTACATGCAAGTGGACTCTGCTCTGCTTCCCCGGGATCCCTAGAGGTGGGGGTGGACAGGTGGTAGGGGTGGGGCATAGCAAGCCCCAGCAAGCCTTGTGATGGGGGACTCTGATGTGGCCCTGTGATCAGAGCAAGGTGAGGCCCAGACTTCCTGCAGCCCTGTGATCATTATGCTGGATGGGGAGTCATAGTTCTGCTCCCTTCCATTCAGGAGGACTCTGAGCTTGGTGGGACTCAGGCAGCCTACTCTATAGAGCTGTGGTCCCCAACCCCCAGACTGTGCACAGTATTAGTCTGTGGCCTGTTAGGAACTGGGCCACTCAGCAGGAGGTGAGTGGCAGGTAACCGAGCGAAGCTTCATCTTAATTTACAGCAACTCCCATCACTTGTATCACCACCTGAGCTCTGGCTCCTGTCAGATAAGCCATGGCATTAACTTTTCATAGAAGCACGAACCCTACTGTCAACTTTGCATGTGAGGATATAAGTTGCACACTCCTTATGAGACTCTAATGCCTGATGATCTGGGTGGGCATGTAATGCACTTGAATCATCCTGCAGCCCCCATCCCAACCCCTTGTCTGTAAAAAAATTGTCTTCCATGAAGGGACCATGGTGCCAAAGAGGCTGGGGACTGCTGTTGTAGAGGATTGATCAGCTGCATGGCTTTGGGTAATCACTTTAGGCAGCTCTCTGGTGCTCAATTTTCCTGCCCATGAACTGGGAGGCAGTTGTAATCACCCTGCCTTCCTCAGAGACTGAGGAAGAGAAGAGATTTGTTGAGAAGAACAAAGAAAAAGACTTGTGGAAATATCTTCCAGGAGCTGAAAAGCCCTAGGAATTCACTCTGTCCTCAAGATCCTTTCCATCTCCAGCCTAAACCTCAGGACCCAGCATAAATGTCTTTTCCCTCAGGGCCTTGGCATCTGGCCATATTATGATGGCAGCATGCCTGCTATTCTTTTTGTTCTTCATCTCTTAGCTTCTCCCATAGTCTGACCCACACCTTTGCTTGTTCAGAGCGGGAGTAAAAAGAAAGCAGTTATTTTCATCTATAGTCTCAGTCCCCATCACGGTGGGGATCAGAGAGTTGAGGCTTAGTCAAAGCTTTTTCTGGCAGCCAAGCTTACAGAAGGGCAGAGCCAGGTGGCAAGAGCCTAAGACAAGTTAGGGGAGAGTGAAGGATTGGCTGGCAGTGTAGGCATTTCTGGGACCACTCCCTGGACTCTTCCAAGAATAAAATACAACAATTTAAATCTAACGATTTAAAGATAAATAATAGGATTTTAGGGTAAGTATGGCCCCAATACTGTCCTATTCAAATGTGTGTCCTGTATTTTATTTGTTATATTTGGCAACCCTATTACTGCCATTTAACATTGTCCTGGAATTCTTAACCAGAGCAATTAGGCAAGAAGATATATATGTATATGTGTAGAAATCCCCAAAATTGAAAAGGAAGGATCAAACCTTCTCTAGAAATTATGCAGACGGCATAATTTCATATACAGAAAATGCCAAATAATCTACAAAAAAATTACTGGAGTTAATAAACAAACCAGTGAAGTTTAGGGTACAAGATCAACCCACAAAAATCAGTTGTGTTTCCATGAGAATAAGAAAACAAGTCATTGACAATAGCGTCCAAAAGGTAATACCTGGGAGTAAATTTAACCTAAGAGATGTGTACACTGAAAACTATAAAAAATTGCTGAAAGAAATCAAAGAAGATCAAAATAAAAGGAACGAGATCTCTATGCTTCTATGTTCATGGTTTGGAAGACAATATAGTTAAGAAGGCTATAATATCCAAAATGATTTACAAATTCAATGCCATCCCTATTAAATTCCCAAGAGCCTTTTTTTCTTCCTTCCAGAAATGGAAAAGCTTATTCTCAAATTCATTTGAATTTTAAGGGACTCTAAACAGCCAAAGCAATACTAAAAAAAAATGTTGGGGAATGCCTAATTTCAAAACTTACTATAAGTCGGGTGGCACCTGTGGCTCAAGGAGTAAGGTGCTGGCCCCATATGCTGAAGGTGGTAGGTTCAAACCCCGCCTTGGCCAAAAAACTGCAAAAAAAAGAAAAAAAAGTTACTATAAGACTACAGTAATCAGAATAATGTAATACTGGGATAAAGACAGATATATAGGCCAATGGAATAGGATTGAGATTCCAGAAATAAACTCAGAATATCTACAGCCAGTTGATTTTTGACAAGGGTGTCAAAACCATTCAAAAGAGAAAGAATAGACTCTTTGACAAATAAGGCTGGTACAGCTGGATAACCACATATAAAAGAATGGAGTGGAATCCCTATTTCATGCCATATAAAAAAATAAACTCAAAATGGATCAACAACCTAAAACTGTAAGTAGAAAACATAGGGGTACATCTTAGGACCTCACATTTGGCAATGGATTCTTAAATTTGACACCCAAAGTATAAGCAGCAGCAACAAAAACAAAAACAGATGCAATGGATTTCATAAAAATTAAAAACTTGTGTGTGTCAAAGGATATTATCAAGAAAGTGCGGGGTGGCACCTGAGGCTCAGTGGGTAGGGCGCCAGCCACATATACTCAGGCTGGCAGGTTTGAACCCGGCCTGGGCCAGCTAAACAACAATGACAACTGCAACAAAAAAATAGCTGGGCATTGTGGCGGTTGCCTGTAGTCCCAGCTGCTTGGGAGACTGAAGCAAGAGAATCGCTTAAGCCCAAGAGTTTGAGGTTGCTGTGAGCTGTGATGCCACAGCACTCTGCTGAGGGTGACATAGTGAGACTCTGTCTCAAAACAAACAAAACAAAACAAAAAATAGGCATTTCTCCAAAGAATAGATACAAATAGCTAAAAAAACCATGAAAACATGTTCTACATGATTAATCACTAAGGAAATCTGAATTGATATCACGATGAGATACCACCACGCTCACTACTAGGATGGCTATAATAAAAATACTTTCAAAAAATAACAGGTGGTATGGAGGATATAGAGAAATTGAAACCATTGTACATTGCTGGTAGGGATGTAAAATGGTACAGCCAGTATGGAAAACAGTTTGGTGCTTCCTCAACAGGTTAACATAGAGTTACCATATAACTCTATGTTATGATCCAGTAATTCCATTCCTAGTTACATATCTCAAAGAATTAAAAACAGATACTCAAACTGATACTTGTATGCAAATGTTCATAGCAACATTAATCACAAAAAGAATTAAAAATAGATATCCAGATACTAACATGTGAATGTTCACAGTAAGTATTCATCAACAGATGAACAGATAAACAAAAAGTGGTATATCCATACAATGAAATATTATTCAGCCATGAAAAAGAATGAAATTCTGATACATGCTACAACCTTGAGGGTATTATGCTAAATGACATTTAACTTAGCTAGACACAAAGGAACTGTATGATCCCACTTTTTTTTTTTTTTTTTTTTGCAGTTTTTGGCCAGGGCTGGGTTTGAACCTGCCACCTCTGGCATATGGGGCTGGCGTCCTACTCCTCTGAGCCACAGGCACTGCCTGATCCCACTTTTATGAGTTACCTAGAATAGGTCAATTCATAGAGACAGATAGTAGATTAGAAGAGCTGGGGAATGGGGATCTAATTGTTTAATGGTTACAGATCTTCTGCATGGGGTGATGAAAAAGTTTTAGAAATTGTAGTGATAGTTGCACAAGTTGTGAGTATAATTAATGCCACTGAATTGTACACTTAAATGGCACATTTTATGTTAGATATATTTAAACTCCGTCCCTGAAACAAATATATAAGTAGATAAAAAAGGAATGAAGTATTGATACAACGATACTATTAGGTGAAAACATGGTCCAGCATCCAACCACAGAGCCTAAGAACCTTTCTCTGGGCACTGGGGAATGCCAGGAAACAGGACCTCCCAAGATCTCGTCTCTAATTTGGTGATATATGGGTTTATTCCCTTACTAGGTCCCTGTTATGGATTAGATGAGGACCTGGCTTCAGGTTGCACAAAATCTGGCTAGAAGAGGAGATGGAAACAGGTCAGACACACAGACTGTAGTGTGGGCAACACTGCACTCGGAAGTCTGCGCAAGTCGAAGATGTAATTAAACGTGCGGGAGGAGGGAGGCAGCTTCTGAATGGTGAAGGGAAGGAGGAGGCAGTCCTGAGAGGGAACTGATGTATCTTTGGGGGAACAACACCCAGAATAAAGGGAAGGAGATTTTTTGCTTTTGGGAAACAGGGATGCGTAAGCAGAGGATGAGACTAGAGCAGTGTGGGCCCTGACTGAAGGGCAGGTGAGGATTTTCAACCACATCCTGCAGGCTGCCGCGAAAAATTACAACAGGTTTTGTAACCTGGGATGACCTTCACAGGCTCTGGGCCTGAAGTTGTGCATAAAATTGTGCATACATGGCTCAGTGCCTATGGCTCAAGTGGCTAAGGCACCAGCCACATACACCTAAGGTGGTGGGTTCGAATCCAGCCTGGGCCCGCCGAACAACAATAACGGCTGCAACCAAAAAATAGCCAGGCATTGTGGCGGGTGCCTGTGGTCCCAGCTACTTGGGAGGCTGAGGCAGTGAGGCAGGAGATTCGCTTGAGCCCAGGAGTTGGAGGTTGCTGTGAGCTGTGATGCCACAGCACCCTACCTAGGGGAATAGCTTGAGGCTCTGTCTAAAAAAAAAAAAAGAAAATTGTGCATACAGGTGGGCGATGTCCTCAGCTGCCATTAAATTCTCAAAGAAGTCTGTGTCCCCAAAGAGGTTAAAAAGTTATTGTAGCTCAGCTGGTTTTCTTATTTTTATTTTTTATTTTTTTGGAGACAGAGTCTCAGTCTGTCCCCCTGAGGTTGAGTGCCATGGTGTCATCATAGCTTGCAGCAACTTCAAACTCCTGGCCCCAAGCGATCCTCTTGCCTCAGCTTCCTAAGTAGCTGGGACTATAGGCGCCTGCCACAACGCCCAGCTAATTCTCTATTTTTAGTAGAGATGGGATCTCACTGTTGCTCATGCTGGTCTCAAACTCCTGAGCTCTAGCGATCCTCCCACCTCTGCTTCCCAGGGTGTTAGGATTACGGGTTTGAGCCACCGCACCTGGCCAGCTCCGCTGGTTTTGTTGGTCTCTCCCAGCCCCCTGGGTTCCAGCCAGGCCCAACTCTTCTCTACCCACCACCCAGCACAGTGCTGGTTCCAGGTCGTGTTTGTTCCCTGAGCCTCCTGTTTTCTACCTGCCTCTGTCACATGCTCCCCACCTAGGGCTTCCAAGGAGCTGTCACCAGCAGCCCTTACCACCTGGGCCACCTCTAAGTTAGTCATCAGTCCTCTGCCGCAGATGTTGGAGTCTGTGGTTCTTCTCTCCATGGAGAGAGCGCCATACCAACTGCCTCCCCCTCCTACCCGGCTACAGCCTTGTTCCGCCTCTTCCCTCTCCTGAAGCAGCTCTCAAATGTCACTGATGAGTGATGAACAATGTCCCATGTGCCAAATCCGAAGTCAGCTCAGGGTACCTCCTCCTCCTTCTCATTTTCTGAAAATCTTTCCTCTCTTAACCTCCTGACATTGCACTTGTATATCTGAAATCCCTTACTTCTAACGCCACTGCTTTTCTGCTTCCCTTTCTGGCTTTTCTGTGTTTTTCCTTACCTTTAAAATGGTGAGTTTTTAAAAATAGGTAATGCATGCACATGGGAAAAAAGTCAAACAGGGCGGGGGTGCAGTGGCTCATGCCTGTAATCTTACCACTCTGGGAGGCTGAGGCAGGTGAATCGTTTGAACTTAGGAGTTTGAGACCAGCCTGAGCAAGGATGAGACTCCATCTCTGACTAAAAATAGAAAAATTAGTGGCTCTGCGCCTATAGCTCAACCGGCTAAGGCGCCAGCCACGTACACCAAAGGTGGCGGGTTCGAATCCCCAAAGAAACAGGATGTGATTATAATTTACAGGGGGTGGCTCGGC
>NW_003852415.1:1003020-1005374 GCF_000181295.1 Otolemur garnettii
AAAAAAAAAAAAAAAAAAGAAATCAAACAGAGCAAAAGAGTATATCGTGAAAATTAGTTCTTCTCCTGACCGTCAATTCCACCAAATTTTTGCCCAGGGGCTGGCAACTGTTGTTACTACCTTTTCTTTTTGAGACAGAGTCTTTCCCCCCAACCCCTGCAGTTTTTGGCCGGGCCAGGTTTGAACCCACAACCTCTGGTATATGGGGCCAGCACCCTACTCCTTTGAGCCACAGGAGCCATCCTGAGACAGAGTCTGGCTCTGTCTTCCTAGATAGAGTGCCAAGCTGTCATCTTGCTCACAGCAACCTCAAACTGTTGGGCTCAAGTGAGCCTCCTACCTCAGCCTCCTGAGTAGCTAAGACTACAGGAAGCACACCACCATACCTGGCTGATTGTTTCTATTTTGGGGGTCTCACTGCTGCTCAGGCTGGTGTTAGTGAAGTCCTTCCAGAACTGTACTTTTCCAGTACAGTAAGTAGCGTGTGACTACTGAGTCCCTGAAATGTGACTAGTTTGAACTGAGATGTGTTATAAGTGTAAAATACACACTAGATTTCAAAGACTTAATACAACAAATCTATATAAAATATTTTATTAGGGTGGCACCTGTGGCTCAAAGGAGTAAGGCGCCAGTCCCATATGCTGGAGGTGGCAGGTTCAAACCCAGCCCCGGCCAAAAAAATAAATAAATAAAATTAAAAAATAGTTTGTTAATAACTTAAAAATATCAGCTAAGTATTAAAATGATAATATTATACTTTGACTATGTTGAGTTAAATAATATATATTAACATTACTTTTGCCTTTTAAAATATCTTTTATTGGTGATATTTAAAATTACGCCTATGGCTTACTTTTTCAGCTTATATTGTAATTTTATGGGGCAGCACTGTTCTAGAGCTAGTCTTTGCCTTTATAAGCGTATATGTATCCAAGTATTCCTTAAAAAACACAAATTGTACCATGTATAGTTCACAGACTCCTGTAAATTTCTTTTTGCCCTCAATCATCCGTCTCACACATTATGTCACATTAGTACCTCGAAGCCTGCCTCATTCTTTTTAATGTCTGCATAGTATTCCATTAGATGATTATCCCTGCATTTATGTAGTTGACCCTCTACTAATGGGCATTTAAGTTGCTTCCAATCTTTTAATGCTGCATAACACAATGCTTCAGTATCTTTGAAACCTATATCAAAGGGTATGTGGACAAAGACATCTGCAGCACGAAGTCCTAAATGTTGACTTACCTCAGGTAGGTGTTCTTGGAATACTATTGAAAGTATTGGCTTCTCTCTTTGTGTCCTGCAGTGCCCAGGATAGTGCATTGTGATTATTTGTTGAACTGAAATCTCAGAGCTGGAGAACCTCTGAGCTGGAAAGGTTCACAGAGGATGTAAGACCTTCTGCATCTGTTTGTTTCATGAACTTGTTCTGTACTCCCATGGGTCTATGTTGGGTGTAGCTAGGCACTAGACACAGATGAACAGATGGGGTCTCTGCCTGTGAGGAGCTCATAGTAGATCAGGAGACAGGCATGCAAACAAATGATTAAAATCAGTAGGCTCCCCAGGCGCGGTGGCTCAGGCTTGTAATCCTAGCACTCTGGGAAGCTAAAGCGGGTGGATTGCTTGAGCTCAGAAATGCGAGACCAGACTGAGCAAAATTGAGACCCTGTTTCTACTAAAAATAGAAAAGCTGAGGCAAAAGGATCGCTTGAACCCGAGTTGGAGGTGCTTGTGAGCTATGACACCACAGAACTCTACCCAGAGCGACAGCTTGAGATTCTGTCTCAAAAAAAAAAGAAAATCAGTAGGTCCTGAGTAGGGTGTAGTGGCATCCTGTAGCTCACAGCAATCTCAGACTCCTGGGCTCCAGGGATCTTGCTGCCTCAGTCTCCTGAATAGCTGGGACTACAGGCAAGTGCCACAATGCCCAGCTGGGCTTTGTAATATTTTGTGGAGACAAGGTCAGACAATTGCTCAGACAATTCTCCAATTCCTGAGCTCAAGCAGCCTCCTGCCTCTGCCTCCCAAGTGCTGGGATTACAGGCTTGAGCCATCTTGCCTAGTAGGCGCTTTAATGACAGTGTGTGTGAAACATAGTAGGAGCGTTTTGTGTACGATGCCACCAAAGTCGCTGTGCCAGAGTGACTTCTGTGTGGTCACCGGTGTGGATCTCTTTCCCCCTTGGTAGTGTAAACTTTTTGAAAGTCAGGTTCTATCTGATCTGTTCGGCATCTTTCAAAAGCCTCAGCCCCCTTCCCTCTGCAGTCCATATCTGGTGGTAGTGGTGATGGAATACGCACTGAGACGCGCATCTTCATACCTGAAATCATTTTTTTTTTTTT
>NW_003852415.1:1005510-1009931 GCF_000181295.1 Otolemur garnettii
CCACAACACCCGGCTATTTTTTGGTAGTAGTTATCATTGTTGTTTGGCAGGCCCGGGGTGGATTTGAACCCGCCAGCTCTGGTATATATGGCTGGCGCCTTAGCCACTTGAACCACAGGCGCCTAGCCCATACCTGAAATCATTTAAATGGTCTCATGAGCCAGCGAGGGAGGCTGTTACCACCTGAATCAGTGTGCCCACCCCCTCCAACAACTGAGTTCTATTGCCTTCCCTCAAGGCCTGTGTCTGCCCTGCTCACTTGGATCCCGGTCAGCGGTGCTGCCTGAGGTGGTGTGACCAAGAAACCACAGGTGCCCTGAGTAAGTACGCAGCACCCCAGGGGCTGACAGGTTTGTCCTCCAGATCCAGAATCTAGGCTCAGATACCAGCTCTACCACTACTGACTGTGGTACCTTGAGCAGCTTCACCTGCAGAACAAGGGTGAGGAGTGACGAAACTAGAGCATGTGCAGTGCTTAGAACAGAGGCTCACCCACTGTGAGCCAGCGACGAGGCTGTGTCCATAAGGCTGGGAATGTTATTTCATGTAGAGTCATAGGATGGGCCCTGGGATCTACAAGCACTTCGGTTATTTGGTAAGCTCTTGGCTACCAAACATTTCTTAGCCAAATAAAATGCAGTCAAATTTTAGACCAAAACACGGGGCACAGTCAAAACAAATTTTATGGTCTCATCACAGATTCAGAAAAGCTTTTAAAAATAGTTCATGGCATTGGTGGATGCAAGGATGAACACACTGTGGTATATTCATACAATGGAATATCATTCAGCCATAAAGAGAAATGAATATTGATACAGGCTACAGCGTGGAGAACCCTCCAAGACATTATGCAAAATGAAAGAAGCCAGACATAAAGGTCGCATATCGTGTGATTTCGTTCATGTGAAATATTCATAATAGGTAAACCCACAGAGATAGGACCCAGCTTGGTGGCTTCCAGGGGCCTGAAGGGGTGGGAATGGAAGTGGCTACTTTATGGGTAGGAGGCTTCCTTGTGGGGTGATGGCAATGTTGGAACTGTGCTGTATATGTACTAAATGCCACTGAATTGTTCATTTTATTTTATGAAAATTTGACTTCAGTAAAAAAAAGTTCATGTCCCCCTTCCTCCACATGATCCCTTTGGGACCCTGACTAGTTAGAAACCACCAATCCCTTCGTACTGTGAGGGGGAGGCCAAGGCCCTGGGAGGGGAAGGAGGGGGAGGGACTTCCCTGAGGGTCAAGAGCCGTCCCACTTGGAATGGAGTCAGAATCCAAGTCTCCTTCCCAGAAGAGATCTTTATTGGGAGCCCTCCATGTGCTAGTCCCTGTGCTAAGCACTGAGGCCTCAGCCAGGAATAAGGTCCAGGAGTCCATTTCTCAAGGAGTTTGCATTCCAAAGTGGGGAGTCAGCTGTAGGGGTGGAGTGGTCGTTTAAGACGAGGCTGTCTAGGCCTGTCTAGAGGGCCTTTGAGAGGTGACACTTAAGCAAGCACTGCAGATAGCACGGGGCTGGGAGAAGGGTGCTCCTGCCAAAGGACCAGACCAGCCAGTGCCAAGGCCAAGGCAGGGGCAGGCTTGGTGTTCAAGGACCGGCAAGGATGCTGTCCCTATGTGCTTCATGTCTGAAAAGAGACTCTTTCTACCCTGGAGAACGTGGCACACAGTTCCTTGCTTAACCAATGTTGAATCAATATTTAATTGGCACTTAATGATAGAAGGAAGTTGGGTCTCTGTGTGGAATGTGGGCAGGGGTTGGTGAAGAAGAACAGGTGGCCTGGCCCTTGGGTGGGACCTACTGGCAGGTGGCTCTCCAAGGTGTCCCAAGTAGTCTCCTGGGGGCAGCAGTGGGACTCAGTGGGTGTTCAGGCAGCACCGGGTCTGGGTGCTATGCCTGGATGATGATCTTAATTGGCTTCTCAGTGTGGAATCTTTCACACACACCCCTGGGGAGATGGTGCAGCTGGAGAAGGCTGCTCACACCCTCCCCACCTGCAGGCTCGGGCAGGGTAAAAGTGGGATCTGGAGCTGGTAGGGGGACAGGAAGGGGCTTTGATTAAGGGGGCAGTCGTGCAGGGAAGAGGGCTGGAGAGTTCTGAGCTGCTTCCCTGCTCAAATGACCGGACACAGCTCCTGCCCAGGTAGAAGTAAAGAGAAAGTGGAAGCTGATCCCTGCACCTGAGTTTTTATTTCATGTTTAGACTCATCCTTGCTGGTAGGTGGGCTTTGAGGTACAGAGGGTTAAATTAGAGATTGAAGACCTAGCGATGAATTTTAGGCTCCCCAACTTCTCAGTTAGTTGGACAAATTAACCTACCTCCTTGAGCCTCAGTTTTATGATCTAAAAGATGTGGGTAAATGCAAAAAGAATGAGCACAGTAGCAGGCATGTGGTAGCCCTCACATATCCAAATCTTGAAGTTGCCTTTCATTTCCTGCCTGTGGATGAGAACATCCCCACTTCATTCCGCCTGAGCTTAATCCAGCACATCCCTCCCAGCTACCCTGAGCAAGGCACAGGTCACCTGCAGGGCCAGGTGGCAGATGACCTATTTCCTAGGCGTGGGGCTGCATGGTGGGAAAGGTATGGCAGCAAGGACCTGCCCTGAAGCTACTGTGAGGCATCCTTCCTGCACCTCTGGCTAGACACCAGGTGTCATGCCCGCCCCTGGGGCGGCCCCCTCCCCAGGTCCTGGTGGTTCTGTTTCCAGAACTCCTGCTCCCTCTCTCAGTATCTGTTCTTGGTCTTTACCCAAGTGAGCTCTGTCCTCCTTGGCTCTCAGTGGCCACTCAGAAGAAGACCAAATGCTGTTCCCGGCCTTCACCATCCATTGGCTGGCTTCACCTGCTGGGCAGTTTTGCTGGACTTCTTCAGGTTGCAGGGACAGATATTCCTTAAGACACTTTGCAGGTAAAAACACACTCTTCTCCCCGTGATCTTCACCCCAGCCCAGTGTCATTCAGAGAAGGGAAGAGGAAGTGATGAGGGCAGAGAGAGACAGATCTGCTACCCTGGTGACATCAGGCCCATGGCACATGAACTGTGGCTCCAGATGACCTGGGTTCAAACTCCTGTTACCAGCTGGATTTAGATTCCAGCTTTCCACCTGCTAGTGTGTGGTCAAGGGCAAGTTACCTTACCTTTTTAGACTTCAACTTTTTTATCCTTAAAACAGGGATATGAATAGAACCAGCATTTGTAAAATGCTGAGGCTTGGCACAGAGTGAGGGTGAAATATCTGCTTATCATGATGCTTTAACTTATATAGTTGATTTTATATATCTTTGACAATGATTTTGTGTTTGTTTGCTTACATTGTCATCTACCTGGTCACAGAGGTTACAAAGGGAAGAGACATAAATTAATTCAATACTCAGAGAAATAAATACACAACTGCATGGCAGCTGGGCTTTGAAGAAGGAGAGAACGTGGGGCTCAGACATGCACAATCATGGGAAGAGACCTGGCCAGGCTGATGAGGGGGAGGGCCTCCCGGAGGAAGTGACTTTAGAACGAAGACATGAAGGATGGATAGGAGTTAATTAGTCTAAGGACTGACGAGATAGTATTTCAGGCAGAGGAAACAGCATATGCAAGACCTTGCAAGTTTGAAGCATGGAAGGAAGGCACACATTGTGGGTGCAGAGAGCGTGGAGGAGTGTGGTATGATTTGGCAGGAGCTTGTAAACAGGTTGAGGAATTGGGCCTATTTATCTAAGACAAATGGGGATCCTTTGAAAGCGTTAATCAGGAGAGGTTGACTCAACTAAATTTGCCTTTAGGAAAGTTTGCTTTAGCTGAAGCGAGTCCAGGGAGAGGCAGGGAGGCTATGTCAGAGCCTTGCTTTTTGTTTCTTTCATTAAAATAATCTTTGAAGAAACTAGACAGATTTATAATAGTATTAATTTGCAGGTTAAAAATTATATATATATATATATACATAATATATATATAAAGTATCTCTTGCCCTAGTCCTTTAAAAAAGTTGTGGTAGGGTGGCGCCTGTGGCTCAAAAGGGTAGGGTGCCGACCACATATGCCAGAGGTGGCATGTTCAAACCTAGCCCCAGGCAAAAGAAAAGTTGTGGTAGAGGCTTGGCACCTGTAGCTCAGTGGTTAGGGCGCCCACTGCCTATACCAAGGCTGGTGAGTTTGAATCCAGCCCAGGCCTGCTGAACAACAATGACAACTGCAATAAAAAAAATAGCAGTCCCAGCTACTTGGGAGGCTGAGGCAAGAGAATTGCTTAAGCCCAAGAGTTTGAGGTTGCTGTGAGCTGTGATGGCATTCTACCGAAGGTGACATAGTGAGACTCTGTCTCAAAAAAAAAAAGAAAAAGTTGTGGTAGAAAACACATAACATAGGCTCGGCGCCTGTGGCTCAAGCAGCTAAGGCGCCAGCCACATACACCTAAGGTGGC
>NW_003852415.1:1010161-1025887 GCF_000181295.1 Otolemur garnettii
AAAATTTGCTATCTTATCCATTTTTAGGTGTACTGTTCTGTAACATTAAGTATATTCACGTTGTTGTCCAACTGATCTCCAGAACACCCATCTTGCAAAACCGAAACTCTGTGTACCCTTTAAACAACACCCTATTTCTCTTCTGTCCCCCAGTCCCTGGCAACCACCATTCTACTTTCTATTTCTAAGAATCTGACTACTCTAAGAACTTCACAGAGACATGACTGGTTCCTTCATGTCCCTTAACATGATGTCCTTGAGGTTCGTCCACATTGCAGCATGTGACAGGCCATTTGAGAGGCAAAAGCTGATGGGGGCTTGGACTAGGGCTTAGTGACGGAGGTATGAGAACAGAGGCAGGGGGTTGGGGGAGGGAGAGTCACAGGTCTTGAAGGACAGGAAGGTGGTGAGGTCAAGTGAGACGATGCTCCTGCCTCTGGACTTGGCCTTTAGAAGGGACTGTGGACAGGCCAGGGGCACCTAGATCTGTATGCCCCTTTGGAGAATGGTGACCTAGGGGCTGAGTTGAGAGCAGAGGAAACTGAGAAAAAAACCCTCTGCTCTATCCTTAGCCCACAGCCCCACGGAGACCAGAGAGGGAGAGGAGGAAACAGCCATTGTGATTTCTTTGTTCCCCTTGTCTGTCTGCCCCATGCAGATACCACCAGGCTGGGCACCCCAGGGGTCCACATTGCTCTTTCATCTTTCATCATACCATCCTGGAATTGTAAAGCCCCTCCCAGCTAGAGATCCCCTTTCTGCTCTCATTTCCCTTAGGGACTCAGAGATCCCCTCCTCTGAGAGAGAAACTGAAGCAAAGAGAACCCTGACCTCGCCTGGGAACAAGTCATTTGTTTTCCAGTGGCATTCATAGTGAACCTGTTGAAGGCAGGCCCCATGCCAGACCTAGGCTGCCCAGCCCAGACATGAGCTCTACCCTCAGAGCAGAGTGCTGTCCTTTGAACAGGGTGGTGCTGGTGCATGAAAAGGATGGGGAGGTGGTTAGTTCTACTTGGTGCTGGAGCAGGGTGAGTTGTTGTCAGATAGGGCTGCAGAGAAGAAATTTTCTTGGGTTGTTTCTTGGAAGATTTTTATCAGTTTGGAGGAAAAGAAGTTCAAGGTATGGAGGCAGATAAGGGAATTCCAGGAAGTGAGAATAGCCTGAGTGAAGGCAGGGAGATGGGTAACAAGCCTGTGGCCCTGGCTGGCTACCAGCAGGGGTCTACCCTGAGATCAGATCGCAGGGATTTAGGCTTTAATCTCTCTGGTTATGGAAGGGATGGGGTGAGAGAGATGAGGAAATTCTGGCAGGGAAGTCATTGAGGGTGGTGGTCCCCTGGAAGTAGTTTTTAAAAGCTTTTTAAATATTTATTTATTTTTGAGACAGGGTCTCACTGTGTTTCTCAGTCTGGTCTCAAACTCCTGGCCTCTACCCATCCTTCTGTTGCAGCTCCTGGAGTAGCTGGGATTACAGGTATACACCTCCATGCCTGGCCTGGAGATATTTTTTTTTTTTTTTTTTTTGAGACAGAGTCTCACTTTGTTGCCCTTGGTAGAGTGCCATGGCGTCACTGCTTATAGCAACCTCAAAATCTTGAGCTTAAGTGATTCTCTTGCCTCAGCCTCCCAAGTAGCTGGGACTACAGGCGCCTTTCACAATGCCCAACTATTTTTAGCAATGAGGTCTCACTTTGGCTCAGGCTGGTCTTGAAGTCTTGAGCTCAGGCAATCCACCTGCCTCAGCCTCCCAGAGTGCTAGGATTACAAGCATGAGCCACCGCGCTGGGTCCCTGGAGATAATTTTTAAGAAATTTCCACATAGCACTTATTAGATACTCAGAGATGTTGTAGGAGCCCTAAGGGTATTAATTTATATAATACATATATATACTGACAGTAACCCCAACAGGCGTCACTCTCATGATTCCCATTTTCCAGATGGTAAAACAGTGAGGAGTAGCTTGCCCAGAGTTGCACAGAGCAGGGGCAGGATGTGCATGGGGCAGTCTGTTTCCTTACAGTGGTGCCCTCAGCACAACTCTGTGCTGAGTCTCGGGGCCAGCTCTGGGTGGGCATGTTAGGGCTAGGGCTGGAGGGGCTGAAGGAGGGACATTGGCCAGGTGTTGGCCTCAGATGGGAAGGAGGCTGGACCTCAGCATGTTCCCTCCAGGGGAGCCTGGACCTCAGCATGTTCCCAGAGGCCATGGTACTATTCACTCTGAGCTGTGGAACTAAGAAAGGGCCTGCAGTCCTCAGTTTTCTGGTCTGTAAAACTGGGACAGGAACACCTGCCTCAGAGGTAAAGAAAGCCATTGTGAAGGTCTTTTGTGCATTGCAGGTGCTCTGTCAATGAATGTAGGTTGCCCTGCTGCCTGGCCCCAGCCCAGCCCACAGTACAAATACCATCTGTCCCCTTTATGCCCTTCTTGGGTGTCTCTGGGGACCTTGCCCTCTGGGAGTTTCTTTCTCTGCCATTTCCTGCTACAGAACTGGCTTTGAAACCTGCCTGGCTCCTTAGCGGGAGAGAGGTAAAGGCAGTTCAAGGGATGTAGGTTGGAAGTATCTGGGAATGCAGATGGGCTGCACCAACACCTTTCATTTTTATTCAGAACATCTGAGTCTCCCCAATGGGACTCCTCCACCGAGAGTAGCGCCTCCCCCTGTCACAGAGGGAATAAGAGAGTACCAAGGGCTGTCATGAGTTTGGGGCAGGCAAAAGCAAGGCTGTCATCCTACCGCCCCTCCCCTGCCAAGCCACCAAAAATAGAAGGGCCAAGGTATCAGCTCCAGGGAGGGGCTGGCCAGGGAAGCCTTTGAAGCCAGAAACAGCCAGGGAGGGAAGGCAAGTGTGTTAATATTCACAGGGCGGCAGCATCAGTTGTCCCTGGCCTTTCTGTCTCTCTGGCAGGCAGACATCACCAGCCTAGTTCAGCAGCTCCAGGACCTGGGAAGTGAGGCTTGGGCTTGGCTCTTGACTTGCTGTGTGACAGCGGGCCACTCATCTCCCTCTCTGGGCCTCATTTATCTCATCTGTAGCATGAGGGACTGTAACTAGATCACCTCCTGGGTTCCTTCCTGCTGCCACACTCCAGCATTCACACCTTTGGCACTGACCCCTGCCCAGCACTACCTCCTCACCCCACCCTCTGAGTAGGATTTGGGCTTGGCTGAGCCCAAGAAATGTACCAAGATTGCCTCTGGAGGGCAGCAGGGATGCAGGTGTGGTGGGTTTGCCCAAAGCCCCCTCTTCACACAGACCATGTTTTTGTGGGCAGGGGCAGCAGGATGCTCAAGGTCCTTAGCAATCAGGGCAGCTGGGCATGGGCTGATGCACGGGGGGCTGCTGCTGTGCCAGCTGGTGGGGGCAGGTCTAGAGGTGCTGGGGGAAGGGTCAGGGAGGCAGGAAAAGGGAACACTTGGAAGTCTTAGGGCAGGGCCTATAGATAACTGGTGTGGAAGTATTTCACTGTTTTGACAACCCCTGTGACTCTGTCCCCAGCCTCCTCTTCATGTACCCTGTTTATGGGGAGGGAGAGGCTGCAGTGGGAACAGAGATGCTGCTGGATCTCTGGGGAGGTTTCTACTCATTCCCACCATTAGGAGAATGAGTGGGGGCAGGTCACTGTTTCCGCTTAGCTCAGGGTATCCCTTTCTCCCCATGGCTGGGGTATAGTGAAGGAAGGCTTCCTTCTCCACTCCTTTGCCCACGGTATCCACAGCTCCACTTGTCCAGCAGATGACCTGGTCCTGCAGGGTCCCTCCTAGGGTCCTGCGTCCTCTGTAGCTGCCGCCCTCAACCCTCAGCCATTTTCCCTCTCTGCCCAGGGCTTAGTTGTCCCCTCTCTCTGATGCCCCTGTCCATCCCCTGGGTCCCCTGGGCAGGAGCCTTTCCTATGTTGTTCCACCTGGCCTGGCCTGTGGGGCAGAAAGCTGAGCTGGCGGGTGGAGTGGGAGCTGTGGCCAGGGAGGCCCCGGATTCCTGGTGCAGGGCCCCTGCCTCACCGGCTGCCCCAACTTCCCTGTGCAGCAATTTCAGTTTCTATTTTGAACAGTTTGAGTTGGTTGCTTTTCTGCCTTCCTGCTGGGTGTTTATAGTGAGGAAAATAATTGGTAATATTTGCACAGATGTGCTGGCACTGCAGCTCATCATGGGCACCTTTACCCAGGGGACCCTCCCTGCCCCCAGCCTGTTTCTGCCAGCCTAGGGGGGGAGTAGCTGAAGCCCCTGTGCCTCCAGGGGCCTCGGGCAACCAGGCTCAGGCAGAGCCAGGAAGCAGGAGGCCTGAAGTGCCCCAGGCATGCCAGAGGCAGGTCACAGCTCCAAGGAGGGGGAGGTTGGGTGTCACCACCAATGCTCATGCGCAGGGGACTGATCCGGACTGGCCTGGGTTCCACAGGATGGTCCCTCCTAGGGGACTACAGGAGGGGACCTGGGGGCTTCATTTCTGGTTTCTCCTGCAGAGCCTGCATCTGCAGCTGAGGGGAGGAATGTGAAAAGGGGAGGGGCAGCCTCAGGGTTGAAAACAGGAAATCATTTGGCTTCTTTTTCTCTTTCTCAAGGCCCTGGACGGTATTTCAGAGGGCTGGGAAGGAGGGCCTGCACTGAGGTTGTGTGTTGCCTCCTGCCCTTTCTGGGGTCCTGAGCCAGCCTGAGTGGGGAGGGCCTGAGACTCCTCACCCTCAAACCACTCCACCCCACCCCTGCCTGCTTCTTCTCCTCTGGCATGTACATGTGTTGCATGTGTAGGGACAAAAGTCAGTGTGGTGTGTGCGTGTGGGTTTTGTGCATGTGTGGGCAGGGCCAGTGGACATGTGCAAGTATGCATGAAGGTATGCGTGTCTGTGCCTCTGTGTGCCTGTGTGTAAGTGCATGTACATGCAAGTGTGTGCATGTGCTGTGAACATGCACTGTGTGTCTGGGTTTGAGTTCCCCCAGAAGCCAACACGGAGACAAGAATTCAATTGAAGGTAGTTTATTGGGAGGTGATCCCAGGAAGCACAGGACGGGAGTGGGGAAGGAGACCACAGATCAGGGGCTGCTGTCAGTGGATTGCTGCTGTGGCCACTGAAGCCCAGTTCCACTGGGGAGCCCTGGGAACCAGTGTTCTCCCATCCAAGGGCCAGACATGTAGGGTATGTATCCACGCACTCCCTCAGTCAGGGCTGAAGGCTGCATTCGCTATCCAGTGTTACCAGGTGCCCAGGAAGCAGGCTTCAGCACGCAGAGGTGAATGCAGGGGGCACCAGCTGGCCCACTCAGCAGGAGGTTGTGGTGGGTATAGTAATGTGCCACATAGAGCCCTTTCTGGGTGAACAGACAGTCCTCTGCTGCTGAGGTGCTGGCTACAAACAGCCTTTGGGGCTCCCTGTGGGGGTTGCCTTGTGTGGGGTCACACAGTGTTCTGCATGGTCCATATCCAATGACTGATCTACGAGTGGGTAGAAAGGCCTGGCTTTTTGCCCCAACTTGTACCAACTCTGAGGGACGTCTTTGCTCTATAATAGGTTAGCTCAGACTCATTCAGATTGCATCACAGCCTGACCCCTCCCTCTGCCCAGATCTGTCTCCTCCTGCCTTGCACAAATGTTATCCTGAGAGCAGCCCCTAATATAAATCCTGCACACTAATCTCAGTCTCTGGGGCACCTATGCAGCATGCATGTGTGCGTATGTGCATAATTGTCTCATATGGTGCACATATGACAATTTGGTCTTGGATGGGTGCGGGATGTGCAAAACCCACCTCCCAGGGCCTTCCATGCACAGTGACCTAGAGGCAGTCCAGACTTTCTGACAGCACAGGCAGGATCCTGGGGGACATGACCAAGAGGATCTTGGAGATCTGGTGCTGAGGCTGGGGACTGAGGCAGGCAAAGATGGCTTCCCCTCTACATAGCCCAGGAACAGCTCCTCGGATGGAAGATGTGGGGGATTTAAGAATGGGAAGCTGGAGAGTGGGGCTCCTTGGTTTTCATACTCTGGGGCCACTCCATGGAGCCTTTCACTATGGCCCACACTTCTTGTCCCTGACCTCCAAGGCTCTTGAGCCTAGAAGGGATTTTTCTTCAGGCATGGGTCTTGCACAGAGTCAAATGTCTGCTATCACTCTACATTCAGGCTACTCCAAGCTTAGAAATCCTGGGACAGTGTAAACACGCTGGCCATGCTACCTCATAAGGCCAACACATGCACTTATCCTTTCCAGAGGCTGCTGGGAGGTCAGTCTTGGGGAAGATGGGATGCAGGTGAGGACAACAAGAGGGCACCAGGTGTTATGGAAATGTTTATTACAAGGATATATAAATACAACAGTGGGATCTTAAAACTGCTGATGATGCAGGGAGTGAAAGGTGGGGGAGAATAGTGGGACAAGGTATGGCCTATGGTGAGCAAAGCCATAGGCTCTGGATGGGGTATGGGAATGTCCAGGTACCAAAATCATGCACAACAGGGTCCTGTAGCTTGGACCCACACAGGCCTGCCCTCCTAACATGCTGCTCTCTGCCTGCTGGATACCTCTAAAATTCTGGATGTTGCTTAATGGCTGAGCAGCCCTAAGTGGGTTTTTAGTGATGATGCCCCAAAGGTATCCGTCACCAATTTCCCTTCATTCAGAAGTGGGAAAACCTCACTGGTCTTTGAGAGACAGTGACTTTCCTCGAGTTGGTACAACCCTCAGGAATGGCTGCAGTTTGGCTCCAGCTTGGCTCCAGCCCAGACACTCCAGGCAGAATCCCAAACACCTTGGAAACCCCCCTTGGAAGGCAACTGCCGCACCCCTGCCTACAAATGCTGGAGTTGTGTGAAAACAAATCCCTTTTTGAATTCTGCTCATCCTTCTAGGCCTTGCTCAAGGGACACCTCCTTGAGGAAGCCTTCCTGAGGACTGCTGGCTACTCAGCAGGCTACGCCTGCCCTGAGTCCCTGCCTCATCTGCATTCACTGCTTCCCAGCAGCTCTCCCCACTGCATTTCCTACAGGGCTTTGAGCCCTGACTCAGTGGCTGGTGGGCTGGTGGCACTTTCTTTCCCTCTACCTGGGATGGCACTGGCTCAGGCCCCCAGGCAGAGCCCAGAAATGGATGATGGGAGCGAGGAACAAGGGCAGAGAGGGGAGACCCTTGTGGCTCAGCAATATTTCAGGGCCCTCCAGTCTCTCTGTGATCACATTTACCTTTTGCTCCTGGACAGAGAAGCTCACGCTGGGACTCCTCTACATAGATGCTATGATGTCTTATAAGCCCACAGGGGAGATGAGCATCCCCCAGACTCAGAAAGAGCAAGGGCTCCTGAGCCTCCACGTATTTCCTTCCTGGCTGGCTGGGGTCTGGGTGTGATGGGCCAGAGAGCAGAGTTAGGGGAAGCTCAGGCTGCCCCAGATGAAGACCCCTGAAGGACTAGGTCTGGTCTCTTGTCCCCCTTTTCCTCCCTGTATCCTCCTGCTTGTTCTCTGGGGGGAGGTTGGCGGAATTGGTGGTGGGCTACCTATAGGACAGGCGACCCTTGAGGGAATGGGCAGGGTAGGCTGAGCAAGACCCTGCCATCTCCGGTGCCCCCTCTGCAGCCTGTGTTAGAGAGCAGTACCCCTGGTCCTGCTCTGGGGCTGGGGGCAGTGGGCAAGAAGTGGAGGCTGGGCTCTGCAGGCTGCAGACTGGGGGCCTCCCCCCAGCAAGCTATTCTCTTGCATTCTGTTTGGGGGCCTGGGCTCTCTGGCAGGTCTGCAACCCTAAGCCCCACTGCTTCCTTAGTTGGGCAGGGGAGGCAGGATCCAGGCCCTACTGGCCACTAGCCATGGCCATTCTGGGACATGTAAGCTGCCAGAGCCACCACCACAGCTACATAGAGACCGGCCCCCACAGCGATGGAGAGTGTAGCCAGGAAGAGGGCCCGGCGGGAGGTGGTGCTGGCCAGGCGGAAGTCCCCCTTGGAGATGGCCTTGCTGGTCTAGGGAGAGAGATGTGCTGATGAGTGAGAGCTTGCCCACACCCAGCAAAACAGCCCAGCTCTCCAGGCCCTCACCCCATCCTCAGACAGGATGCCAACCCTTTCAGCACAGAGAGGTGGCCAGGGAAGAAGCCTGGGGCCCCAGGTGCTCTTACCCCCTGGGAGAAGTAGAAGGCAGCAATGCCCAGTGGCCAGAAGCAGCAGAGCATGGAGAAGAGAGTAAGACCCAGGTGGTCCCTGGGAGGCAGCGTGAGGAAGTTGTCTTCGCTTTCACTCTCTGTTGAAGTTGCATTACTCTGCAAAACAGTGGGGCGTGGTGACCAGACCCAGGTTCACCCCAGCCCCTTCAGACTGGCAAGAGTTTTTTTAAAAAAGGAAACACCCAGTGGGCAATTATGTGGAGCAATAGATAGTCTGTTCTGGTGCTAGTGGGAGTGTGGGTTGGCCTGGGTGTTCTCATCAAAAGCCTTAACAGTGACCCGACGATTCCACTTTTAGTAATTTATCACGAGGAAAGAATGCAAGTTATGTCCAGGGCTGCTCATCAAAAGATGGCAATTGTAAAAAAGACACTCTCAATGTCTATGACCAGGAGATTGAATTAATAAATGATGGAAGAACTTACAATGGAAGACCATGTAACCATTAAAAATCACCTTGTAGAAAAATATTAAATTACTTGGAGCAATACTGAAATATGTTGTGAGAGAGAAAAAATCAGGTTATAAAACTATGAATAGGCTCAGTGCCTGTGGCTCAGGTGGCTAAGGCGTCAGCCACATACACCAGAGCTGGCAGGTTCCAATTCAGCCCAGGCCTGCCAAACAACAATGACAACTACAACCAAAAAATAGCTGGGCATTATGGAGGGCGCCTGTAGTCCCAGCTACTTGGGAAGCTGAAGCAAGAGAATCGCTTAAGCCTAGGAGTTGGAGGTTGCTGTGAGCTGTGATGCCACAGTACTCTACCCAGGGCCACAGCGTGAGGCTCTGTCTCAAAAAAACAAAAAAAACAAAAAAACAAAAACTATGAATAGCAAGATCTCTTTTGGGGACTGGAGTGAGGAAAAAAACATGTGAATGAAGAGACTTAGACAATTATCTACCAAAATAGTAATGTTATCTTTGAGTGGTTTTCTGTATTGAGTTTGAATTACTTATATAATTAAGAAAACAAGAATAATAAATGCTATTAAATAGTCAGTTCAAGCTAGTGTTTCTGAACCCACAGACATGGTGACTGTACATGGTAGCATACAGATTCCTGGGTCCCAATCCAGGCCTATTAAATCTCAACATCTGGTAGAGGGGCCCTGGGAATCTGCATTTTAAACATATGTGCTCACCTCATCCTCCTCCTGGTCATCCTCTTGGCCCTGCAGCTCCTCTTGAACTCCATAGGACACAGTATGGATGGTGACATCCTCTTCAGCTTGGCTGGGTCCTATGGGCCGCTCTGTGGGCCCTGCCTGGGGCTCCCTGCCCTCTGTGAAGCTGGTCTCACAGCTATCTGCCCTGGGCTCCTTCACCTTGTCCCTCCCCAGGAGGCAGCTGGGCCGGTACCAGGCCTCCACGGCCAGCTGCAGGGACCCCGGGTCCAGGAGCTGGTGGGCTCGAGTATGGCCAGTGCTACCCAGGAGGTAGGAGTAGAGCTTCTCCCGGCAGGACCAGCTGGGTGGGGTCTCTGGGTAGGGACAGGGGCCATGGAGGTGGGCAGGGCTCCTGGGCAGCAGTGGATTCTGAAGTTCACTCAGACTCTCCATGGTTCTGGGGGCAGCTGCTGGGGAGAGGAGCCTGGGCCAGCCGAGCAGTCCTCAGAGAGCCTGTCGGAAGAGCAAGACATAGGGCACTGATGCCTGGGCACCAGGTACAGGACCAGAAGGGTTGGAGAGCACAGGCTCTGTAGTCCCCCCTCATCTCATACTCTGCCTTTGCCATTCACCAGCTGTAGGACCTGGAGCTGGCTATGTCACTTTTCAGGGCCTCTGCTCCTTTGCCTGTGGACTGCGGACAGCCGTCGCACTTACCGGGTAGAGATGGCGTGCTTACCCATTCAGCACACACTTATGCAATGTCGGCTGTGTGCCAGGCACCCTCCCAGATGCCTGGGACATGGTGGTGAGAACGGCGAGGGGTGGGGAAGGGAGAGGACGCACATTTTGTCATTATGGAGCTTCCAGTCTGGTGGAGAAGACAGCTGTAAAATCCTGTCCCTGTCCTGAGGGAGAAGTACAGCAGGTGGGAGTGAGAACGTGCCACGGACAGACTGGCGCACAGACGCTGAGCTGACATGTAAAGGGAGAGTCAAGTCAACAAGGTGAAGGGCGTGGAAACACGTTTCATGCAAAGGGGAGAATGTAAGTGAAGGCCTGAGTGCCCAGGTACAGGCTGGGGGCACAGGGAGCTGGGGGCCAGATTAGGCAGCCCTGTTAGGCCTAAGGGGACTGCAGGCGTCTAAGTGGGGGTGGTAGGATAAGATTTGGGTCCTGAAGCCTTCCCCACAACTGTATGTGGGGAATGGAGTGGAGAGGGCTGAGCTAACTATGATCTCATGGGGGGCTTTTGCTATGGCTTCAGGTAAGCTGAGGATAACAGACTCCATGGTGGTGGAGATGGAGAAAAGGCAGGGGGCCTTCAGGGAGACTGACAGGACTTACTTGGGGGCAGGGCGGGATTTGCGGATGAGGGAGGATTTATTCCAGGTTTGAATGGGACCATGCTTAGTCTAGCACATGGTATCTGCTCATAGCGGAGGATGCGGCTTCCCTTGGGCAGTGGTCTTAGAGGGACTTGGAAATTAGCACCTTAGCCTAATGTCTGTCCTGAGGCAAACTGTGACTTTGGGAAGCGCCTGCAGGATCTAAGGTGGACCTGCACATCCCAGCGGAAGTGCAGAGGCATTCATGGGCTGCCTCTCCCACTTCAGGGGGCCCTGAGCACCTCTATGCTCCTGGGAAGGCACAGACCCACCTGTATTATGGGTGGCAGGTGGGGTGGGGTGTGGAGAGAGAGGAGAGGCAGGTCAGGTGGCCTCAGGGACCTCCCATCCTCTCCTGGTCAGCCTACTGAGAAGCCTTGGATTTCCAGTCTGATCACTGGGGATTCCATCCTGGCCTTGATGCCTTGGGCACATTCCCCTCATGTGCTCCTCTGAGTTCCCTCATGGATTACAATCCCATGGGGGCTGTTTTGAGGATCCTAATTTCTAGCTGGGTGGTGGAGGCCTGGATTAATCTTCTGGCTTTTTAATTGCCCCTGGGCTGCCCATCTGCCTAGGACAGGCTCCCAAAGGTGCTCCAGCCCCTCTTCCTGGTCTAATAGCCAGGCTCCAGGCTCAGCCAGAGCACTGTCCTGTCACTATCCATATAAACTGAGCTCTGCAGGAAACTTGGGGATAGGGGTGGGTAGTGGGTAGAGCTCTCATAGCAGACAAATGCGTCAAATCCACCCCTGCCCACCTTTGTCTCACCAGGAGAATATGGCAAGTCTCCTGCCCTCCTGTCTGATCCCCTGAGATGGGATGGAAAGATCCCTAGAGATGATAGGGCAGCAGTTCTTAACCTGTGGATTGTGACCCACAGGAACTGTATTAAAGGGCCATGCATTAGGAATCTTGAGAACCACTGCCATCTGCAAGGCACTTGTGCAAAGGAGGCAGGGGCAGCCAGATCTCAGGTGACCCCTACCCATGTCGAACTCTCCTAGTCAAAGTACGCCCGGCTGAGCCTCTGCAATTCAAGCCACACGCAGCCTTTTCAGGATTCCCTCTTCCCTTGAGCTCTGATGGTATCTTTAAGCAGAGCTTCTCGGCACTTCATGGGCAAAGATGTATGCTCCTGGTTTTACACAAGAGAGAAAAACTGGAAGCTGTCTGAATGTCCAACAACTGGAAGCAAGTTAAATAAATAACGGTACATAATACAGAGGTACAAGGCCTTCCAACAAGGTTTACAAAGAGTAATGATGTGAGAAAATGCTCATTGCAAATTCAGTGAGAAGGAAGAATGGAGAATGGTTAAGTGCATGTAATCTCACACTGCCAAAATGTCAACAGTGATTATCTCCAGGGTGGGAGCGCAGGTACTTTTCATTGTCTTTTTTTATACCCTGTTTTCTCTATTTTCCACATTTATTTTTCACAATGAGCACGTACTATTTTTAAACCAGAAAAAAAATTAAGTGCATAGATTTCTTCTGAGCCAAATTATCTAAAATCAGTTTAAAACTCTCCAGGCTGGTTTGGTGCCTGTGGCTCAAGTGGCTAAGGCGCCAGCCACATACACCTAAGGTGGTGGGTTTTAATCCAGCCCGGGCCTGCCAAACAACAATGATGGCTGCAACCAAAAAAAATAGCCAGGCATTGTGGGGGTGCCTGTGGTCCCAGCTACTTGGGAAGCTGAGGCAGGAGACTCGCTTGAGCCCAGGAGTTGGAGGTTGCTGTGAGCTGTGATGCCACAACACTCTACCCAGGGCGACAGCTTGAGGCTCTGTCTCAAAAAAAAAAAAAAAAAAAAACTCTCCAGGGTGGCTGGGGGCTTCATTTTGGGTTTGGTGGCTGAGCACAGTACTGAAAGCTACCTACAGACATACCAGCACACACATGTACTCACACTCATGTATCCAATTCCATTAAGCAACCCAAGTTAGCAGCAGTAGCTCCTGCTCAGTCCAGCCAAGAGCTGCGATTCTCTACACAGCTCGTGTTTCACCCATGTCCTCCTGGACATGTGTGGGAGATCTTGGACCTTGTCCTGGATACCCAGCATGGAGTCCAGGCCCAGCCTTTCCTGCTTTTAGCCTGGCCTTCCAGATTGTCCCTTGGATCTACCTCTCTCCATTCCCTGGGGTAAGGAATCAGCATTCAAAGAAGAGCAATTGTCATCTCCACCTCTGCTGCCAGAACTGGTATGCCTTCCAGATCTGTGCAGTTGCCTGACTACCCACAGGTGAGGCTGCCTATGTGTGTGAGTGTGTGCAGTCTGCACCAGAGGAAAGGTAGGAGAGGGTCTAGAATTCTGACGCTAGGATTGCTCTGGGTTGTACGATTAGGGCAGTGGGTCTGAGCTCCATATGAGGAGAGGGAGAAAAGTAGTACTGAGCCCATAGTTCTTAGGTTGTTTCCTTCTAAGCCGAAACTTAGCTAGGCCCTGAGGTTTTCTACCCCGATTTGGGAGGTGGACAGCACACTGCCACCTGCCAGATGAGGGAGAGGAGACTATCCAGGAACTCCCTAAAGTCCAATTTCAGCTCCTGCTGAGTTCATTTGCACTGGAGACCAGTTGTACAGTGTGACATTGGTTTGCTTATCTATAAAATGTATGAGAGGGTTAGAAGAAGTTGATTTTAACAACTCAGTTCAATATGACCCTAGGATTTTATTGGGAGAAGAAGAATAACTTAAACTTATTGAGCATTTTATCAAGTGCCAGGAACAAAACTGTCTAAATGCTCATTCTGACGCTATAATCTTAGCGCAAAGGCAGCAAAAGGGCAGGGGGCTTCCTCTTCCATCTGGGGCAGATTGACTCCTGTCACACAGAACTGCCAATCAGAGCTAGGAAAGAGCTGCCAATCAGAGCTGGGGGGAATGCGAAGGCATCAAAGACTCACTAAGGCAGTGAGAACTTGAGGGGTGAGAAGTCAGAACTCAGAGGAAAGAGCAGGCAGAAAGGAGAGTCTGCCACCGGGCACCACTTCCACCTTGAGGACGTTCCTGATGCACAAGTGGCAGCTTAGAACTTACTCTTGCAATAGCATCAGGGCTGGGGGGAAAAATTGGAGTTTCGGGCCTGTTAAGGAGAAGGGCCCCTGTAAACAGACCTAGTTTTCAGCTGGGGCCTCTTAGGGCTACACTCTAGAAGTAAGAGCAAACTGGAAACAAAGCAGCCCTCACAGCACTCTATAAGGCAGAAGGAAGAGTGGTCTCCGGGGAGGTGGTTCTCTAACTTCAGCATTGGTTAAACCTGGACTGCTGGATTCCATTGTCACAGTTTACGAGTCTGGAATGAGGCTTGAGAATTTGCATTTTTAACAATTTTCCAGGTGACGGTGTTGCTGGTCCAGGGATGGTACTTTAAGAATTACTGCTCTGGGCTCGATGCCTGTAGCACAGTGGTTATGGCACCAGCCACATGCACTGAGGCTTGTGGGTTTGAACCTGGCTTGGGCCAGCTAAACAACAATGACAACTGCAACCAAAAAATAGCCGGGAATTGTGGCGGGTGCCTGTAGTCTCAGCTCCTTGGGAGGCTGAGGCAAGAGAATCGCTTAAGCCTAGGAGTTTGAGGTTGCTGTGAGCTGTGATGCCGTAGCACTCTACCAAGTGCTACATAGTGAGCACTACATAGTGAGACTCTGTCTCAAAAAAAAGAAAAAATTACTGCTCTGGTTAGGCATGGTGGTTCATGCCTATAATCCTAGCACTATGGGAGGCCAAGGCAGATGGATTGCCTGAGCTCAGGAGTTCGAGAACAGTCTAAGTAAGAGTAAAATCTTCACTCTATTAAAAATTTAAAAAGTAACCCAGCATTGTAGCCAGTAGTCCCAGCTACTTGGGAAGCTGAAGCAAGAGGATAGCTTGAGCCCAAGAATTTGAAGTTGCTGTGAACTATGATGCCATAGCTCTCAATTTCAGGGTGACAGATTGAGTCTCAAAAAAAAAAAAAAAAAAAGAACTATTGCTCTGATAGTCATTGACAGAAGAGCTTAAAAAAGTATAACCACTTTTGGCATCTATAGCTCAGTGGCTAGGGTGCCAGCCACATACACCAGGTTTGAATCCAGCCGGGCCTGCCAAACAACGACAACTACAACCAAAAAATAGCCGGGCATTGTGGTGGGTGCCTGTATCCCAGCTACTTGGGAGACCGAGGCAAGAGAATCACTTAAGCCCAGGAGTTGGAGGTTGCTGTGAGCTGGCACGCTACCCAGGGCAACAGATTGAGAGTCTGTCTCAAAAAAAAAAAAGTATAACCAATAAATAATAGATAAGAAATATGAAATAATAAAAATACTTGATTCCTCCAAAAGGAGGTACGGAAATGTAGAATAAGGAATATACTAATAGAACAAGTGAGACCAACAGATAATGAATTACTAAAATGTTAGACTTAAAACCAACTATATCAATGTAAATGGAAGAAAATGGCTCATAAAAACACAAAAATAGTCATATAGTATTTTATTCTATTTATATGAACTTCTAGGAAGGGCAAAACTATAGTGACTGAAGCAGATGGGTCACCTGAAATGGAGCATGAGAACTTCTGGAGCAATGGAACCTTTCTGTCTCTTGATTGTGGCAGTGATGATGTGACTACATGTATTTCACAAAGCTCATTGAATTGTATACTTAAAATTAGTATGGTATAAATTAGTATCAGTATTAAAATTATATATTTAAAATTTACAAAATCAAAATTTTATCTTGGGGGTAGCCTCAAAGGAGTAGGGAGCCGGCCCCATATACCAGAGGTGGCAGGTTCAAACCCAACCCTGGCGAAAAACTGCAAAAAAAAAAAAAAAAAAATTATCTTGTATTAGACCTCAAAGGCGATATTTTTAAAGACAAAGATAGACTAGATTTAGAAAAGACAACAAAATCCAGATATATGGGCTTGGCACCTGTGGCTCAAGTGGCTAAGGCACCAGCCACATACACCTAAGGTGGTGGGTTCGAATCCATCCCAGGCCCGCCAAACAACGACAGCTGCAACCAAAAAAATAGCATTGTGATGGGTGCCTTCCCAAGCAGTCACAGCTGCTTGGGAGGCTGAGGCAGGAGA
>NW_003852415.1:1025907-1028279 GCF_000181295.1 Otolemur garnettii
GCCCAGGAGTTGGAGGTTGCTGTGAGCTGTGATGCCACAGCACTCTACCCAGGGGGATAGCTTGAGGCTCTGTCTTAAAAAAAAAAAAAAAAAGAAAAAGAAAAAAAATCCATATATATGTTGCGTATGTATAAGCAGTGAAACTTAAATATAAAAATATAAACAAGTTAAAAGTTAAGGGTAGAATAATAACACCCACACTTATTAAGTTCTTCCAGGCACCATCCTAAATGTTATGTATTATCTCATTCCATCCTTACACTGCCCCTATGAAGTCTCTGCCATCATTATTTCCATCTTACAGATAAAGACTTGAGGCAGGAGAATGTTGTAAGAATCCTGGGAGTCTAGCTGCGGAGTCACCACACCCTAGTGCCACTATGTATCAGCCAACATTTACTGTGTGCTTGCTTTGTTTTGAATACCATGCCAAGTGCTTCAAATGTTTCATCTCACTGAATCCATCCTCTTTCACACATGGGAAAACTGGGGCTCAGAGTAATTAGGTAGGATTTCTGAGTTCCTACAGTTGGAGAGTGGCAGAGCCCTGTTTGGTCCAAATCTGTCTGACCTGATGCAAGCTTTTAACCCGTAACCCATGATGCAGGGATGGGAGGCGTGGTCCTGGCAAAGGCTGTTAGGAGAGTAAGGATCTAGTAGAGGTAGGGATCCATACCCCTATTTTTTGTTGCAGTTGTCATTGTTGTTTAGCTGGCGCAGGCCAGGTTCTAACCCACCAGCCAAGGTGTATGTGGTGGATGTGCCAGCAGGCTGCCCTAAACACCACCATGTTCTCCAGAATTAGCTGTAGGGCTGAGGCCTTGAGGAGATTTGCCGTGTGTTCTGCCTGGTGGACTCTGGAGTCCTTGGAAGGAGGCATGGTGAACATGTTAGAAAGGCCAAAAGGACAGTGTAATGCAGACCAGGAGTTGGGTCAGACCCTAGGATGGGGTCAGCCTTCATCAGAACCCTGTCAAATGGTAACAGTTACTATTCACTGTACACTCATGAGTTAGGTGTTCCACATACTTTATCTCAGAACTTTACAACAACTAAGGAAGCTGGTTATTATTATTTCCCATTTTTCAGATGAGAATACTGAGGCTCAGAAAGGTCAAAAACTTCCCCTAAACCAAACAGTGACAGAAACTGGACTTCAATTCAAGTTTGATTTAGTCTATATGTGGGGCTGTCATTTGCTACACCCGTCAGGGCACAGCTGTTAGCGGGGAAGGTAAAAAATGGTGGGTGGTGACAGTGGTGAGGAGTTGGTCCTGAATGGGCTGAAACCAGAATCTTCAATGAAGGGAATGAGAAATGGGAGCTTTAAAAAAAAAAAAAAAGATTAAGAAAAAGAATTTTTTTGAGATAGAGTTACACTATGCTGCCCTTGGTAGGGTGCTGTGGCGTCACAGCTCACAGCAACCTCAAACTCCTGGGCTTACGTGATTCTCTTGCTTCAGCCTCCCAAGGAGCTGGGACTACTGGCACCTGCCACAACGCCTGGCTATTTTTGTTGTTGTTGTTGCAGTTGTCATTGTTGCTTTAGCCGGCCCAGGCTGGGTTTGAACCTGCCAGCCAAGGTCTATGTGGCTGACACCATAACCACTGTGCTATGGGCGCCGAGCCAAAAAAAGATTAAGAAATTTGACAGCCCAGGCTGGCTCCTGGAAAACCCCAAGGTCTAGATTCAAATAAACACTGAGCCTTTGTGAAGAAACTGAGCTACTGACCACTATCTCTCAGTGCAACAAGAGGGATTGTTTTTAAGCTGAGAGATAAAAGCCAGAACTTCCCAGTAGGGCAGAAGATTAAATACACATGATTAAAACCGAGGGAAAGGTGAAAACTTTCAGAATAGGTGCTAGACCATCCTCTAGTCAGTTCTGCAAACTGTGAAGTGTGGTGACTGTGGTGGCTGTGTGTTGATGGCTGGGGCTGGATTTGATGATTTCCGGCTGGTGATAAGTAAGAGAGCCACCAAGCCAGGTTTGACTCATTAGCTGTAGCCTGATGCCTCTGACAATGCAGGGAGAAGAAAGAGCCAGGAGTGGCAGAGTCAAGGAAAATGAGGAACTGAGCTTGCTTTGTTTCAGTTTGCCTTCTCAGCAATCCTAACACAATTGATTATGCCTTTTCTCTCCTCTGTCTCCAACAGCTCCTAACTCCTCATCTTTCCTAACGGTGCTTATACATATTGCAGCTTCCTTGCCTTAAAACGTAAAATCATGGCGATGATTATAAAACCTGGCTGAATGGAGAGGTAGAGATCTATACCCCTTATCTCTGATCCAGGTGGGCTTGTGACAGCTTCAACTACAGAGCACAGCAAAAGTAATGCTATGTGATTTCTTTCTTCTTTTTTTTTTTTT
>NW_003852415.1:1028480-1051457 GCF_000181295.1 Otolemur garnettii
GCCACCTTAGGTGTATGTGGCTGGTCCTTAGCCACTTGAGCCACAGGCACCGAGCCATGCTATGTGATTTCTGAGGCCAGGTTATAAAAGGCCTGCATCTTTCCACCTTGCTTGCTAGAACATTCACTCTTGGAAGCTTGTCCTATAAGTAGCTGGATTCCTCTGGGGCCATCATGATGCAAAGGCCACTTGTGTGTAGATACTCTGGTCAGTGGAACCTGCTGAGCCCAGCCTCCTAATCAGCCTCAAGATACCAGACATGTGAATGAAGCCATTGTGGGTTCAGCCCATCTGGCAGTGGTGACATCTGTTAACGTCACATGGCGTGGAATGATCATGCAGCTAAACCCTGCCTGCATTCCTGACCCCCAAAGTCATAAAGTATAATGAAATGTCTGTTGTTTTAAGCCACTAAGTTTGGGGGCAGCTAGGCAGCAAGAGAGAATGGGCATATCTTTCCCCAGTGCCGTTCCCCTCTTCAGCTCCTGCCCCTCTCTCCTTCACTTCCCAGCCATGTTTCTCAGAAGCTCCACTCATATCAGAATGCTTTAATTCTCAGCTTAAAGGTTTCTTCCTCAGGAAGGCCATCCCTACATCCTCAGTCAAGATCCTGCTTCCTTGGTTGTCTGCTCTCCAGAGCTCCATGCTCTTCTTCTTAAAGTGCTTATCATGGTCTCTATTTATATAAGTGTGATTCATTCATTAGTGTTGTTCTCCCTCACTAGATTGTGAGCTCCAGGGGGATGGGGACTGTGTCTGCCTTGCTCATTCCTGTATCTCCTTGCATGGCATACAGTAGGCATTCAATAGAGTGTGAAACTCATGAATGAACGAGTGAATTAGTGAATGGGTGAGCTAGGTGTACTTTCTGGTAATAAGGTACTTTATACTTTCCTGGATCTAGGGTGGATTGAGCACATCTGGCTGAGGCACATTTAGTTCTGCACAATAAACATTTCTTAAACAGCTACTTCAGACTACTTCTTTGGATATAATAACAAGAAGTTAATTTTTTTATGAGGAGGGTTAGAAAAATACAAACTAGCAGATACATGGTTTTCTTTTCTTTCTTTCCTTTTTTTTTCTTTAGAGAAAGAGTCTCACTTTGTCACCCTCGGTAGAGTGCTGGGGCATCACAGCTCACAGCAACCTCCAACTCCTGGACTTAGGTGATTCTCTTGCCTCAGCCTACCGAGTAGCTGGGACTACAGGTGCCTGCCACAATGCCCGGCTATTTTTTTGTTGCAGTTTGGCTGGGGCCGGGTTCGAACCTACCACCTTTGGAATATGGGGCTGGCACCCTATCCACTGAGCCACAGGCGCTGCCCAAGATACAAGGTTTTAATACAATGGAGTAAATTGGGCTGACAGTATACAGGATGGGTTTTAATACAAGGGAGTAAATTGGACTGAGAGTATACAGTATGGGTACAATCATAAGGTCCTGGGATGATAGTTGAAATATGGTGGCACCTAGGAAGAAACTTCTCAAGAACAGGTGACATCTGAACTGAGTTGTAATGGGAAGAGGATTAGGAATCATCTAGGTGAAACTAGGAGAGGACATTTCTTAGCACAAAGGCATGGGGCAGTGGTATGAAGGGGAAGCCAGGGAAGTCTGGTGTTGCTGGAGTGAGGCCTGGGAGGTGGGAGTGCCTTCTATGCCATGCAGAGAAGCTTCGGGGAGCCGATGACGGGTGCAACGAGGAAGTAACATGGTCATTCTTGGGTTTTACACAGAGCACTCTGGTTGGCAGCAGAGGATAGAAGGGACTTAAGGTGAGCAAGAGTGGAGGATAAGGGTTCTATTAAGAGAATACTGTACATAAGTAAGAAAAAAAAGAGAGAGAGACTACTGTAGAAATGGAGGCAGGAGAAGATGAGGACCTGAAACAGATTTGTAGAAGAACTGATGGAGAGGAAGAGTCATATGTAAAGAGTAGTTAGGAGGCTAAATGAATAGGAATCTATGGTTAACTAGAAGTGAGCAAGAGGAAGAACCAAGAATGATTCTCAGCTTTCTGGCTTTGTCAATTAAACTGCAAGAGATGCAACCAACCGAGACAGAGAAACTAAGGGAGGCTGCTCATCAAGAGGGCAGCCTGCACAAATGACCACTTCTTTTTCTTCTTAAGGTTCTATAAAAATGACAGGATATATATTTTTAAATAAATGAAATCCGCTCAGCGCCTGTAGCACAGTGGTTACAGCACCAGCCACATGCACTGAGGGTGGTGGATTTGAACCTGGCCCAGGCCAGCTAAAACAACTGCAACAAAAAAATAGCCGGGCATTGTGGCGGGCACCTATAGCCCCAGCTACTTGGGAGGCTGAGGCAAGAGAATTGCTTAATCCCGAGTTTGAGGTTGCTGTGAGCTGTGATGCCACAGCACTCTACCGAGGGTGACATAGTGAGATTCTGTCTCAAAAATAAATAATCATAACAAAACTGGAGAACAAAAATGATAAAAGAATGATATCAATGGGCCAGGAATTCTTGGGAAATAAAGAGCAAATGAGATTCCCTGGTGAAGAAATCAGTGCAGAGAAACCAGCAGCCCCAAACTTCAGAGGGAAGAACAACTCCCATTCAGAGGAGACGTGTGTTGGGGAAACAAACTTACCCAATTGCAGAGGAAATTTATACCAGTTGTCTGTTCTAGTCAACAGCTTTATTCATAAGTATATATGGACAAGGAAGAACAAGTACATGAAAATAAAAGAGAAGGATAATCTTCCAATAAGATTAAAAAATTATTTAAGTTACAGAAAAAAACCTAAAAATTTTTTTTGAATTCATATTCTCAGGGAGATAGAGAATACTACATCCATAAAACAAAAACAGGCTGCTATGGAAAAGGAACAATCCAGCTTGGTGCTGGCTTGGCACCTGTAGCTCAGTGGTTAGGGTGCTGGCCACATGCACTGGGGTTGGTGGGTTTGAACCCGGCCTGGGCCTGCTAAAATAAAAAATAGCTGGGTGTTATGGCAGGTGCCTGTAGTTCTAGCTACTTGGGAGGCTGAGGCAAGAGAATTGCTGGAGCCTGAGAGTTTGAGGTTGCTGTGAGCTATGATGCCATGTCACTCTACCATGGGTAACATAGTGAGAGTCTGTCTCAAAAAAAAAAAAAAAAGAAAGAAAAGAAAAGAAAAAGAACAATCCAAGAACATAAGAGGTTTGGAATAATTGCCTAAATTTTCCAAAATTCAGTGGGGAGACTGGATTATAGAACATTTATTTTTATTTATTTATTTTTTTGAAACAGGGCTTCAAGCTGTCCCCCTGGATAGAGTGCTGTGGTATCACAGCTCACAGCAACCTCCAACTCCTGGGCTCAAGTGAGTCTCCTGCCTCCGCCTCCCAAGTAGCTGGGACCACAGGCACCCACCACAATGCCCGGCTATTTTTTGGTTGCAGCCGTCATTGTTGTTTTGGCAGGCCCGGGCTGGATTCGAATCTGCCACCTTAGGTGTATGTGGCTGGCGCCTTAGTCACTTGAGCCACAGGTGCTGAGCCTATAGAACGTTTAGAGACAAGGTCTTGTGCTATCATCCAGGCTGGAGAGTGTAGCATAGTATGATACTAACTCATTCCACCCATGAATTCTGGGTTCCCATCTCAGCTTTCCAAGTGGCTAGGACTACTTGGGACTACAAGTACATACTGCTGCACTTGGATAATTAATTTTTTTTTTTTTTTGTAGGGATAGGGTCTCCCTATGTTGGCCTCAAACTCCTGGCCTCAAGTAATTCTCCTGCCTCGGTCTCCCAAAGTACTGGGATTATAGATATGAGCCATTGTGCTCAGTCAAGATTGCTCTTTGAATGAAAAAGAAAAAGTTAATGAAATTCTCTAAGAAATGAACTCAAAAAACAAAAAGATGAATAAAGTTAAAGTTAAAAGACATGGAGGAGAGTCCCAGAATGTCCAACATCAATCTAATAAGAGTTTCAGAAAGATTCAACAGAGATCTAGAGGAGGAAAATAATAAATAGAGAAGCACAAGCAGAAAATATTTCCTGAACTTAAAAAAAAAAAAAAAGAATGTTTAGATTACTTTTTATTTTTTCAGAGACAGAGTCTCACTTTAGTGCCCTCAGTAGAGTGCCGTGGTGTCACAGTTCACAGCTACCTCCAGCTCCAGGGCTTAGGTGATTTTCTTGCCTCAGCCTCCCGAGTAGCTGGGACCACAGGTGCCTGCCACAACACCGGCTATTTTTTGTTGCAGTTTGGCCGGGGTTGGGTTCAAACCTGCCACCCTTGGTATACAGGCTGGTGCCCTACTCACTGAGCCACAGGCTGCACCCAAATGTTCAGATTTTAAAAGGCCCAAGTACCAAGCTGTACCACTCACTCTCTCTCTCTCTCTCTCACACACACACACACACACACACACACGCACGCACGCACACACATAAACACACACAAACACACAGAGAGAGACAGGTCTGAGAGAGAGAGACGCAGAATGGGGAGGGAGTTGAAGCCTTGGTAGTAGTCAGGCTGGAGAGAGCATCATCAGAGGACATTTGGAGAGGGAGGAGAAGAGAAGGCAGAAGAGAGCACATAAAAGGAGAGGAGACAGCTGAGGAGGAACCCAGGAAAGACAGGGGAAACAGCTGAAACGCTTCTCCATTCCCACAGGCATTTTCTTAGTTGCTGTCTTCCATGGAGAATCAATTTAAGCTTGTTTCTATCCCCTGCCACCCCGGGCTCCCATGAATGGGCCTATCCTCTTCTTCCAAGCATAATCTACCTGCCCAGGAGATGGGTTTGTGGCTGACAAGGATGAAAATTGCTGAGAGGACTGGGATGGTGGTTCCTTTTCCAGATGGAAATCAAATCTTTATTCTTGCTGACAAAACCACGGAAACAGCTCATTCCCAACCACTTAGAAGCAAAGGCGTATCTATTGGTAGAAGAGAACACACCTAAGGAGAGGTAGAGCCCTCACTCCCTGCTGGGTTTGCTTGGTGGCCAGGGCTGGGGGAAGGAGTGGGGGTGGCAGCTGCAGGGAGGAAGGAGAGCGAGTAAGGGAGGAAGTAAGAGACAGGGGGACTTGATACAAAGAGCAGGGATGAGGATCAGTCTTTACTGTCCCTGGCTTGCAGCAGAGGGACCCTACCTCATAGAGGATGCCAACTGAGCCCCTGAGAAGGGCCAGGGATTAGAAAACTCAGAAGATTTAGAGAACTGTGATGTTTCTTCTCCACAAAGTGAAGAGGGCTATTCCTTCTGCTTCTTTCTCCCTAGAGTGGTGTACTTTGGGGCTGGAAGCCCCTCTAGGATACCAGATGAACTGGGTTTTGAACTTGAAGGTAACTAACAATGTGTAGATGTCTCCAGATATTCTTTGCCTCTACCATTTTATTTGTTAGCCAGGGGAAGGGGCCTCCAAATGTGTATTTCAGTGTTTTAATCACTCTCTCTCTCTCTTACACACACACACACACACCATTTCTTTTCTTTTTTCTTTTTTTTTGAGACAGAATCTCACTATGTTGCCCTGGGTAGAGTGCCATGGTGTCAAAGCTCACAGCAACCTCAAACTCTTGGGGCTTAAGCGACTCTCTTGCCTCAGCCTCCCAAGTAGCTGGGACTATAGGTGTCCACCACAATGCTCGGCTATTTTGTTATTGTTGTTGTAGTTGTCATTATTGTTTGGCAGGCCCTGCTGGGTTCAAACCTGCCAGCTCCGGTGTCTGTGGCTGGAGCCCCAGCCTCTGAGCTATAGGCGCCAAGCCCACACCCCATTTCTTAATGCTTAATGACCATGTTGCCTTTATTCTTCCTCTTCCTCAGCTTCCCATACCCCTGCCCCAGATAACCAGGATCACTTAACCTTGTGCCAGGGTTGACTTCCTTCTTTCCTTTGAAGCCTTGTGGAGGGGTAGAAACCTAAGCAAGGAAGGGGCAAGAGAAGAACCCAGGAAGTAACCGGTGGGTAGTCTTCTCATCTTCCCTGGTTGGGAGAGGAGCCAGATGTTATGCACCTGGCTGACCAGAGATGCCCTGCACTCTGACAGCTCTGAGGGTGCGGGGGTGCCCAGCCAGACAGCTGCAGAAGGAGGGCCAGTGTATTGTCCTCACCCCAACAGCAGTTCAGCTCCTGCACAGTCCAGTCTTGTAGAAAATAAAGCGCCTCTCTCTGCTTGCAGTTGCTGCCACCACCAGCACTTTGTTATGAGGGTTAGTGACTGTCCATTAACTCCAGAGAGCTGATTCTTGCCAGCGCTGCACCAAGAGCTGGGAGCCAGAAAGCACTGACGTGGGGGAGGGCAGACTGGTTCCCCACACTGGCTGGGCACTCACAGAGTAAGTCGAGGAGGTCACTGGCATGGCTTACTCAGCTATACTGAAATGCCAATTAGCTAAGGTTTTTTTGAGCATTGGCTAGGCTGACAACAGTTGTGGAAAATCATTATCAGTTATATATATATATATATATATGTGTGTGTGTGTGTGTGTGTGTGTGTGTATATCTAAACTCTCCACAAGGATGGATATTTCCTGCCTGTCCCCTCTATCTTCCTAGGAGGGAGATACCAGGTTCCCCGGCAGATGGACAAGCATGGGGTGCCTGGCCCTTGTCTACTCAAGGGATATTGGTTGTGGTGGTTGTGATGGGGTATTCCTGGCCTCCTGGTCCCTGCTTAGAGGCAGGGACTCTTTCAGCTCAGTTGCTCTGTGCACACGTGTGGCTTTCCCAGAGAAATAAGGAAGAGGAGGGGGTTCTTCTTCTTAGGAGAACATCAGAAATGTTAATGGCTATTTCTAGCTCCTATTTCTCTCTTCCGTGCCATTCATAAAATCTGGTCCATTACTGAAAGGTCACTATCTTACTCTTCAAACCAGGTTAATAAAGCTGGTATTGTGTATTCAAGGAGAACCAAGGGTTTTGTGTATTCAGAATAGTCTCAGAGAGCCCCCCACAATGTCAGGGCCCCAAATCTTAAAACTCATTTAGTCCAACTCTCTTATTTTACAGCTGAAAAAGCTTATGCTCACAGAGGGGAGGGGAGCTGCATGAGACAGACAGTGGCAGATCTGGGACCAGAACACAGGGCTTCTGACTCCCAGCTACATGCTTTTATTCTGATACATTTTAACACTTCTTTCTCTTATTTTACACCCAATTACTGAGTCCTTACTATCTTTCAGATGTGGGGAATGGGGGTTGTGGAGAAAAGCAAAGAGATGAAAACAACACAATCCCTGCCTTCAAGGAGCTGTTTCCCTAGATCTGTTATTCTTGAGGGGCGGCAAGGAACCCTAGACTGTCACCCTATGTTATCTTCTATAGGTGGTGACAGGAGAAGAGAAGAAGGGAGGGAACCCCTTTTTCAATATTTATAAAATAGACTTCTCTGATTCTGGATCCCAGTGAGACCAAATGGATCCATGGGTGGGCTGGGAGAAAGTGAGGTATGGGTGACAATGATCAGGTCACTACCAGCAAGCCTGACTAAAAGATGGAAACAGTGACAGCAGCTCACACTGGCACAGAGATGTGCAGTAGACAAGATTCTGATCACGTATGTTGTTTCACTGAGTCCCAAGGCAGTTTTCTGAGGTGAGTGGGGCAGCTACCTTCCCCCATTTGGGGTAAGGAGAACGAGATTCCGAGAGCTCAGATAACTGGTCAAAGCTAGTAAATGCCAGTGCCCAGCCAGGACCTCCTAGTCTAGTGGTCTTTCTACTTCTAGGGGTGGGGAAGTTGTGTTGTGTTGGAAGGTGGGAATAAAGCAGTGGTCAGCCACAGTGATAGGTTAAGTCCTGCTCTATGCAGTTTTATTTTGATCGCTACATTCTGTCTGTCATAGAACTCTGCTCTGAAGAACTGGAAGCACTTCCAGGCCTGAATGATCTCATTCAGCACACTCTTGCCAGAAAGACAGAGAACTCCAAGTGGAGGCTCTGTTTAGGGTCACCAGTATGTAATAGAAATCAGGACCATAGTATTGCAGGCCACTCTTTGCCTTCATGCACTAAGCAATGTGATGCAAATATCTGGACTCTTTCCACAAGAGTCAAGAGTGCTACGGGGGAACAATTGAGATTTCTCTCTTCTTTCCCCAAAGAAATGGGTTAGTTAGTCCTAAGGGGCTGGGCCTATCCCTTGGCCCCAGGGCCATTTCTAGGGCAAAGAAATGTCAGAGCAAAGGGGCCCACAGCCACCCCAGTAGCCTGAGTGAGCAGGCTTAGGTGGGAGAATAGGGGAGCTTAGTGAAGCCCATTCAGATTTTGCTACTGTTGCAGAACGTTAGTGAGAATTGGGGTGCCAGGGAGTCAGGGAGACCCTAATTAGTGTTTCCTGTAGCCAGTGGACAGAGTATCTTTGAGCTGCCTGAGGTTGGAGTCAGGGCCTGGTGGTGTGGGGCCACTGTACCCAGGTGCCAGTCTTGACTTCAGTCCCTCAGGCCCCTCCCCGCATGCTCAGCCTGCAGGGTGAGGGGTGCGGGTGGACAAGGTGCGATCTCCGGTGGAGCGCGAGGTGCGGTCAGCGAGGAGTCAGAGCCCCCCTCCTTGAGAGGGCTCCGGGTGTTCTCCCCAGCTCATTGCCGGCTCTGTACCTAGCTCTGCGCTCCCGCTGCGTCCCCAGACGGCCCCTTACCTGTCCCGCCGCGGACGGTCCCGCTTCCTCCGCGGGGCTCGGGGGCTCGGCATGGGCCGGTGAGCGAGAGCACCCCGCCTCGCTGCCGCGTTGGAACTCCCAGCGGGCTCCCTGGCTCCGGGCCCCGCGTCCCCGGCGCCGCCGCTTCAGCACCGCGGACAGCTCCCGCCCGCCGGCCGCCGCCGCCGCCCGCCCCGCCCCGCGCGGTCCTGGGAGCCCCCCCACCCCTGCCGGGGCCCGCCGCCGCCGCGTAGAGCTCAGCCTGGCCCGAGGCGGCTCCGCGCCGACTTGGGAGAAGAGCGAGGAGAGTCCCCCTCCTCCCAGCCTCCCGCCGCCGCCGCCTGCCTCTCGCCTCCGTGCTCCCTTCCACGCTTGGGAATCAGCCCACCAGGCGCTCCGGACCCAGCTCCGGGGCGGGGCGGGGCGGGGCTGGAAATCGGGGGAGCCCGGAGGCGGCGACAGAGCTTGGGGCGCGCAGCTGGAACCGGTGTCTCTGGTGCCTGGAGCCGAGCCCTTTCTCCTAGCGCTTCTCCCATGCCCTCCTCCCGCATACCCCAACAGTGATGGGCGGCCCTTGGGCTTCTTGAAGCCTTTAGGAGCTTCCAGGGCTCCCAAGCCCTGACTTTTAACATTGATCTGCCTTAAAAAGAAAAACAAATATAATTTACTGAGCACCTGCTATATACCAGATACCATGCCAGGTAATGTTTTTAACCAACATAATCGCATGTGATTTTCTTACAACTCTATTAAGCAACAGCTTCCCCCCACCCCCTTCCATTTTGCAGACGAGGACGCTGGGCTCACAGAGGTGAAATCTCTCCATTTGGAGGCAACAGGATTATGCCAGGAAGTGCACAGGCTTTAAAGCCCAGGGGCATAGGTTTTGGTCCTGGTGTCCCACTTACCGTGTATAACCTTGAGTAAGTTACTTAACATCTCAAAGACTCAGGTTTCTCATGAGCAAAATGTGGGAGCTGCATCCACCCATAAGGGGTCATATGAGGACAAAGTGAACTAACGTATCAGCACCCAATATTCCTCAGGGGGTGATCATGCCCCTTGTTGCTCCCAGTGGGGGACCTGAGATCAGAGGCAAGGTTCCACTGCTTTGTTCCCCCCACTGTGCTGCTCAGCCCGCACTTTGGTTTGCCTTGTTTTTAGCATGGGGATACCCCCATCTTGGGTGTTGTGAGTGAGGTCCTTCTTTAAGAATCTTCCTCCCCAGACTTGAGTCTCACCATAGTCCCAGGAGTTGGGTGGGGAGAGTATTCTCATTTTCTAAAGGTAAGTGGGGGCCTGCAAAGTAAACCCCAGAGCAGGCTGAAGCTGGTCTGGGGCTGGAAGGCAGCAGGAACCTGGCTCTGGCAGTGGGATTCCTCGCTCCCCCATCCAAGGATGCTATAGCACACGAAAAGGTGGACACCAGGTCTCCCTCACTCCCACCGGACATGGATCATGGGAGCAGTTCTGTGTAGCTCCCAGCACACATTGTAGCAGCCAGGAGCAAGTCACCAGCACCGGGCTAGGTCTTCCCTTCAAAGCTGGGCAGAGAACTCCCTTAGCCCATGGTCTGTCTCAGGGTTGGCATTGGTGTTTAACTGGTTGGGTGTTAAAAATATTTTTGTTCTTCCTGCCCTTGACCCATTAAAGTCTAAGCTTCTTGGGGTGAGGAAGACTCTTGGACTGCTCCTCTCAGCCCATACAGCATCTGCACAGACACTCCCCTCCCAAGCACTCTCTCTCTCTCTCTCACACACACACACACACACACACACACACACACATACTGGACATTGTCCCTTGAGTCAATGCACCCTCCTGCACCTTTGCTTTCCACTGGCCTTCCCCTTACAGGGGCTTATAGCCCCCTATTTGGCCTTGCCCTCCCTCTGTACCTCCCCTCCCTCCTTGGCTTTGCTCCATGCCTGGGCTGCATACCGAATTACTAATTGAAAGGATAATAAAAAAGCCAGTGAAGCAAAAGCCGCATATAAATTCCAAATACTAATGTTGATAATTATATGCTGCTGCCTGGAGGGGAAACTCAAAGAGAGGCCATTGGTGGTGTGTCAAGAGCCTTGGCCTGGTGCCAGGAGACCCAGGTTCAAATTTTGCCTTTGTTATAAATTGACTGTGTGACCTTAGGTGGCCCCCTTCTTGGGTCTTGGCTTCCTAAGGACTCTAAGCCTTTTTGGAAGCTTTGAAGAAACTATGACATTTGTGAAGAAAATGGAGAAAAGTAGATAATACTGTGATAAGAATTTCTTTTAGGGCAACTACCTTTTACCCATCACAAGGTATAGGGGTGGCTTGGGAACCAAACAATTTATAACTGTGCAAACTTTCCATTCCTTTTTCTTTCTCTTCTCTTCTCTTCTCTTCTCTTCTCTTCTCTTCTCTTCTCTTCTCCTCTTCTCTCTCTCTCTCTTTCTCTTTCAATAGTCTCACTCTGTTGCCCTAGGGTACAGTGCTGTGGTATCAGCTTAGCTCACAGCAACCTCAAACTCCTGGGTTCAAGCTATCCTCCTGCCTAAGTCTCCCGAGTAGTTGGGACTACAGGCACCTACCACACTGCCTGGTTTATTTTTCTATTTTCAGTAGTCTTACTATTGCTCAGGCTGGTCACAAACCCCTGAGCTCAAGCAATCCACCTGCCTTGGCCTCGCAGAGTGCTAGAAGTACAGGCCGCAGTACCTGGCCTCCATTCCATTTCCTATTCCCTCTCTTTATCCTTCCCTTCCTTTCTCCATCAAGCATTCCTAGTTATGTAACAAAGATCAACCCCTGTGTTAGACATCAAGAATGCAAGCCATTGCCCAGATGTTCACAGGAGCTGCAGTGAAAGGCGGCGGGGTTGGTAGACATGTGGG
This sequence comes from Otolemur garnettii, assembly GCF_000181295.1. Taxonomy (NCBI): domain Eukaryota; kingdom Metazoa; phylum Chordata; class Mammalia; order Primates; family Galagidae; genus Otolemur; species Otolemur garnettii. The sequence continues at coordinate 1,039,969 of NW_003852415.1, forward strand.
CCAGCAATTCCAACACATTGGAATAAAGCCTGGAGTAAAGAGATGAGACTGGAGGACTGGTGAGGAAGCCACAGCAGAGTCAAGGAAAGAGATGGTGAGAACCTGAAAAGGGCAGAGTTGGTGGGATAGGGGATAGGGAATGGATTTAGGACACCTCTGGCTGAGATCAGAGGAGAGGAGTTGGTTATGGGGAAGGGGATGAGGCATCAAGGGTAATGTCAGGGCTCCCTGCTTCTGGAAAGCTGATGCTACCTACCCAAGGGCATTTGGAGCAAACTATGCCTACTCTCAGTACTGCTGCTGAGCACCATAAGCCCCTCAGTCTCTAGGAACTCTCTTTTGCAACTTTATTCTCCCTTTGGTTCCTAGGAAATTTTCTTAAGCCAAGAGACCCCCTCCTCCCTTATCTTAATGGAAAAGGGAAACATCCAGGCTTAGCCAGGAGAGCTGAGTGGGGCAGAGCAGCCCTGGAAGCTCTCCTGGAGGAGGCTGCAGGTGTCCCCTCTGGGACCAGAGAAAGATCCACAGATAAGGGTCAGAGTCGGCAGGCACTGCGTGAAGACCTGGGAGGAGATGCTTTCAATCCTGCTCTCCTCCCACCTCTCTGACATTCCCCAAGCAAAATCCAACACTGATGGGTTCTGTTTTTGTTGGACTGGGCTTGGGCTGCTAATCTCTTTCCACCCGGGAACTTCCCTTCATAAGCTTTTTCATGCATAAAAATCTTTAGTTCTTTTTACAAGGCGTTGATTTCCTCACAGTGTTCCTTAGGGAATGTAAATCAGCATCAAGTGTAGGGAGATCTGCTTCTCTTACTTCAATAGGCCACACATTGGGAAAGATGCTCCCCATTAGGGGGGAAGGCAAACCCCAGCCTGGCCTAGTAATCCCAAACCTTTGAGTCAAGTGCCCCGTGACTGTGACCCACTAAGCCCTTTGAAATGAGGGGGGCAGTCAGGCAGAGGACAGGAAAAGGCAGATCTTTGGGCTGTCCGAGGACATGGCTCCAGGATGACACACCTCCAAGGAGAGGTACATTTGGGGGTGTAAGCAGAGAGTGGAAACCGATTCTTAACTTTGAACCCAAGAGAGAACCCTGGAAACCCTCACTGCTTCTGAGTCAGGCCCTTTGGTTAGAGGCAGACACCCAGCAATGGAGTCAACAGCCTGTCTTTTAAACATCTCATTTGGAGGTGGCGCCTATGGCTCAGTGAGTAGGGCGCCGGTCCCATATACTGAGGGTGGAGGGTTTAAACCTGGCCCCAGCCAAACTACAACAAAAAATAGCCAGGTATTGTGGCAGGTGCCTGTGGTCCCAGCTACTCGGGAGGCTGAGGCAAGAGAATCACCTAAGCCCAAGAGCTGGAGGTTGCTGTGAGTGACAAAGTGAGACTCTGTCTCTAAAAAAAAAATCTCATTTAGGGGCACTTTGGAAATATATTACTATAGCTGCTCACTTCTTCTCTCCATAGGAGGCCGCAAAACTGAAGATGAAGCCATTTCTTTAGAAACACACTGATTCATGCCGGGGAAAGAAGATGAGGTGAGTTCTCAGCACCAGTCCTGCCCAAATCCCTACTTTCCTGCCAGGTACAGGCTTATTTAAGCCTGGGGAGGGGAGAGTTACTAAACTTTGAGAGGCAGAACCAGAGCACAGGTGGAGGAATGGCAACTGCTGTCTGCACAACTCAGAACCCAGCATTAACTGTGGCGTTCACACACTGAGGCACCCTCGGGGGCATGTGAGCATGGCTCACTGGCAGAGAAACCTGCACTCTTGGCACGTCCCCACTCTGCTGGAGCAGGGATGTGTGAGTGTGTATGTGTGAGGGTGTGGGGGTGTGGGGATTATCAACAGTGGCAAGCAGACCGAAGCTTCTTTCACCTGACGCAGTGACAACATTAAAAATGAGTGGAAGAATAAGAATGCTTTATATTTGCCTTGCATACTACAGTTTTTGAAGCATCTGCTCAGCCATGATCTCATTTCATTCTCATAAGCATGTGTCATCCCCAGTTTAAAGATGAGGAAATTAAGTCTCTGAGAAGTCAAATAACTTCCAACTTAGAAAAAAATAGTCAGAGATCAATACTAAGCCCAAAGAAAAAGAAATGAAACTGATGCATGATCCTACCTCTTCCTGCTCTTGAAGCCAGAGATGGCTAGGTGGGGTCTGTAGAAAGAGGCCTTCTTTGCCTTCACCCTGGACTGGGACAGCGCAGAGTGGGCCCCAAACTCCTGTTACAGGGCCCTGACTGGAGCCTTCTGAAGAGCTAAGACCCAGAACCCAGGGCTGATTACATCTTTGTACATGGTGTGTGTGTGTGTGTGTGTGAGAGAGAGAGAGAGAGAGAGAGAGAGATTGACTTTCTGAGCCAGGAAAAGAAAGGCTTTCTCCCTCTGCATGTAGCGGACACTTTCCTTGTGCCCTCGTGCCGCATGTGTCTGAGTGTCTGATATGCAGATGAGAGAAACAACCCTTCTTTCCTCTCCAGATCAGGGTCTAGGAGGCAGGATGCTGGAAGGCAAAAGGGGTATTGGTACTAAGAGACCATTCCAAGAGAAGCGAGAGAACTTTTTACACTCTTCAGACTAGGATAAGAAAAAGAGAGTCCATTGTGAGCGCCTAGTCTGTCTTAAACACTTTTATCTTTTAATCCCCAAATCAATTCAATTAGGTTGTTTTTAATCAAGGCTCATGGAGGTTAAATTACTGTGTCAGATTCATATATTTCACAAGTGACAGGGAAAATTTGAAGCCAGGTCTGTCTGATGCCAGCGCTGATTCCCGCTCCCCCCCCCCACTCTCTTCCCTAATAACCCAGCCAGCTGCGTCATTGTCCAATGGATTGGAACATTTAATGAGAGAGAAGAAAAAGAAGAAAGAGAAGACAACCTCAAAATGCAAAAAGAGGTTCTCTGGACATACTTCCCCCAACGTGGAATTGAAATGGCACAAGGCCCCCGGTTCTCTACCAGTTCAGGAAGCTGTATTTGCCAAGCTCAAAGGCTAAAGATTTTAATGTGATTTCTTTGTTTATTTCTATTTTGCTTTTTCTTGACTTTTTCTGATGTTCCTTTTGAAGAGCATCGCCTAACTCAGCTGGGTTAAGGGGATCCAAGACTAAATGGTTGAGGGAGGGAGAAGCAGTGGGAATGCCACCCTGGGGCAGGCAGGGTGGACAAGCAGAAAGGAAAATGAAGAAAACCCCAAGGAGAAGGTAGAACATTCAGGCTGCTGTTCCCTCTTACCAGCATACCCATTCCCAAGAGCTTTCCTCTGCTCTTTGTGGGGCAGGGTGGAGTGGGGGGAGAAGGAAGGGTAAGTCTTTGGAGGCCAAGCTACTTCCAGTTATCAGCATCTTGATTCCTGCTCACCCAGGGTCTCAGGAGCATTTAGGGCACCCACATAAGGCCCTGCCTCACACAAGACACACGTTTGGTCCCACTGTAGGCTTTGTCTCATCTCTCCTACACACTTCTTTCCCTCTGGCTCCCAAGCCTGTTACCTCAGCACAACCTTGGGCCCTGCTGTATCGTGATGGTAAGGCTCTGCTGCTGTGTCAACGAGAGTGCTGACAATGAGCTTGGTGAAAACTCTCCATGCAGGTTGGACACTGGAAAGCTAGCAAGAGAGAGGTACAATAGAGATACAAAGAGAAATGGGTGGATGGTAGACTTTTTAAACTGTCTTCCATGTGCCAGGAACTGCGCCATGAGTTTATCTCAATGAATTATCTATTAAATCTATAATGTAGGCATTCACTATGAAATATCATTTGTATTGATTCTTAAACAATTTAATAAATTGTCAGGCCTTGTGCTAGATGCTCCAAATACTGTTGCATTTAGTCTTAACAATACTTCATTGCTTTTGTGCTAGGACAGCTAGGACAGCAATTATTGAAGGGATCTCTAACCCTTGCCTAGGAAGGTACCACGGGGGCCAGCAGAAAAAGCAGGACTCTTCATATCAGGCAGGCCTAAGTTCAAATCATGGTAGGTTTGCAAAACATATTTGTTCTTTTTTGGAAAGTAATTCTGTACTATATACCATGGGCCAGAGTCAGTCCACTTCTGAGAATCTATTCTAAGGCAATATCAATAGGTAATATTTATTGAGTAACTGCTATGTGCCACTACTTTAGATCAATAATCTTATTTAATTCTAACAACCCCCTAAGGTTAATTCTATTGTCACCCCTCTCAGGCAGATGTGAAAACTGAGACACGTGATTTACCTGAGGTTACACGGCTTATAAGAGTGAAGCACAGATCCCAATGCTGGCAGCCTGGTTTCAAGGCCTCACTCTTCACCCGTACACCAGACTGACTAGGACAGCCTTGAGCATAAAATTGGCCATCACAGTATTGATTATTGTTGCAGAAAATTTGGAACATAGACAAATGTCAAAAAAACAGGGCAATGGGTAAATAATTTCAAATAATGTTTTTAAAGAGTTTCCCCTGGGGGAAATGCTTATGTTATAAAATAAAGCAGAAAAATGCAGCTTTCAAAATAGCACCTCTAATCTAACCAAAAGTATGCAAAAAAAAGCCTAAAAAAAAAAAGTCTAGGAGGAATTAAAACAAAATGCAATTAAGGATCGTCTCTTGGTGAAGACAGCTATGATTCATTTAAACATTCTTTATTCTCTTTTATATATTCTAAATTCTCTGCAATATACACATATTTTAAAATTATTTTAAAGCTCAAATAAAAATAAATGTTCACTGAGTGAATGCTTGATACCTTGGGTACCTTTGAAGATGCATCTTCTTTCTCAAAATTTTTACTCCCAGCAGGAACAATGGTGGGGTTGGGGAGTGACCTCTACCCCAAGCCTGCCTTGGTGGGAGAATAATAGCAAATGAGGTCACATTTCTAAAGGATTATGTTCTCCCTTACAGCCCTAGAAAAAAAGAAGTCATAGAAATGCAGCAGAGAGGTTGCAGAGAGCGGGCAATATAATGAGAGGAGAGAAGGAGGTGGCGGAGGAGATGACTTGGGGAATAAAGAGAAGAGATAAAGGAAAAGCTGGAACCTCAAGAAGGGTCAGGTCACTGGGAGGGGAAAGTGCATGAATGATGAAGCAAGATAAAGAGAGCGCAGAAAAGAGGCAAAGAGAGAGAGAGGGAAAGAGACTACATAGCAAACTGGTCAGAGATTTAATCTTTTCATCTGCCAAGGTTCCTGCTACGCTGGTGTGTTCTGCCCCAATGTTATAAAAACCATTTTTCTGCAGTTAAATGCTGCTTATATCCAGAGGAAACCTTTCCCAGGCTTGCAGCTTGAATCTCACTCCCTGCTATCTGGCCATCCCCCCAGTCCTCAAGGCTCCAGCCAAGAAGGACCTCTCTGGACTGTGGCCACTGCAATTTGCCAGGGACAACTAGACCTATCTCTGCTGCAATTCAGCCAGCCAATCTGGGAGCTTAGGTACCAATGGACATGAATCAGGACATAAATACCAGGATTAAAGCCCAGCTGTTGTAAAGCACAGTGTACAAAGGCTGCCTAAGGCCTCCAGTTTGCAAAAGAAAGCATTAAAAATATCATGGAACAATATGAGATCTTCCAGGGTCATCAGTAGAATCCAACCACAGGGAAAGAAGTAAGACATAAGACTGGAAGACTTGGCCAGGGTCAACAGCTGGTTGGCAAGGGATTCTGGTTTCTCTGATTCCTTACCTAGTAGAATGATTGCTTATACTAGGAGGGATGCTTTGGGGGGGTTTTCTGTGACTATCCTTTGTTTACACTTATGATATGCACTGGGCTAGGTAACCCAGGAATAAGCTCTATTTTGGGTGGCACCTATAGCTCAGTGGGTAGGGTACCACATACACTGAGGCTGGTGGGTTCGAGCCTGGCCTGGGCCAACAATGAAAACTGCAACAACAACAAAAAATAGCCAGGCATTGTGGCGGGTGCTTGTAGTCCCAGCTACTTGGTAGGCTGAAGCAAGAGAATCTCTTAAGCCCAAGAGTTTGAGGTTTCTGTGAGCTGTGATGCCATGGCACTCTACCCAGGGTGACAGCTTGAGACTCTGTCTCAAAAAAAAAAAAAAAAGGAATAAGCTCTATTTTTTTTTTTTCAGAGATAGAGTCTCACTTTGTTGCCCTCAATAGAGTGCTGTATTGTCACAGCTCACAGCAACATCCAGCTCTTGGGCCTAGGTGATTCTCTTGCCTCAGCCTCCAGAGTAGCTGGGACTACAAGTGCCCACCACAAAGCCTGGTTATTTTTTTGGTTGCAATTTGGCCGGGGCCAGGTTTACACCTGCCACCCTCAGTATATGGTGCTGGTGCCCTACTCAGTGAGCCACAGATGCCGCCCTAAGATCTATTTTTGTAGATAGAAAAGCAGCAGTTCAGACAAGTCATGGAATGCCCTCAGTATTACTGGGCTGATAACTGCTGGTTCTGGGCTCATACTCAGCCGTCTCAAGAACATGTCGGGGGATTTCCGCTAGGTCACACACTTTCTAGAGGAACTTTCAACCATGGGAAGTAAGGAAAAACTTCAATTTTTGCAATTTGCTAGAGCCCTTAGGCCAAAATTTCTTCTTAGGGCAGCACAACAAGTGTTGGGAGCAAACAGTCGATGTGTGCAAATTTCTGCCTTACTGTTCTGATTCCCACTGAGAAATCACCTTCCTGGCTGCAATTATGATATGTGAGGCCTCAAATCCATCATCACTGATGACCATGATGGAGCATTTGCTGTCTATGGAGAATAGAAAAGGGTATGAGGAGAAATATAATATGGCCCTGGTCATCAAAGATGGGATTATTTCAGGTATGGAATAAGGCCCAATACATACATAGATGAAGGGGTGACAAGTCTGGGTTTTCCACAGTGCCTGTCTTTGCACGTGTTGTTCTGCTTCTTTGCAAACCCTCACCCCACCTCATCCTTAAGAGTTCAACTCAGGTGTTTCCTCCTGGGTGTCTTTTCCTGGGCTGGGTGACCCTTCTCTGGCTTCCTGTAATAGCCCATATTTCCCCTCCCACTGCACTTGGTGCTCATGTTTACATGTAACTTGTCTCTGAGTTTCTGGGAGGAGGATGGGGCTGTATTTTCTATCTCTGACACCTAGACTATACCTGACACTTACTAGATTCTTCTTGAATAAAGAAAAGCAACCTTTCTGCCTCTAAGGCCTGTAACATATAAGCACAAAGGCCCTGGTCGCTCTGACGTGCTAGGACTTTGGTTTAACTGACATGCTTGCAGTTTAAGGTATTAATTTCAGTGACGGTTTTATCAGATGATATTTTTAATGCTTTCCTTTACAAACTGGAGGCCTTAGGTAGCCTTTGTACGCTGTGCTTTACAACAGCTGATTTATATTAGAAAGTTCTTTATATTAGAAAGTTCGGTTTTATTGAGGTAGTCCATGACTTCACTTGGTACTGAAGAAAATCACTCCACGATTGCCCTTCTTTTTCTTCTCAGGGATTTAACGACAACTTGATTGTGAACAACAGTGAGGACTCGCGGCTTACTTCATGTCTCTTTTGTTAGAATGAGCAGGGTTGGCAGACATCCAGTGGAAACTTGCTGTCTACTCCTAACAGGGTCTCACCCAGCTACCTGGTTGCTGGGCAGGTGAGGCTGGGAAAGTTCAGCGGCTAGGCAACAGGACACTTGGGGAAGGAAACTAGGCAGGAGTATTTGCAGATTAGAATGGCAAGGAAACCTGATGGCAACAAACATTCAAAGTACCTGCCAGGCTTTTAATAATGTCAGAGGAGAAGAGCCTGGAACCAGCTGGAGGAAAAAGATAAGAAACACATTATTTCCTCTGCCTGGACTATATCAACTTTCCACCTCCCCCCATACTTTATGTTTTACAATTAGAAAACAATTGGTTGCATTTCTCAGGCAAGCTTTATAGTGTCAATCTCTCTCTATGTAGGAAAAACTGAGCCCAAGATGTTAGCAAATTGATTTGGCAGTTTCCCAGGGACCATGTTGCTGTCTATGGTGCTGACGTCCTGATAGGGTCCCAAGGCCTCTGAGGCTTAGCCAGGTTTGTCCCCACAGATGACACTGTGATGAATAATAGGAAAAAGTTGGGTTGTAGACAGGGAAGACTTAAAATTCTATCTGGAAATACAAGTTTACAGTCCATTATATGAAACCCTTGGAGTCAAGTGTTTTCCAGAAATCAGAGATTTTCAAATTTTAACAAGGAAATTGGTACATCTACTATATGTTTTATAAAACCCTTAGTGAGGTCTGGGCAGCACCACACACCCAAGCACATTAACATTTTTTCATTAAAATTTATGACTATCGGCTCAGCGCCTGTGGCTCAAGCGGCTAAGGCACCAGCCACATACACCTAAGGTGGCGGGTTCGAATCCCCAGCCCAGGCACGTCAAACAACAATGACGGCTGCAACTAAAAAATGGCCGGGCGTTGTGGCGGGCGTCTGTGGTCCCAGCTACTTGGGAGGCTGAGGCAGGAGACTCGCTTGAGCCCAGGAGTTGGAGGTTGCTATGACCTGTGATGCCATGGCACTCTACCCAGGGGGATAGCTTGAGGCTCTGTCTCAAAGAAAAAAAAAATTATGACTATCACTTCTCGGCCTTTTGGCTAAGATCAAGTGTAGTAAAATGTCTGACTAGTAACCCAAATGTTATCAATGAAGATATTAAATAAGCTCATGGCAATTCAGGGCAGGGTCTTCTTCCAAAAGAGTTCTCCTCAGACTTAAAAAAATTTTTTTTAGTTTTAGAGTGTTTTGGATTTCAGAATTTTGGTTAAGGGATTGTGGGCCCACAGTGGTTCCAGCTCCTCCTGGGATCAAGCTGAACTCTAAAAATCCCTGTGGTTGATCAAATTTTCTAAGCTTATAAATTTCCTGGCTGGGAGTTGGAGGCAGAAGAGGGATGGGAATAAAACCTCAGCAAAGAAAAGCAGCTGGAACCATCTATTCCTCAAACTCTTCCACCCCGATTCACAAGCATAACTTTCTCTTTTGGACAAATAGCTAATTATTCTTGAGGTTTAGCTGGAGAGCCTCATAAGGGGCACACAGATCAAAAAAATGAAAGGCCATCAGCCCTTTTTCTACCCCCAAGTCTGACTGCCCTTGACTATGGGTGATCTGACATTTCCTCTCATACAAGCATAGATGTAGCTGGAATTCCTGTGATGGAGGAAGAATGTTTCATTATCAGTGCATGAAAATGGCCTCTAGACCCATTGACTGCTCACTGCTGGCCAAGCTATATACAAAGGGCTTGACAAGCATTATCTTTCTTATCCTTATCACTGCTCTTTGAAGTGGTGTTATCTCATTTCACAGATGAGGAAACAGAGGTTCACAGAGGTTAAATAACACACCTGACAAATCATGACAACAGGGATTTGAACCAGCGCCTGTCTTGGGTTCTCTCTTATCTTCACTTTCATGGGTGTTGGCTTGAGTGTGAATAGGGGCGCTAGTATTGAGTCACTTTGGTTTGAGGTGGGTTTTTAGTTAACCGTACTCTGAAATGATGTATTCTTACATTTATAATATATTTTTCAACTTAAAAAGTTATACAAGGAATAATTGCTTATGAAATAGAGAAGTGAAGAATAAAAGGCTTCCTCCTGCTTATGGCCTCCACAGGCCCACTCACTCTCAAACAACTAATGATTTATTGCATATCCTTTCAGAAGGATATACTGTAGAACCTCTGTAAACTGACCACCCAAGGAACTGTAAAAAAATGGTCAATACATGGAAGTGGTCAACCTGAGGAAGTAGAGGCCGGGCGTGGTGGCTCATGCCTATAATCCTAGCACTCTGGGAGGCCAGGACTAGTGGATTGCCTGAGCTCACAGATTTGAAACCAGCCTGAGTAAGTGTGAGACCCCTGTTTCTAAAAAGAAATAGCTGGGTGTTGTGGCAGGGGCCTGTAGTCCCAGCTACTTGGGAGGCTAAGGCAAGAGAATCGCTTCAGCCCAAGAGTTTGAGTTTCTGTGAGCTGTGATGCCATGGCCCTCTACCAAGGGTGACAAAGTGAGACTCTGCCTCCAAACAAAACAAAACATAAGGACGTGGACCTACTTCACAGATACATACATGTGGTATATGTCTGGTCCATGAAAATAAAGTCAACTTAAGGAGGTGGTCAATATAGGGAGGTGGTCAACTGTGGAGGTTCTACTGTATGTACTTTTTAGTACAACAAATAGTTATACATAATCTACCATGGCAGTTTTTGGCCTTAATAATACATATCTCCACATCTAAACATACAGAATACCTCATGTTTATTTTTATTACACTAGTTTTTTTTTTTTTAAGTGAAAGGGTAAATGTACCTAGGCAAACAGTAGTGAAAGGTAAACATTTCCAATTACTAGACGTTAAGACACGTAGGCATGGTGGTTTGTTTCCGAGCAAGCACAGCATAGTGGTTACAAGCCTAGAGGTCCTCACTCTGTCCCTCATAAATTCTGTAACTTCAGATAAATTACACAACGTCTCTAAGCCTCAGTTTCCTTATCTGAAAGTGGGACTCATCATGGACACTTCTCTAATGGAGTTGTATAAGCTAGAAGTTTATGTTAATGGGTTTAGTACTGTGCCTGGGGCAGAGCAAGTTGTTGTGGTTGAAATCTGAAGCAGCTATATTCCTACTGCTAGAGCAGATGCATAGAGGTACCCTTAAATTACTTGTAGGACAGCCCTGGGTCATTGAATTTTTTTTATCCCAGAATGTGAGAATAGGTGGATCCAGGGATTTCTTGTTCTCCTGCCTTACCCTGCTGCACCAATCACAAATTAACCACAGTCAAAAAAATTCAGAAGAACTGCTTTTGGCAGATTGAACTTTGGACCTTGAACCCTAAGCCCCTGCCCTGGGAAAAGAGGCAGGGTGAGTATATAAAAGTCAGAATGTAAAGCATTGAGTTTAGAGTTGGAAGTTCTAACCTAAATCTGCTACCACCTTGTTGTATAATTTTGGACAGATCACTGCTCACCAGTGGATTTCTAAATCCTATCCAGCTCCAGGAGGCTAGGATTTTGCTCTGATTTCCAGGATTTCGCTTTTTGATTTTCAGGACTATGCAGATGTAGCTGCAGGGAACGGATGCCCTTAGGAAGATGCTGGTTAAGTTCGGTTTTGGTGTTTGTTCCACTTGGGAAAGCAGAGTGCTGCTTAAGCATTGCAGGCTCTGGAATCAGAAAAGCTAGTTTAAATTTTGGCTCAGCCATTTTTTAGCTGAGCCTCAATTTCTTTCTTATGTAACACCAGGCTAATAAGGCGTAATATTAATAACTGTCTAAAAAATTGTACCTTTCTTTTTGGATCCATTTATTCCACAAATATTTGTTGAAAGCTCACCGTGAGCCAGACGGTGTGCTAGGTACTAGGATACAATTACGGGAAAAAACTAGATGGACCTTACAGAGTAATGTAGTACAAAACAACTGAATAGCCATATTAACAAAATTAAACTTTTTTTTTTTTTTTT
>NW_003852415.1:1051564-1058534 GCF_000181295.1 Otolemur garnettii
CCCAAGTAGCTGGGACCACAGGCGCCCGCCACAACGCCCGGCCATTTTTTTTTTGGTTGCAGCCGTCATTGTTGTTTGGCGGGTCTGGGCTGGGGATTCGAACCCGCCACCTTAGGTGTACGTGGCTGGTGCCTTAGCCGGTTGAGCTATAGGCGCCGAGCCCAAAATTAAACTTTTAACTGTGACAAGCGCTAATACTAATGACAATGTGGTGTTATAAGAACCTTTAACAGAGGGATCTGATATGGTAAGGATTTCAGGGAAGGTTTTCCTGGGAAGGTGAAGCTTGTATAGGACACTGAAGAATGAAGATATCTAACTAGATAAAAGGGGAAACAGGATGTGCGAAAGTCCTGTGGTGAAAGATAAGAAAGAAAGACAGCAAGGAGGCAGGGAGAGAATAAAAGGGAACATGGGACAAGTGAGGCTGGAGAGATAAGCAGGGTCTAGCCTCAGTTTTGTTTTTATCCTAAAATCAGCAGGAGGCCATTGAAGGTTTAAGCTGGGAGCTTAGCGTTTAGAGATGTCTAGCTAACAACAGATTCAGGAGAATGTGTTAAAATGAGTTTAGGCACATTAGCTAGGAGGTCACTACTATGGTTCAGATGAAATAGTATGAGGTAGGAATGGAGGGAGTTAGGATTGAACATATTAGAGAACGTCTTAGGAGATAAACATTGACAAGACTTGGTAATTGATTAGTTGGGTGGGGTTGGAGGTAGTAAGAGAGGAATTTGTACAAAATGATGCTCAGGTCTCTTATTTGAGTAATTGGATGACTGACAATTTGCCAGAAGAAGGACTCCCAGAGGAGAGGAGCGATAGGTTTGGGGGAGTGAGCCCGAGTGACTTTGGAGCTGTTGGCTTGTGGTGACTTTAGACATTCAAGTTAGTTTTCTAACAGGCAGCTAGATATTAGGTCTGAACTGGAAATATAAATTTGGGAAAAATTAGCAGAGACAGTAATTAAAGCTGTGCATATGATGAGAAATCAAGTACAGTGTAAAGAGAAGAGAGGGCTTGGGTCTCAGCCTCAAGGAAATCCAACATTTAATTGTTGGGTAAGAAGAATGAACCTGAAAAGGATACAAGGGCAGGGGGAGCAGCTGAAACCAAGCTAAGAAATGGTGGGCCACAGAAGTGAAGAGAAGAGTAATCCATGAGAGGGGGAGAGCTCAGACATATATAGAAAGATGATAAAAAGATCATGTAAATGAGGACCAAAAGTTGCTCAGTGCATTTAACAACACAGAAATCACTGGTGAGCTTAGTGAGAGCTGTGGATGTGGATGGATGGGGTGGAAGCCAGGGCTGAGGAGGGAGTAGAGAGTGAGGAAATGAACACAGTATGGAATCATTTTTCACGACTGCAAAGTGGAGGAGAAAGACCAGGCTGTAGCCTGAGAGCTGGGGAGGTTTAAATGATGTGGTGTGTACAAAATGCTTAGGACTGTGCTTTACCCAGAGTAAATGGGAGCTGAGTGTGTTTGCCTTAGAGAAAATGATATGCATCCTTTGAAAGACCCAGGTACCTGATGTTAGGGCTTCCACATGACATTGGTGAGGCTTAAATTCAAAACTATGAAATAGACTAAGCCTTCTTGAAAAGCAGACCTGGAGGATAGCCAAGAAGGATCAAGCTACGTCAGGAATCAATAGTCCTGAGGTCAGGAAGGGCAAGCTGAGTCAATAACTGTGGTTGAAGCTTGGGGCCTCTGGCTCAAGTGGCTAAGGCACCAGCCACGTACACCCAAGGTGGCGGGTTCGGCCAAACAATGACGGCTGCAACCAAAAAATAGCCAGGCGTTGTGGTGGGCACCTGTGGTCCCAGCTACTTGGGAGGCTGAAGCAGGAGACTCGCTTGAGCCCAGGAGTTGGAGGTTGCTGTGAGCTGAGATGCCATAGCACTCTACCCAGGGGGACAGCTTGAGGCTCCTGTCTCCAAAAATAAATAAATAAATAAATAAAATAACTGTGGTTGACAGTGAGGGATGGGGGAAGGATGAATTCCCCATGAAGGTCCAAACCTCTAGGGTGCGCTGTTTAAGCATATCTCAATTGCAATCCATGAAGCATTCATCAGCTCCTTCAACTCCCTGACTTCTCTCAGCTTCTATAGCACATAGAGCACTGCTAAAACAATTTAGCAATTGTTTACTTGAGACTCTGATAAATGAAGCAGATAAAATAATACTTATTTGAAGGAATTTATTTATTTATTTATTTATTTATTTATTTTTTTTGAGACAGAGCCTCAAGCTGTCCCCCTGGGTAGAGTGCCATGGCATCACGCTCACAGCAACCTCCAACTCCTGGGCTCAAGCGAGTCTCCTGCCTCCGCCTCCCAAGTAGCTGGGACCACAGGCGCCCGCCACAACGCCCGGCTATTTTTTGGTTGCAGCCGTCATTGTTGTTTGGCGGGTCCGGGCTGGGGATTCGAACCCGCCACCTTAGGTGTACGTGGCTGGCGCCTTAGCCAGTTGAGCTATAGGTGCCGAGCCAGGAATTTATTTTTATAATATTTACTTATTATAAGATAAATAAATGAGAAAAATAAGACTAGTCTGATGAAGTAAAAAGAAAAATCAGTTGTATTGCGGTTAGAAACCAACTTCTTTCTTTGTTTTGCTTTGATTGTGAAGAATCCTCCACTTCTGATTCATTCAGATTGGTAGTTGCAAATAACAGTTTTACTTTATAATTTCAGAATATTCTCTAATCAGTCAAATGTTGCAAAAGGACATTTATTACAAGGTCTGAAGAAAAATGAGCTAGTCACATTAGCACGTTGGAAGCTGTCCTGCAATATATTAAAATATGATGCATATTTGTGTATGCTGTCTCTTTACAAAGAGATGTGTGTGCAAATACGTATATATAGAAATTTGATTTAAACTATTTTACAAATATTGCATAAACTGCTATATTACAGTTTTCATTTATTCCTCAAAATAACCCTTTGAGGTAGTTATTATTTTCCCCACTTAACATAAAAGAAAATTATAGCTCAGAGAAATTAGGCAGATTTCTATTTCTGGAAGCATGAAAGTCTAGATACACTAAACAACCCTTCCACCAAAAGCAACTCATGACAAAATATTTTTAATGATCTGGCAAGAAAGTAAGGAAGTTACAGAGTGAAAGAAGGAACTTAAATAATTAAGCAGACCACCAAAAGTTGCTATCACCCTGAGGATATCTTTTCAATCTTAGTAAACTTAAGTTTGAGAATTTATATACCCCCAGGGTATATAGAAAAGAAAAAGAAAGCTTAAATGTTCCAAGGTCCTTCTAATGTTTCAGAAGAAGGTAAAATTAATTAATGTGAGATTTCAATAACTTAAGCATTTAGAAATTTTCTAAGATAATCACCTCCCCCCCCAAAAAGTCAGAGAACAAATCTTCTAAACTAATGCCAAAAACAAATGGAGTGAGAAAAATTCAATTAGTGCAGAAAAGAGAGGGGAGGGAATATACAAAGGATGAGATAAGTAGAATGTAGAAAATACTATGCAGAAATTAATCCATATATTGTTTATTACAATAAATGTAAATGGATTAAATGCTAGGGTAAAAGAGTCTCAAACCAGATTAAACAAAACCCAGCTCTATGGTATTTAAAAGAAATACATCCAAGATATAAAAATACAAAAAGAAAAATAATATAGTAGGCAAAGGCTAATAAAAAGTTTTGTTGTAGGGCAGCACCTATGGCTCAGTGAGTAGGGCACCAGCCCCATCAACTGAGGGTGACGGGTTCAAACCCAGCCCCAGCCAAACAACAACAACAACAAGTTTTGTTGTAGCTATATTAATAACAAAATAAACTTTAAGGTAAAACAAATAAGCAAAACCATAAATAAAGGAAGTCACTGCATGATGAAAAGTTTAATTCACTAGTCAAGCAATAACAGCAAAAATTTAAAACTTATATGTTTCTAGTAACATAGCCTCAAAAATAATTGTAAAATTACAAAGAAAAGCTAGACAAATCCACTATCATAGGAGATTTTAACACTTCTTATAACTATTGATAAATTAAGCTGACAAATTAAGGGCAGGAAAGTATAAATATGAAAGCATAAGAAGCAGTCTTGGTCTAATGGTAAAATATAGGACATTGCGCCCAAAAAGTGGAGAATACAATCATAATAAATATACATTGTGTAATTTATAACATGTATATAAGTAAAATGTATGACAACAATAGCATAAAATCCAGGCATGGGGAAATATATTCTTTTTTTTTTTTTTTTTTGACACAGAGCCTCAAGCTGTCCCCCTGGGTAGAGTGCTGTGGCATCACAGCTCACAGCAACCTCCAACTCCTGGGCTCAAATGAGTCTCCTGCCTCAGCCTCCCAAGTAGCTGGGACCACAGGTGCCCGCCACAATGCCTGGCTATTTTTTGGTTGTAGCCGTCATTGTTGTTTGGCAGGCTCGGGCTGGATTCGAACCCGCCACCTTAGGTGTATGTGGCTGGTACCTTAGCCACTTGAGCCACAAGCGCTGAGCTGGGGAAATATATTCTATATGAAGTGGTAAAATACCACTTGGAAGTAGACTGTGATAGTAAAAGATGTATACTATAACCCCTAAGGTAAATACTAAAGTAATAAAGCAGTTACAACTAATAAGCCACCAAAGGATACAAAATAAAGTTATAAAAATGTTGGATCCTAAAGAAGGCAGAAAAGAAGAAAAGGGAACACAGAAGAGACAAATAGAAAATAAATACTAAGATGATAGCTTAAACTTTATCAAAAATTATGTTATTTAATGTAAGAGATCTGAACTCTCCAACTAAAAGGAAGAGCGTTAGATTAGAATAATAATAATATGGTGGCACCTGTGGCTCACTGGGTAGGGCGCCAGCCCCATATGCTGAGGGTGGAAGGTTCAAACCTGGCCCTGGCCAAACTGCAACAAAAAATAGCTGGGTGTTATGGCGGGCATCTGTAGTCCCAGGTACTTGGGAGGCGGAGGCAAGAGAATTGCTTAAGCCCAAGAGTTTGAGGTTGCTGTGAGCTGTGACACCACAGCACTCCACTGAGGGTGACATAGTGAAACTCTGTCTCAAAAAAAAGAAGAAAAAAAAAAAGAAACACATTTAAGGCTTGGCGCCCATAGCTCAGTGGTTAGAGTGCCAACCACATACACTGAGGCTGATGGGTTTGAACCCAGCTCAGGCCTGCTAAATAACAATGATAACTATAATAAAAAAAAACAGCTGGGCATTGAGGCAGGCGTCTGTAGTCCCAACTACTCGGGAGGCTGAGGCAAGAGAATCACGTAAGCCAAAGAGATTGAGGTTGCTGTGAGCTGTGACACTACAGCACTCTACCAAGGGTGATATAGTGAAACTCTGTCTCAAAAAAAAGAAAAAAGAAAGAAAAAAAGAAACACAGGCAGTGCCTGTGGCTCAGTGAGTAGGGTGCTGACCTAATATACCAAGGGTGGTGGGTTCAAACCCAGCCCCGGCCAAACTGCAACAAAAAATAGCCGGGCGTTGTGAAGGGCGCCTGTGGTCCCAGCTACTCGGGAGGCTGAGGCAAGAGAATCGCCTAAGTCCAAGAGCTGGAGGTTGATGTGAGCTGTGACATCACGATGGCACTCTACTGAGGGTGACAAAAGGAAACTCTATCTCTAAAAAAAAAAAAAGGAAACATATTTAGAATATAAAGGCGCACATAGGTTAAAAACAAAAGAATGAAAAAAGATATACCATGCTACCTTTAGTTCAAAGAAAGCTGAAGTGGCCATATTAAGTAGATTTTAGAGTAAATAATATTACCAGAGATAAAGACGGTTATTTCATAATGATAAAGGATTTAATTGAGAGCATAATAATTATAGACATTATACATTGAATAATAGCTTCAAAACATGAAGCCACAACTGAAATACAAGGAGAAATAGATGAATAATTATAGTTGAAAAATTTTAATATAGTACCCTCTTCTACATCCATTCTTTTTAAGCACACACAGATCATTTACAAAGATAGGCTATGTTCTGAGTCATTTATATATTTTTAATTCAACCTCAATGAATTTAAAAGGATTCCAAGTCATATAAAGAGTGCTCTTTAGCCATAGTGGAATTATTATTATGGAGTAGGATATTAGAAACCAACAGAAATACATCTGGAGAGTAATCAAATACTTGAAAATTAAACAAGGCACTTCTAAATAATCCATGGGCCAAAAAAGAAATAAAAAAGGAAATCCCAAAGTATTTTGTACCACATGAAGATGACAATACAACATGCCAAAACTTGTGGAATGCAACTAAAGTCGTACTCAGAACTTATAACATTAAACACTTAAACTAGAAATGAACAAAGATCTCAAAGTGATGACCTCAGATTCCGGCTAGGAAAAGAATAGCATATTAAACCCAAAATAAACAGAAGAAAGAAAATAATAAAGATCAGAACAGAAAGTGAGGACATAGAAAACAGAAAACAAAAGAGAAAATTAATAAAACTAAATGCTGGTTCTTTGAGAACATCAGTAAAACTCGAGAAAAATAAATCTCTAGACAGACTAATTAGGAAAAAAAGAGAGAAGATACAAATTACCAATATCAGGAGTAAGAGATTTAACGTAACAACGAATTCTATAGATATTAAAAGGATAGTGAAGAAATATTGTGAATAATATTGAATTTAGTAACTTCAGTGAAATGGACAATTTCCTTAAAATAGGCAACTACCAAAGATCACATGAAAAGAAATAGATAACATGGACATCCCTATATCTACTAGGATATTATAATTGTAGTTTGAAATGTTCCCACAGGGTGGTGCTTGTGGCTAGGGAGCCGGCCCCATATACCGGAGGTGATGGGTTCAAACCCGACCTGGTCAAAAAAAACTGAAAAAAAAAAAAAAAAAAGCACTGAGGATAAAGGAAGGAAACCTAGAAAAACTCTGTTTCTATTCACAATTAAACAAGATTATTAAAAAA
>NW_003852415.1:1059220-1060866 GCF_000181295.1 Otolemur garnettii
GGGTTTGAACCCACCACCCTCAATACATGGGGCCGGCGCCCTACTTACTGAGTCATAGGCACCGCCCCAAAGATTTATTCTTTAGCTGTCAGTTCTCCCTACATTGATGTATAGATTCATTGGGATTTTAATGAAAACTCCAGAAGACTTTTTTAAAATAAAAATTGGCAAGCTCCTAAAACTCATACGGAAATACAAAGGTATAGAATAGCCAAAACAACTTTGAAAAAAACCCAAAGTTAAACAACTGACACTACCTAATTCCAAGACTATCAAAGCTACAGTAATCAAGATAGTATAACCAGGATATACAGCACATAAATAGACCCACACATATATAGACAACTGGCTTTTGACAAAGGTGCAAAAGCAATTAAGTGGGGAAAAAAATTCTGTAATAATTAGAAATCCATATATAAAATAAATACAAAAACATTTCAATCCATAACTTATTCCTTATATAAAAATTTATTCAAAGCTGATCATGAACCTAATTTGTAAAACCCCAAATCAAAAAACTTCTACATGAAAATATTGCAAAACAAAATCTATGTAATATTGTACTAAAGATTGCTCAGATACAACACCAAAATGTGATCCACAGAAGAAAAACTGACCTATTTCATTCATCAAAATTAAAACTTCTGCTAGTTGGGCTCAGCACCCATAGTTACAGCATCAGCCACGTACACTGAGGCTGGCAGGTTCAAACTCAGCCAAGGCCAGCTAAACAATGACAACTGCAACAACAAAAAAATAGCTGGGCATTGTGGCGGGCATCTATAGTCCCACCTACTGGGAGGCTGAGGCAAGAGAATCGCTTAAGCCCAGGAGTTTCAGGTTGCTGTGAGCTATAAAGTCATAGCACTCTACTGAGGATGACATAGTGAAACGGTCTCAAAAAAATAAATAAAATAAATAAAAATAAAACTTCTGCTCTTTGAAAGACGATGTAAAGAGAATGACAAGACAAGCCACAGTTGGGAGAAAATATTTTCTTTTTGAGACAGAGCCTCAAGCTGTCACCCTAGGTTGAGTGCCATGACATCATAACTCACAACCTCCAACTCTTGGGCTCAAGCAATCTTCTTGCCTCAGTTTTTCTATTTTTACTAGATATGGGGGCTCGCTTTTTTGCTCAGGCTGGTCTTTTTTTTTTTTTTTGCAATTTTTGGCCAGGGCCAGGTTTGAACCCACTACCTCTGGTATATGGGGCTGGCACCCTACTTCTTGAGCCACAGGTGCCATCCTCAGGCTGGTCTTGAACTCTTGAGCTCAAGCTATCCACCTGCCTCAGCCTCCCAGAGTGCTAGAATTACAGGTGTGAGTCACCTCACTCAGCAAGAAAATATTTTCAAATCACATATCTGATAAAGTACTTGTGTATGCAATATAAAGAACTTCTATGACTCAAACAACTCATAATTTTAAAAAAGGGGAAAAGATTTTAACAGATTTAAAGAAGATATAAAAATGGTAAGTAAGGTTCGGTGCCTGTGGCTCAAGTGGCTAAGGTGCCAGCCACATACACCTAAGGTGGCGGGTTCGAATCCAGTCCAGGCCTGCTAAACAACAATGATGGCTGCAACCAAAAAATAGCCGGGCGTTGTGGCAGGCGCCTATAGTCCCAGCTACTTGGGAGGCAG
>NW_003852415.1:1062031-1073942 GCF_000181295.1 Otolemur garnettii
CAGCTACTTGGGAGGCGGAGGCAGGAGACTCGCTTGAGCCCAGGAGTTGGAGGTTGCTGTGAGCTGTGATGCCACGGCACTCTACCCAGGGGAACAGCTTGAGGCTCTGTCTCAAAAAAAAAAGAAAAGACAGCATAAATCCATACAAAGACTTGTACAAAAATGCTCAAAGCAGTCCAAAACTATAAACATCCCAAATATCCATCAACTGACGAATGGATAAATAAAATGTGGTGTATCCTTAGCACGGAATACTACTCACCAATAAAATGGAAGGAAGTATTAATACACATGGATCAATTTCAAAGTAAGTATACTGAGTGACAGAGGCAGACAAAAAGAGAATGTATACGGTATTACTCCATTTATATACAACTCTAGATGGTGTACCTAATTATAGTGACAGAAAGAAGATGGGTTCTGGATGGGGAGAAGAGAGAGGGAAGGAACAGGAAGGACAGTTTATAAAAAATCATGAGGAACTTTGGGGGAATGATAGGTAGTTCATTATTATAGTGATAGTTCCATGGGTGTATAGATACATAGGTCAAAACTTATCACACTGTATACGTACAATATAGGAAGTTTATTGTATATCAAGGAAACCTCAACAAACCCATTAAAAAAGAGAAGTTAGAAAAACTGAATAAAAATACAAAAAAAGAGGAAAATAACAAAGACAAGGGCAGCAGAAGTTAACAAAATAAATCAATTATTCAAGGTCACATAGGTAGAGAATGAAAGAACTGGTCCAAATTCTCTGACTCCAAAGTTTAAAAGTTTATGTTCTTTTTTTTTTTTTTTTTTCTGAGACCGAGTCTCACTTAGTCGCCCTGGATAGAGTGCTGTGGTGCCATAGCTCTTGGGCCCAAGTGATTTTCTCGCCTCAGCCTCCCAAGTGGCTGGGACTACAGGCGCTCACCACAGTGCCCAGCTATGTTTTTAGGTTTTTCTTAGTAGAGATGGGGGGGGTCTCATTTTTGCTTAGGCTGGTCTTAAACTCTTGAGCTCAGGCAATCCACCCACCTCAGCCTCCCAGAGTGCTACAAAGCCAATGTTCTTTGAACAAGTTAAACATCATCATTGCTTTCAAAATTTCAGTTGTGGTGAATCACCTTCGTGATTTTTGTCTCACTATTTTTCTTTAAATTGGCTCATTTTAAAAATTTATCCTCATCTTAGGTAACAACAGCTATGAAATCAAGGTTTTGATCAGCAGTTAGAATGTTCCTAGTACACATTAGGAAATAAACACGTATCTATTTAAGGGAAAACAAATTCGCCCATCATGAAGGTTAATTGTATGTGTCAACTTGGCTAGGCTAGAGTTAATCAAATGCTAATTTGATTGCTCTGAAGATATTTTATAGATGTGACTTTAAGTAAAGGACATACTTGATGATGTGGGGTAGCCTCATCCAATCAGTGGAAGGCCTTAAAAGCAAAAGTGAGGTTTCCTTGAGAAAGGAATTCTGCCTCAAGACTGCAGCATCAGCTCCTGCCTGAGTTCCAGCCAGCCAGATTGTTCTACGGATTTCAGACTTGCCAACTCCCACAATTGCATTGACCAATTCCTTGAAATAAATATCTGGAGAACCTGACTGGTACACCCATGTACTATTTTAGTACTATAGTACTAAAAAAGAACTATTTTTCTTTTTTTTTTTCAGACAGAGCCTGAAGCTATCGCCCTGGGTAGAGTGCTGTGGTGTCATAGCTCACAGCAGCCTCCAATTCCTAGGCTTAAGCAATTCTTGCCTCAGCCTCCTGAGTAGCTGGGACTACAGGTGCCCACCACAACGCCCAGCCATATATATTTTTAGTTGTAGTTGTCATTGTTTGCCAGATTCGAACCTGCCAGCTCTGGTGTATATGGCTGGCGCCTTAGCCAGGTCAGCTACAGGCACCGAGCCCCCATTTTTTTTTTCCTTGAAATAAGAAAAGAAGGACATACATGTTTGGAGAGGAGGGAGTGACAGGTGGTGGGCCAATGGGGTCATATGAAACCCCCCCCCCTTTTGTGCTATCAAGGATGGACATGCAGGAAGCAGTGCAGGCCCTGGGACTTATCCATCAGCTGGCAGGAGTGGCGACAAGAAAGGGAAGCAAAGTAGTCCCCAGGACGTAGACCATGCCTGGAATCCTATCCCAAGAATGCTTCAAGGTCATTGGAGATCATCCCACCCCCCCCCCCACCTCCTCTTTAAATGAATAATCTGAGTAATGCAGTCACTTGCCCAAGGACCACAGCAAGTGGGGGCAGAGCCGCTGCTTCCCAGTCTCACCATGAAGATCCGCTGCTCCACTGAGCTACCCACTGTGACATGCCCACCATGCCTGTGGTCTCTACACCAAGGAATGGGACAACACAAAAACTCATCTGTCTAGCTGGGTGTTGTGGCAGATGACTGTAGTCCCAGCTTCTGGGGAAGCTGAGACAAGAGAATCACGTGAGCCTAAGAGTTTGAGGTTGCTGTGAGCTGTGATACCATAACACTCTACTGGGGGCAACAAAGTGAGACTCTGACTCAAAAAAAATAAAAACTCATCTGTCCCCCACATCTTCTCTCAGCCCCCCACCCCACATTAGAAAATCCTGGGAGGTTGTAAGGAATTCCAGTGTCTGAGGCCCACCCTGTTGGAGCCGCATGAAGGAAATAGGACATGAATTGAGAGTACAAGTTGCAAGAGGTGAGGCTCACCAGAGGTGCAGGAGAGCCCCAAACAACTTTTGCAGTGGCAATTTATTAAGGGGATACACGAGAGGTGTGAAGAGTGCTGAGTAATGGCCTGCAGAAGCTCCGTGCATAAGGACCCTGCACCCTGCACCAGGACCACCATGTGCTCCTCCAGGTGAACTTCTCAACTCTCACAATGAAGTACCATAAGTACCATAAAATGTTTAAGGTTTACACCTGCTTCCTATCAAGTAACCAATCTCATCTCATTCCGGAACACTGAGTTACCTGGGGGTTTGCCTCCAAGTTACAAGATATCTCTAGGCTTGCCAGGAGACCGTCTTGTTCTCAGCATTTTCTTTGATGTGTTAAGAACCAGGGACTATCCTTGCAAGCATGATGTTCATTTCTCCACACCACCCCAGACTAATTCACCCTCAGTAGAGTGCCGTTTTTCACAGCTCACAGCAACCTCAAACTCTTGAGCTTAAGCTGGGACTACAGGCGCCCGCCACAACACCCAGTTATTTTTGTTGTTGTTGCAGTTGTCATTGTTGTTTAGCTGGCCTGGGCTGGGTTTGAACCCGCCAGCTTTGGTGTATGTAGCCAGCACCATAACCACTGTGCTATGGACACAGAGCCACCACAGACCAACTCTATCAGGATCTCTGGGCATGGAGTTTGAGCAGGAGTGTATTTTGGAAGTTCCCGCAGGTGACTGTCATGGGTGGCTGGTCTAGACAGAGCATAGGATTGCCCAACTGTGCATCTATCTGCCTGCTCTGCTTCCCACCTGGGCTGCTTATTCTCATCATTCTTCATGCTCTGCCTAGAGGGACTGAAAGAACCAGTGGGAAGGGAGGCCAGCCTGGAGAGAATGCCTGCTCAGTCCCTGCGGCTGCTCCAGGATCCCAAATGTCTCATCCTCCTCCATGCCACCCCCCGTGGGAGCCCATGGTATGTCTGGCAGAAGCAGAAAATGCCAGTGCCCCTCCTTCTTCCCTAATGTGACCTGGCCACCGATACTTTCCCGCTTGCTCTTCAGCTTCCCACCCTGGCGGAGGCCCCTCCCCTGCACTTCCAAGTTCTTCTTGGCCTGCAGTTGTGAGCTCCCTTCTTGAGGCCTTCCCTCTAATGGTGCTATCCTCCCTTCCCGGGCAGGCTGACTGGAGCTCCTCCGGGAGAGGGATGTGACTCCTCTCAGTAGATAACCCCATGCCTACAGGGAATGGCTCCCGGATGTGCATCTCCTGCCGGGATCTGGCTCTGTTCATTGCTTTGGGGATCAGGGACTTCAGATTGCAAGCAGGGAGGGGACTGCAGCCACCAAGGCCAGGGGACAACCTCACACCCTACCATGCAGCCTGTGTTCCCTTTTCTCTTCCCTCTATCCCACCTGAGAACATTTCTAATGAGAAAACTGTAGTAACAGCCACAGAGACAGAGGACTGCTCCGTGGCATTCTCCCAGTATTGCAGAATCTTCTATTGAGGCCCTCCTATGTGCCAGATACCGGAATTACAAAGATGAATAAAGCACAGTCCTTTCTCTCAAGGAATTTATAGTCAAGTGAGAGATAGAATTTCTCATGGAACAGGGGATGAGAAGGGACAAGACTAGGGCGTGGAGAGAACCCCTGGTATTATCAACACCTGTTATGTACCAGGCACAATGCCATCTTCCTATATGCTCACAACCTCCCATTTGGTAGGTTCCGTTTCCCTCACTAGATAGACAAGGAAACTGGAACAAATAAGGTTAAATAACTTGCCAAAGGTTATACAGCTCTTAAGGGACAACGTCAGTATTTGAGCCCAACTCTTAAGACTCCAATTCCAGTGCTCTTCCTAGAAGTCTGATGTTTACACCATGTTTGACCTGGCTCTCTTTGCCAGACTGAGCTGAGGGAAAAGTAGAAACCCTAAAATTGAGGACCCAGGTCTTGTCCCAGCCTTGCTGCCAGCTAGCTGTATGCCACCTGACAGTCTTATCCTCTCTCTGGGCCTTGGTTTTCTTATATAAAGTAAGGGAAGAAGAGAAGGTCATTTTAAAGATTCTTTTCAACTCTGTGATTTTTAAAATTCCATTTACTTTCCACAGTCAGTTATAAATTCATTTTGTTTTATCTTATAAGAAGGGTCACTGGAGCTCGGGACAGTGTTGGGGGAGGTTGTCACGTGGCCAATTTTCTGCCCAGCTGGAGCTGGGACTCACAGTCCAGAGCCTGGCATATTGTCCATCAGTCAAGGCTGGATGGGTGTGACAGTACATCCTAGCAAGGCCACTGTGGGTCCTGGTGGCAAGATTCCAGGAACCAGGGCTGTGCCCCTGCAGGGGCCACAGAGGGAAGTCATTCAGTTCACAGGCCAGATGGGAGGAGAGGGCAGCTCAGAACTGGTCACGGTGAAGCCTCCCCAGGCAGTTTATGCTTTTGAAAATGGCCCTGAGAGAGATGCTATCAGGAGGCGTATTTAATAGGTTTTGGAGATTGGCTAATTTTGTCGCAACTGTCTGGGTGTTGTCCGATGCATGCTAAGTATCTAGGGCCTGTGTGAGCTTCTGAATAGGGCTGGTGTGCCCCATGCCTTCAGAGAGATGTGACACCAGGAGAACAGGGCAGAGTCCCTGGTGGTTTCCAGTGCCCCAGAGACCCCAGGCAACCTGAGACAACTGGCCAGGTGCTCAGCCAATGCCTTCTCCTGCTTCACAAGAAGTCACCTATCTCCTCTCCACTCCCTTACTCCCTCTTAGGCCTCCCATACCCAGCCAGCCCAGGGCTGAGTTCCTCCCTCTGTAGTCGCCCTCTCCTGTGCTTTGGGCCAATAAGCCATCAATATCTCAGTGCCTCTTTTGCACTGAGTAGGAGCAACAGCCTCTTGCATGCCTGACTCACCAAAAACTGCTCTCCTGGCCCCTCCCCGGGCCTCCCGCACGTCCTGGCATCCTCCAGGGCCTGCTTCTCTCCTCCGGAGACACTGCCATCCATCAGCTCTGCCTCGCTGGTCACATTGGCTTTCTCCCGCTGTCTTCAGCTTGGTTGTTTATTTTCTTCCTCTCCCTGCTTCCTACCCCCTTTTCTCCACTTGTTCGTGGACTTGGGTTTCTGTAGGTTCTGCCTAATCAGGTGGCCCTGCAGAAGGCGACAGGAAAGAGGCCCAAAGCCATGCACTCCCTCCCCAGGTGGCTCATTCCTCTCTCCAGAGCTTGGGATCTGGAGGAAAGGGGTCTGCAGTTAAAGTGATTTAAAGGGCCCACGATTTGAAATCAGAAGGTTTCAGTTTTGGAACTAATTTAGAGAGAAACTTGGGCAGGTCCATAACCTCTCTAAGCCTCAGTTTTCCCATTTATAAAATGGAACTGTGAAGACGAGTAAGGAGATAACAGGATCAGTTACCGAGCACATGCTGTGTACATCAGGCTTCACACTAGGCCCTTTCAAATGTGATCACCTTCATGCAGCTTTGGGAACATGCTTTTAGATGAGAAAGTGCTATGCAAATAGTGGTTATTACTAACAAGCCCTGACAGCAATTACGGCACCACCCTGGCTCTCCTTTGTGCCCAGAAAATTATTAAATGGGCACTTTGAAAAGTTTTATCAATAATACTTGCAGATAGCCAGGTGCCATGGCTCATGCCTGTAATCCTAACACTCTGGGAGGCCAAGGCAGGTTGGATCGCTTGAGCTCAGGAGTTCAAGACCAGCCCAAGCAAGAGCAACATCCCATCTCTACTAAAAATAGAAAAACTAACTGGACATTGTGGCAGGTGCCTGTAGTTCCAGCTATTCAGGAGGCTAAGGAAAGAGGATTGCTTGAGTCCAGGAGTTTTGAGGTTGCTGTGAGGTAGGCTCATGCCAGGGTACTCTTCCCAAGGTGACAGAGTGAGACTGTCTCAAAACAAAACAAAAACTTTGCGTACATACTCGTGTGTCATCTTATTGACCTTGACTGGAAATGTGCCTGTTCTATCTGATGGTGATCAGGGGGCATGGTGGAGTGTGTGAGCCTATGGCAGGGCTTGTGCAGCTCCTCAGAAGATAGGACAAAGCACCAAGAGGAGAAGTTATCGGAACAGTCCAAGTGGAGCTCTGAGAGCAGCAGAGATGGGCTGGGTGGCCACGAGTAGCATCATCTCCAAGAGGGGAGAAGCTCTAGGGTAACTTTGTGGGCAAACTGGCTGCTGAAATGGGCACGTGTGAGCAAAGACATAAGGTGTCACATAACTGAGCTTCTGAACACAGGGTTCTGAGCTGAAGAGTCTGGCAAGGACTTGTTTTGCTCACTGCTAACCTCAGGCCAAACAGATCTCCTCCCAAACCATGCTTGTTATACATCCTGGGGCACAGGGTCAGACTGTGGCCCAGAAGCCTGTGGAGGAACCTGCTACCCTCTCCAGGCCAGCAATTATCTAGGCCTCAGCCAACTCTATACTCATTAGCCAAAGGGCCCTTAACCACCAAAAGCCACTGTTAATTCCCTCACAGGCCAAGTCATGGTGCCTGCCTACACAGGGGCACAAAGTCTCTTTCAGAATGTGAAGAATAACCAGGGATGTTGCTGACCCCCCAGAGGGGCTCCCAAACTCACTGCAAGGTCGATTCCTTTACAATTTGCAACCAGAGGTCAGGCGTGGTGATTCATGCCTATAATCCTGGCATTCTAGGAGGCTAGGTGGGAGGATCCCTGGAGCTCAGGAATTTGAGACCAGCCTGAGTCAGATCATGACCCAGTCCATCTCTACTAAAAATGGAAAAATTAGTCAGGCATAGTGCTGGGCACCTGTAGTCCCAGCTACTGGGGAAGCGGGGCAGGATTACTTGAACCCAAGAGTTTAAGGTTGCTGTGTGCTAGGCTGATGCCATGGCACTCTAGCCTGGGCAACAAAAAAAGAAACAAACAAAAAAATGAAACAAATCTCAGCCTGCTAAAGCGTTCGTGCCCTAGCATGGATAGCCCCTTCTTCCAGCCAGGTGCCTGCTGTCCTCTCATACTCCTTTGGGTGTCCCCTTCCCTCCTTCCATAGCTCTGCTCTGTCTAAAATTTCTCCTTGCCCCTGGGCTCTTCCCTGGGACCTGATGGGTGGCCTCTCTCCTAAGCACACAGCTTCCCTCTGAGCCTTCTCTGGTGGCGGCTGCCCTTTTGTCTCAGGCTGTGGGCCGAGGAGGGGAGAGGGCAGCTCTGATCAACAAGCCACTTCTCCCTGCTCCAGCGGGGCCCCGCCACCTCCTCTACTCTGTTCCTGCTGGTGCTGTCGTGGATCTGTCTCATTCATGGAAGACATTGCTCCCTCTCTTACAGGGACAATTTTAATGGCCATTAACCTAAATGTCATTGTCATCTGGGATGAATCACATCAGCATGGACCATCCTCCAGCTTGGTCTCTTCACTATAGGCCCCGCTCTAAGGCCACCCCTGAGCCTGGACCTGCCCCACCTCTGGAATGTTAGAGCCACGCCTCCTGTAAGCAGGCCATGACCCCACACCTTCTGTGCTCTCCCCAGCCTTCCACAATTGTGATGACATTGCTCCTCTGATTCTTGGCTTTTTATTTTCCCCTGGGCCAGCCTGGGGTCTAGATTCCACTTCTTCTAATCACTCTTATTTTAAGAGCCACATCTCCATTGCCCCCAGTCTTTTCATGACTCCCTTTTGGCAAAGCCCCTGCCCAGGGGTTTTGCTGGGCTATGTTGCCCAAGCTGGTCTCAAACTCCTGTTCTTAAGTGACCCTCCCATCTCAGCCTCTCAAAATTATTTGAATTACAAACAATTCAGTATTTGCCTTCTCTGCACCTGTATCTAGCACTCTGGGCACTGCTGGAGAAAAACCACACAGCTATGCAGATTGAGGGGACTACATAGTCATGGCTCTCATCACAACCAGGCTTTCAAATGGCCCAGAATTTTCTTCTTGTTCCCTACCTCTCTCTAGAGCTCACCATTAGCTATTTCAGACATTCTCTACTTTTTTTTTTTTTTTGAGACAGAGCCTCAAGCTGTCCCCCTGGGTAGAGTGCTGTGGCATCACAGCTCACAGCAACCTCCAACTCCTGGGCTCAAGTGAGTCTCCTGCCTCAGCCTCCCAAGTAGCTGGGACCACAGGTGCCCACCACAACACCTGGCCATTTTTTTTGTTGTTGTTGCAGCCATCATTATTGTTTGGCGGGCTAGGCTGGATTTGAACCCGCCACCTTAGGTATATGTGGCTGGCGCCCTAGCCACTTGAGCCATAGGCACCGAGCCATTCTCTATTTTTCTAAAGGCATCACCCTCCTCACTTTCTCCAGATAACCTCAAGAGAAAATAGAAGTCATTTGGCAGAAATCCCATCACCATCCTGCCACCAAACATCTTTTCCTCCTGTGCTTTCTGGTCACAGTGGAAGAGGCAGGGGTCTAGGAGTCCTTCCTAGGAGCTTAGGATTATCCCTTCAAGTGCTTTGGGCCTTTTCCTTTCCACCTGCTTAAAAAACCTTACAGATTGGGCAGCACCTGTAACTCAAGGAGTAGGGTGCTGGCCCCATATACTGGAGGTGGTGGGTTCAAACCTGGCCCTGGCCAAAAACTGCAAAAACAAAACAAAACAAAAAAACCCCACCTTACTGATTGATTTCTATGTACTTCTCTCTTAGTTTGCATTTTTTCCTCTCCACTGGCTTCTCATTAGCACTTAAACATGTTTGAGATTCACTACTTCAAAATGAAAAATCAGCCCTGGTTCGGTGGATCTTGCCTATAATCTTAGCACTTTGGGAGGCTGAGGTGGAGAATCACTGGAGGCCAGGAGTTTGAGATCAGCCTGGGCAACATAGTGAGACCCCATTTCTAAAAAAAAAATAAATAAAAATTATTTAGGTGCAGTGGCACACATAATGGTTCATGCCTGAGTTATTCATGAGACTGAGGCAATAGGATCACTGGAGCCTGGGAGTTTGAGGTTACAGTGAGCTGTGATGACTCTACTGTACTCTATCTAACCCAAGTAACAGAGCAAGACTTCATCTCAAAAAAAAAAAATCCTCTCCTTTATCCTCATAGCCTTATTTCAGTTCCCTTGCATTTATTATCTATTGCTTATGTAACAAATTACCCCCCAATTTAGCATCTTTTCTTTTTCTTTTTTGAGACAGAGTCTTATTCTGTCACCTAGGCTAGAGTGCCATGGCCTCAGCCCAGCTCACAGCAACTTTGAGCTTCTAGGCTCAAGCAATCCTCCTGTCTCAGCTTCCAAAATAACTGGGACTATAGGCACCTACCATCACACCTGGCTAATTTTTCTATTTTTTAGTAGAGACAGGGTCACACTGTTGTTGTTGTTCAGGCTGGTCTCAAATTCCTGAGCTCAGGGGATCCTTCCACCTCGGTTTCCCAGAATGCTAGGATTACAGGCATGAGCCACCACTCCTAGCAAAATTTAGCAGTTTAAAACAATAAACTTAAACAGTAAACAAGAAATTTTTTCACAGCTTGTGAAGGGGCAGGAATCCAGGAGCAGCTAAGTGAGATAGATGACACACCTCTCTCATGGGACTGCAGTCAAGATGGGGCTGCAATTAACTGAAGGTTTGATTGGGGCTGGAGAATCTGTTTCCATGATGGCTCACTCATGGCAGTTGGCAGGAAGCCTCAATTCCTCACCATATGGGCCTTATGACATGGCAGCTAGCTTCCCCAGAATGAATGAGCCCAGAGAATGAGGCCAGAATGAAAGCTGCAATGTCTTTTATATAGATAATTCCTACTTCATGATGGTACAACTTATGATTTTCTGACATTGCAGCAGTGCAAAAGTGATATACATTTAGTAGAAACCATATGTGAAATTTTGATCTTTATCTGGGCTAGTAATATTCTGCAAGATACTTTCTCAGTGCTGGGCAGCAGCAGTCAGCTAAGTGATCACGAGCTTAAACAACTAGTCCTCGGAGGTATACCAGTTTGCCAGATGACTTTGCCTAACTGTAGGCTATTAAGTGTCCTGAGCATGTTTGTAGTAGATTAGATGTACTAAATGTATTTTCTTTTTTTTTTTTTTTTTTTTTTTTTGAGACAGAGCCTCAAGCTGTCCCCTTGGGTGGAGTGTCGTGATATCACAGCTCACAGCAGCCTCCAACTCCTGGGCTTAAGCGAGTCTCCTGCCTCAGCCTCCGAAGTAGCTGGGACCACAAGTGCTCGCCACAAGGCCTGGCTATTTTTTGGTTGCAGCCATCATTGTTGTTTTTGATGGACCCGGGCTGGATTTGAACCTACCACCTTAGGTGTATGTGGCTGGCGCCTTAGCCACTTGAGCCACAGGCACTGAGCCTTTGTTATCATTTCTAAGAACTTTTTTCAACTATGCTACTTCCTAAAGATTTTTCTCTAAATTTTTTACTAAAATTTTTATACATTTATATTTAACATTTAAGTATGTGATCCATTTGAGTGTAATTTTTGTATGAGATTTATTTAGGTTGGTCTCTCTTGTCCAGTTGCTATAGCACCATTTATTAAAAAGTCTATCTTCCCTTTATTGAATTGCTTGTGCTGGGTACAGGAACTCATGCCTATAATCCTAACACTCTGAGAAGCCAAGGCAGGAAGATCACTTGGAGATCAGCCTGAGCAAAGGAAGACCCAGTTTCTACTAAAAACAGAAAAATAAGCCAGGCATCACAGCACAGCCCTGTAGTCCCAGCTACTTACTTGGGAGGCTGAGGCTGGAGGATTGCTTGATCCCATGAGTTTGAGGTTGGTGTGAGCAAGGCTGAGCCCATGGCACTCTAGCCTAGGTGACAGAGCGAGAACTTGTCTCAAAAAAAGGGAAAAATTAGTTGTGCATATTTGTGTGGACCTATTTCTGGGCTTTCTATTCAGTGCCATCAATGTTTATGTTAGGACCACACTATTTTGATTGCAGTAGCTATATAGTTACCTATAATGTTAGGAAGAACGATTTTTCCCACTTTATTCTTTTATTTTTTAATGGAACTGCCTTCGGTCTTCTAGGACTTTTTCCTTTCCATATAAATTTGAGAATGAGCTTGTCCAGGGCTACAAAAATCTTTGTAGAAATTGCATTATACCTACAGATCAATTTGTAGATTATTGGTGTCTTTACTATATTATATTTTTCAGTCAATTGACATGGCATTTTCAGTTATTTAGATCTTTGATTTCATTAGCATTTTATAATTTTTTGCATATAGATCCCAGCACATATTTTGTTGAACTTATATCTAAATATTTCATTTT
>NW_003852415.1:1073962-1082734 GCF_000181295.1 Otolemur garnettii
AAGCCACTAAATGTATTTTCAAGGCCAGGTGGGCAAGGTGGCTCACACCTGTAATCCTAGCACTCTGGGAGGTTAAGGAGGGAGTTCAAGACCAGCCTAAGCCAGAGTGAGACCTTGTCTCTAAAAAAATAGCCAAGGCTCGGCGCCTGTAGCTCATGTGGCTAAGGTGCCAGCCACATAACACCAGAGCTGGCGGTTTTGAATCTAGCCCTGGCCTGCCGAACAACAATGACAACTACAACCAAAAAACAGCTGGGCATTGTGGCGGGCACCTGTAGTCCCAACTACTTGGGAGGCTGAGGCAAGAGAATCACTTAAGCCCAGGAGTTGAGGTTGCTGTGTGCTGTGATGCCGAGGCACTCTACCCAGGGTGGCAGCTTGAGGCTCTGTCCCCCAAAATAAATAAATAAATAATAAAAAAATAGCCAGGCGTTGTGGCGTGTGCCTGTAGTTCCAACTACTTGGGAAGCTGAGGCAAGAGAATTGCTTAAGCCCAAGAGTTTTAGCTTGCTGTGAGCTGTGATGCTGCAGCACTCTACCCAGAGTGACAAAGTGAGACTCTGTCTAAAAAATAAAAAAGTAAATGCATTTTCAGCTTACAACAGTGGGTAGGCTGGGATGTGATCCTACTATGAATCAAGGAGCTTTTGTACTTGAGCCTTGGAAGTGACATTTGGTTTCTTTTGCTATATTCTATGAACCATTACGGATCAACCCTAATACAATGGGAAGAGAACTAGCAAGGCTGAGAATCCCAAGAGCTGAGGCTCGTTGTGGGCCATCTTAGAGGCTGGTGCCCACACCTTCCTTCACAGTCAGACTTCCTCACAGAACCACACTACCTGCGTTTGCATTTTGCCCTCACCTCTTCACTTAGGCTGCTCTTTGAGTCCGTAATGACTTCCTTATTTTGAAATCCAGTGGCCACTTCTCAGTCCTTATCTGCAACATGCCATGTTGGGCACTCCCTCCCTAGCCAAGCCCTTCCTGGGCTCCTGCAATAGGTGTCACAGATTCCTGGTTTTCCTTTCCAAAGTTCTTTCACAAGCTTCTTTTCACCATCCCTTAGGGTTGGAGCACCTTGGGGTTCTTCCAGGCTTCCCTTCTTATACATGTGGACAAGACCACATCATCTGGCCTCTGCTAACCTCATCTCCTGCTGCTCCCTGCATCCCCAAATCCCCCCTGCCAACCCCATCCAGGGGCAAGGAACCTGATTTCAAGGTTACTCTGTTTTAAGCACCAAAGGAGGCAGGAAAAGCTTCATCTTCCTCTGCTGCATTCCTTTTAATAAGAGGATTTATTCTGTAAAATTTGGATTCAGTCAAAGGCCACATTGGAGGATCCAGAAGGCCCCATGGCTCTGCCCTCTCCCCACTGTTTTTTGGTTCAGCTCAGATCAGCTCCTCAGGGCTACTCTTTGTCCAGTCTTGGACTGTGACTAAAGGAGGAGGGGAGAGACTCTAACAAGAAGGACAAAGCCATAAATTGATGAGGAACATGGCAGATTCATCAACCCCAGACAGAGAACACTAAGGGGTGATTTGATTAAGGTTTTTAAGCCTAAAGAGGCTCTTTGCTTTGATAAATATGACCAACTGCCCTGTCTCCTCCAAAGACCAAATAGGAAAAGGTTAAGTTTTAGTAATGACAGAAATGACAGATCCAGGTTAGAGAAGAGAAGCATTAAATGCCTGGAATTAGCTAGAGAAACGTGGAATCTGATCAGCAGATTTTAAAAAGTAGGCTAGGTTTTTGCACATTAGAGATGATTCCTGGGTAGAACGAGCTAAGGGCGGGCAGGTGGATTGGGTAACCCACTATACTCCAGGATCTATACCTTCCATTGCTGCATGGGTGGCCAGTCTGAGGTGGACCTGGGCTCATCTCTTGTCCTTCTCCAGCAGTGCAGTGGCAACCCCTGGGATATAGGACAGGCTCATCCTGCCCTGCAGGGCTACAGCAGTCTAGCCACTGCTGCTTGGTTATGGAGGGTAGGGTTCTGTCTGGGTAGAGAGGAGCAGAGTGAGAAAGGACATAGGCATATTTAGAAGAGGAGCACTGCACGATCTGGGAGAATAACCCTGGCCAAGGAGCAGGTCAGAGGTGGGGCACTGTGGCTCACACTTGTAATCCCAGCAGTGCAGGAGGCCAAGGCAGGTGGATTTCTTGAGCTCCCATGTTGGAGGTCAGCCTGAGACAGAGTGAAACCCTATCTCTACTAAAAATGAAAACTTAACGCAAGAGGATCTCTTGAGCCCAAGAGTTTGAGGTTGCCCTGAGCTATGACACCACAGTACTCTACCAAGGGCAACAGCTTGAGACTCTGACTCAAAGACAAACACAGAAAGGAGCAGGTCAGGGCATCACCTCTTTTTGGAAGTCCACTCTGATACTCCCAGGGTGGCTTAGGGTTTCTCTTCTGCGCTCCCATAACACTCAGTGCTACCTTGGTCCCTAAATGAATCCTGTGGTATTGAGATGACCTAAGAGTTTCTTTCTCCTCTCCTGTGAACCTCCTTAATGGCAAGAACTGTCTTTGATGGTGGCTTTCTCAGAATTAGAACAGGGCATAGACAGTGGGAAGTGCTGGGCAAATGGGACTCAACTAACTGACCTAGGAGACAAATATACTGCTTTGAGGACTTTGGACTATATTGTCCCCAGAGGTAAGTTCACAGTAGCCCAGCAAAAAGGTCTGACTTTCTGGAACCACACTTCAGTGGACACAACTGAAGAGGTGAAGGAAGTCTGGGTTCTGGTCCCTGCACAGTCACTTATTAGCAGTTACCTGATTAGCAACTAGCAATCATCTCCCTGTGCCTCAGCTTTCTTGTCTAGCAGGAGAGGGTGATGGTCCTACAGATTCACAGGGTTGCCTTGAAAATTGAATGAGATCATGGGTGTGCAGGCGGTAAAAACATCTTGAGAAAGGTCTTTGAGACTTATACAGAGGTAAGAAGTTATTAATAGCCTTATTATTATTCCTACCCAGAATGCCCATGGAAAGGCAGCATGTGGCAGCCCCAGCCCCCGCACCCCACCCTTCCATACTATTTCTGTACCTGGAAAGCAGGTTCTTGGAGGGATAGTCCCAGTTTTGCTACTGTGGGGGGAAGAAGGTGAACATCCAGCAGACCTGCCTCCTCTGCCTCTCCAGCCTGCCCCTTCCTGGGGGCTCCCCCAAACCCTTTGGTTTAGAAAGCATGCTGAAAATGGCACAGCGGCCACCTGGAGGGTTGCAGGTGGCATCTTGTCTCTGTCACTTCTCTGTCATGGTGCTGGTGAGGTTTGAGGTGACCATTCCAGCAAGTCAGGACATTTGGACTAAATCCTGGGCTAACCTGTCTCCCTAGGGACCTCTGACCCACCTTCTTCAGATCCGCTTGATTCAGAGTCCAATCAGACCCAGGGAGAAAAGCAAGTGCCCTTCATTCCTCTCGTGCATTTCTGAGGAAGGGTGGGCAGGTCAGGGCGGCTCAGCCTGTCTCTCTTCCCACTTTTCTTCCCATGGCTGCACCACTGCCTGAGCCCACCATACCTGGAGAGTGGAGAGCTATGGGTGGGAATGGGAACAAATCTTGGCGTTCCTCCTCCCCCACATGGCTCACCTCCCTGCTGTGCAAGTGTGATGCTTGTGGGCATCTGCTGGCCCGTGCCAGGGAGCAGCAATGAGAAACAGGTGGCCCAGAGACAAGAGAAGAGGAAATCCAGAGGGTGGGCTGTAAGGATGAAGCCGCTCTCCATAAGGTCCTGGAGTCAACATCTATGTTTGGGCAGTGAGCAGAGGACTCCTGACCTCCCTGACCCTGGGCTCTAACCCAACCTATGAGTATCCATGTGAGAACAGAGCACATCCATACAAGTGGGTCTTCCCTGGCTTTGTAGATAATCAGTCTTAGGCTTAGCAAAGCAATGGGAACAAGAGAGAAAAAGCCCAGGGAGTATGTCTAAGGTCCAGGAAAGGCTAGAATCTGGGGTGAGGTCTTAGGCCAAGTGCCACCAGCCCTGTCCAGGGCTCTGTCCTGGAGGAGGAAAACCAGGAGCAGCTACTCCAATCCCATGTGGATGATCCAGCCACAGTCTGGCTGCTTGAGGAGATCTCCTAACTCAGCTCCCCCTCCCCACTCGGCCAGCCAGGTCTGCTGCTGCTCACTTAAAAAGCTGCCCTCAATTCTATCTTTAGCTGTGGCTGCTGGGAGCCTGAGTGACAGGCAGGATGGGGGCTTGTGCTGGGGTGGGGAAACTTTGCAGCTACCAGGTTTCCTGAGAAGGTTGCATTGACTGCAGGGAGCAGGGCCTGTGTCACAGTCATTGCCGAATCTGTGGCCAGCGTGATGGAAGGCACAGAGCTCCACTGACACTGGCACGATGGATGGATGGATGGATGGATGGATGCATCCACACATGCATGAGCAGAAGCTCTGAGGAGAGGATGAGAGAGTGGCCAACTGGTCCACTGACCAAGGCATGGACCTTGAAGGAACCCTGTGTGGTCTTGGGCAGATGGCTTCCTCTCCTGGCTTCAGTTTAATCATTTGTAACAGGGGAATAGATAAGTGGTTGTCAGGCTACCTTAACTGACCTCTCCTCCTCCCCACCTCCACCCTCCACCCCAGGAACAAGAGGCTTCTACTGGTTTGAGATGGAGGGAAGGAAAGTGAGGGTTGCCAGGGTTCTCCAGGCCCTCCCAACAGGGCGGGGGTCATGTTATCAATCTTGAATACTGAGCCTCCAGGTAAGAATTCTGTTAGACAAAGAAAGGGTCTTTTGGCTAAAGACTGTGACAACCACTGGGTTAAACAATCTTGAATGTTTGTTTCTTCAGCTTCTAGGAGCCCTGGGAATGTTTGGGTCACTGTGCCTGGCTCCAGGGCCAACTCTAGAATTAACACAAGTTTTACTGGAGACAGGAAGTGAAGACCCCCAGCTTATACCTTTCTTTCTTCTCTCCCAGAAACCTCTCACTCTCGATAAGGGAGAATTCCTTGGGCCCTGGTGCCTGCAGACTATTTCCAGACTACTGGCTTTGGGTGTAGGGGTGGAATTATTTTCTCATTAATGAGTCACCTTGCTATTTCCTTTTAGAAACTTGAGTGAATCCCAACTTGTCCTCTCCAGGACAAGGGTCCTGGCTGAGGGCAGGATGAGTATTGGGTCCTAAGATGAGGGCTGAGAAGGGGTGTCTAAAGTGGCTCTGCTCCCACCCACTTGCCCCAAGTGGTGGCTCAGCGCCTTCTCAATTGTGGGTGAGGTGCAGGTGGCTCAGATTATGAAGTTGTCAGATCCCCATGCCAGCCCCAACCACCAGAGCAGCTCACTTCCCCAAGTACATCCAGACTTGGCCAAATGAAATTGCTGCTTGCAGCAGGTGGCAAGAATAGCCTATCAACTGCCTTTCATCAGGACTGATATGAAAATCCCCTATCTGGTTGATAAAACACCAGCAAACTCCCAGGCAGCCAATTATTTTTTTCAACAAGAGAAAGCGAAATGCCCAAGAAAGGATGAGGAGTAATGGGCTGAGGGGAGGCCCTTTTTGGGGCAGTGGGAGGATGGATTAGAAGAGGCTGATGGCAGAAGAGTGACTCGAATCCCTAGCCAGGTGGAGGGGAGACATGAGCTGAGCCCAGGTGGGGCTGGGGAGGAGACAGTGAAGCAGGGACAGTTCAGAGGAAAGTGCCAGGAGAGGGCCATGGAGTTGGGATCCATCCCTTGCTATTAGTTCAGAGGTGGGGGAGGCCTCAGCACAGCAGAGCTTTTGTCTGGGGTCCCTAGGGGGCATCTAGTGACTGACCAGCACGGGACTTGGACAGCAGCTTGAAGTACAGAGAGGCAGGAGCCCAGGGAAGGAGGCTGTGGCCAGGCAGGGAGGCCTGCAGTGGAAATAGAAGTCTGGCCCACCAAGCAGCCCATTCTTTCCCTGTCCTACCTCTGCAGAGGTCCTCAAACTTTTTAAACAGGGGGCCAGTTCACTGTCCCTCAGACCATTGGAGGGCCGGACTACAGGCCTCAGGACCAGTCGGCTGCTAAGCAGGACAGGCAGCGGCAGCAAAAACACTTGGTGGGCCAGATAAATGTCCTAGGCGGGCTGCATGTGGCCTGCGGGCCCTAGTTTAAGGATGTCTGTCTTAGAGGCATGGGGTATGACTGGCAAGTTGCTTTAACCACCAGGCACCTCCATAACCTCTCTCTTTAGATGGAGATAACTTTTGATCCTACCTATGTCACAAAGGTGTTCTAATCAAATCAGATTACAGATGTGAAGCTTTTTCTTTTAAAATATTAGAACTGCTTCACAGGTATTATTCCTGGCTAGAGGGCTGAGGTCTGGTGACCAGTTCCCCGCTTCTTCTGGGCTCTTCTTCCTGCTCATGTCAACTTGCTCCTGGGAGGCCTCAGGGACTCTGTCTGTCCTTCCTTTGAACTTCCCTCCACCTTCCTTCTCAGGGATATTCTCCTACCACCCCCTCTCTGTCTCCAGCCTTTAGTCTGGCTCATCCTCTGTCACCGAGCTCCTAATAAGGCAAAAGTTCCTGTCTGGACCCCACGCTCTGTCTCTCAGCCCCAGCTCTTCCTATACTGTGGTGGAATCATCACCCTCCCTGCTTAGAAACCTGCCACCTACTCAGGTGAGCATCCCGCATCATGCCCCGGGGTTACTCTATCCACAACTTACCTTTGCCCACTGGCTTCTTCCTGACTGGACCACACCAGGCACCTACCCTACAGGGCATGGCCCCTCTGTAGACAATCAACTTTCTGCTTCTTTTTACTTCCAAACCAGCCCCTCACCCACCACCTGCAAAGCCCTCCCCTTTCTCTCTGATGAATCAAATAAGTGCCCTTTGAATAACTGATTAACTATCTCCCCCTCTCCAGGAAATCTCCCCCAAACAACGTCATTGAAATCTTGGCCTCTGTTCACTTGAACACCTTCTGGACTGTAACAGGACATCTCTGCAGTGTGTGCATATGTGAAGGGTGTCTGTGAGTTCTGTCCAGTCCCTGAGACCCCTGAGGGTCATCTTTCTCAACAGAACCAGACCCACTGGTTCCCCACTGTGGGATTGGTACTGCTGACCTCAATATGTAGGAAGATGACCAGATCAGGTTTCGTGTCTAAGAAGGTGGCAGGACAGCATCGGGTGCAGAGGCCACAGTGAACTTTATGACGGGGCGACTTCCCAGAGCCTTTTCATGTAACCATGGCCATGTGGCGTCCTCCCCTAACCCCAGTCTAGGGCACTCATCACCTGGGATTGCAGATGAGGGGCAGACATCGTCACCTGAAGGGCGCTCTGGATTGGCTGAACTCCTTGCACATTGCTGAGGGATAAAGGATCAGGGGCTACTTGCATGCCCAGATTCAGCTCGGCACATAGTCCTGACCTATTTTGTGGCTTTAAATTCAGAGATGCCAAGAACAGTGTGTTTTTGCTGCTAAGTCTGGCAGCTTAACCCACAGTAACCTTTAGGTGCTTTCCAACCCTGCAATTTCTTTGCTTATTGTTCTGGTTGGAAAACGAAAAGCCCTCTCTGCCAGCAATTAATTTACCAAAATAAACAAGATTTCTGTTTTTCGTAACAAAGACAGTCCCTGAATGCCAATCTTGGGGCTGCCAGATTGCAATTTCAAGTGGGTGCCGCCAGCGCGGTTACAACTTGCAGGTGATTTATTGAGAAGGTTATAAGAAAAGGAGGAAATGCAGTCAAGTGGGAATGGAGACAAGTGCTGTCCAGGGGTTCTTGTACTCATCTCTCAGTCCTCTGGCAAGTCTCTGCTCTTGCCCTGCTACCTTCCTTTGTGGTTTTTTCTTTCTGCAGATGATTCTTGTTTTCTGTTCTTTTCTATTTGGCTTACTTCTAGCCCCTTCCTGACGTGGTGTAGCCTGGCTGGCCCCCGCTTCCAAACAGCATCAATGCCTGCTGGTCTTGTAAGCATTTGCCATTTGGGGCTCTGCACTCCTTAACGTTTTGCCTGTAGGTCCTGTCACTTCATTTGAGAGCTGCTACTGGGCTGGGCGTGGGGGCTCACACCTATAATCCTAGCACTCTAGGAGGCCGAGCTGGGTGGTTGCTTGAGCTCAGGAGTTTGAGACCAGTCTGAGAAAGAACAAGACTCTGTCTCTACTAAAAATAGAAAAACTAGCCCAGTGTTGTGGCAGGCTCCTGTAGTCCCAGCTCCTTGGAAGGCGAAGGCAACAGGATCACTTGAGCCCAAGAGTTTGAGGCTGCTGAGTTATGATGCCATGGCACTCCACCTAGGGTAATGGAGTGAGACTCTGTCTCAAAAAAAAGCTGCTGGGTGGCGCCTATGGCTCAAAGGAGTAAGGCACCGGCTCCTTATGCTGGAGGTGGTGGGTTCAAACCCAGCCCCAGCCAAAAAAAAAAAAAAAAGCTGCAAAATCAAGACAGCAGATGTAACCCACTCCTTCTTCTGCCATGAACACTGAATGAATAGGGACACGATGTGTTGGAAATGGAGGAGCCAGGTGTGGACCTGAGACACAGAGATATTGAGAGCAGGAAACATTTGCTCAGATAGGTTGAGTGGGGGTGCGGGGGGAGGTTGGAGGTGGTGGTCCCACACAGGGACCATTAGGGATTACATCTCTTTTTATTTATTTATTTATTTATTTTTTGAGACAGAGCCTCAAGCTGTCACCCTAGGCAGAGTGCCATGGCTTCACTGCTCACAGCAACCTCCAACTCCTGGGCTCAAGCGAGTCTCCTGCCTCAGCCTCCCAAGTAGCTGGGACCACAGGCGCC
>NW_003852415.1:1082889-1093447 GCF_000181295.1 Otolemur garnettii
GTTTCACTTTGTCACCCTGGGTAGAGTGCCATGTCGTCACAGCTCACAGCAACCTCCAGCTCTTGGGCTTA
This sequence comes from Otolemur garnettii, assembly GCF_000181295.1. NCBI lineage: Eukaryota > Metazoa > Chordata > Mammalia > Primates > Galagidae > Otolemur > Otolemur garnettii. Next base: position 1,082,961 of record NW_003852415.1, read on the forward strand.
GGTGATTCTCTTGCTTCAGCCTTCCGAGTAGCTGGGACTACAGGCACCTGCCACAATGCCTGGATATTTTTTGGTTATAGTTGTCATTGTTGTTTGGCGGGCCTGGGGCTGGATTCGAAACCGCCAGCTTCGGTGTATGTGGCTGGCGCCTTAGCCACTTGAGCTACAGGCGCTGAGCCAGGGATTACGTCTCTTTTGTCTCAGCCTTTGCTGAGAATCCATCCCTCTAATCACTACTCCCGGTCACCACCACTGCTCTCCCAGGCTCAGCTCATTAGTTTGTTAGGTAGATTAGGAGAGAAGAGAAAAGGCCCACTAACTTGTCTTCCTCAGACACCTACTCTTCCAATTTCCTGCTTCCTACTGCCGACCTCTGAGACCTTCGCTCTCGAAGGCTGTCCAATGTGGATGGTTATCTTTCTCAAGATTTATCTATTCTCATCCCAGGGATTCTCTGGGCCAGACAGAAAGTGTTTGCTGCACGTAGTTTCATCAAGGTGCCTAGTATTAAAAATAGACACAGTTCTGTCTTTAAGAAGCTCCCAGTTGCTCCTAGAGTAGGGTGACCAGACATCCCGAATTTGGCGGGACAGTTCCGCTTTTCAACAATTTGTCCCATGTCCTGCAGCGTTTTAAGAAAGTCCCGATTTTTGGAAAGAATGCATGAACGGGCTGGAGAACAAGAAGGGAATATATGGTTTTCGGCTGCCATATAGCTATTTTGCCAGAATATGAGTTTTATATTATTTTTGTTAATTTTATAATGTTAAACTGTAATAAATAATTGCTGAGAAGTGATTATCGAGAACTGCTTATCAAAGTTTGCCTTGTTGTCAGGCCCTGCCCTGCGCCGTCCCTTCCGCCCCCGCTCCGCCCCCCCCCATGTTGTCCCACCTTACAGATGTTAGAATCTGGTCACCCTAGTCAAGGCAGTTGAACAAAATGGGTAATGAAAGCAACCACTTACTGTGTCTCCTTTTTTTTTTTCATTTCATCTTCATAACAGCCCGGAGGTAGGTACTCATCTTGTAGATGACATATAAATTGTGATTCAAAGAGACGAAGTGATCTTTCACCGCAAGCAAGTGACAAAGTGAGGACTTGAACCTGCTCTAATGGATGCCACAGCAGAACCACAATGGCCTGGCTCCGCATCCGTAGCACAGTGGGTGGGGCACCGGCCACATGGGCAGAGGGTGGCGGGTTCGAACTTCGCAGGGCCAGCTAAACAACAATGACAACTGCAACCAAAAAATAGCTGGGCGTTGTGGTGGCTATTTGGTCCCAACTACTTGGGAGGTTGAGGCAAGAGAATCGCTTAAGCTAGGGTGACCGGACGTCCCACTTTTGGTGGGACAATCCCAATTTTTAACAATTTGTCCCGCAGTGTTTTAAAAAAGTCCTGATTTTTGGAAAGAATGCACGAATGGGCGAGATGACAGGGAATATACAGTTTTCAGCTGCCGTGTGGCTATTTCACCAGGATATGAGTTTTATATTATTTTTGTTAATTTTGTAATGTTAAACTGTAATAATAACAAATAATTGTTGAGAAGTAATTTATCAAGAACTGCTTATCAAAGTTTGCATTGTTGTCAGGCCCTGCCCCGCCCTGCCCCCGCCTCCCGTCAATGGTGTCCCGCTTTACCAATGTTAAAATCTGGTCACCTTATCCTAGAGTCAAGGCAAACACAGATAACAGTGGAACATGAAGAGAAAGTAGAGAATAACTTCCCTAAGTTCTCTCCGGACGCACTGCCTTCATCTCACCCTGGTTACTCCCCCGTTGCCTCCCTCATAGTCCTATCCCAGACAGAGGCTCTTGATCTATCAGTAGATCCTCTGCAGAGAGGCAGAGTAGTGGTCCTGACTCTCTCTAGAGGAGTGGCTTGGCAGAGGAATCTTGTTCATAAAATCTAATTAACATTTTACAGACCAGACTAAGAGTGAGCTGTTTGCTATGGATTCAATTCCATACTTAACGTGCAACTGCAACGCACACAGGGCATTCTGCTAAGCCTTAGCAGGAAGAGTGAGAGGGACAGAGGGACAAAAATGAACAGGAAAAGCTTCCTCTCAAGAGCATGGATTTCCAAAGCTTCCATGCATATCGGTTCCTTTGGAGTATACCAAATTGAGGTGCTGATGGATCTCAGATTCTTTCCAGGAAATACAGCTGAAGGCATACCATTATCGTCTTCAAAATCTCGTGTGAGTTTTTATAATCATATGAAATTTGTATTCTACTCTCTATCAGTGTTGGTTTTAATATAACTGATCTTCCTCTTCCTTAACTCCACACTCCTCAAAATCTAGTTATAAGACTGAAGCAGCAGGAGAGTGGGGTAATTTTATCCTGTGTTTTGTATCCCCAGCATACCAGTAATCTTACACCCAAGGACAAAGGTACTCCTGATACAGGCACTCAATACCTATTTAGTGATTTCAGAACCCAAAGAGGTAGGCAGCACCTGTGGCTCAAGGATTAGGGCACCGGCCCCATATACAGTGGTGGGTTCAAACCCAGCCCTGGCCAAAAACTGCAAAAAAAAAAAAAAAAAAAAAAAAAGAAGAACCCAGAGAGGATTGAGACAGCAGGGCTTTGGAATTTCCCTTCCTTCTGAAACTATCTCTTAGATGTGACCTTGCCAAGCAGCTTCAAACTTTTCACTTTTCCCTCTTTGAACTTCTAATCCTTCAACTCTCCTGGTCTGGGACATCCCTTCTCCGGCTCAACTTCTTTCTGTGCCTTTCTTAGGAGGCTTCCCATTTAGATCTGGTTCCGGGTTTTGTTTTGTTTTGTTTTGTTTTTTTAGATCTGGTCCCTGTTTTTGCATTTGGCTTTGCTTTTGATTTTGAACATATAACCATTTAGGCCCAAGACAAATGGTGGCTAAAGGGTCATTAATAATTCCATTAATTAATTCTTTCAAAAACCATTTATTGGCCACCTGCTCCTTAGACCAAGATCTATTCCGAACACTGAGAATAAAGAGATGGGAAAAAGAGAATCACTTTCCCCAGTGATTCCCTTAAGTGACTGGGAAAGATATTGATCTAATAATCATACCTGTATGGATTGAAGGGAGAAAAAAGGGTGCTATAAGGGGGCGGCGCCTGTGGCTCAAAGGAGTAGGGTGCCAGCCCCATATGCCAGAGGTGGTGGGTTCAAACCCGGCCTCAGCTAAAAACTGCAAAAAAAAAAAAAAAAAAAAAGGGTGGTATAAGAATGTGTAGGAAAGTATTGGATCTGATCTGGGGAAGGGGAAGGCAGTCAGGGAAGGCTTCCCTGAGGAAGAGACATTGCAGCAGAATGGAGATGAGGTAGGGCAGGAGCAATGGGGGGAGCATACTAGGCAGAAGAGCAGTGTGTGTAAGAGTTCCCTGGCTGGCAGAAGGGAGTACACCCATCTCAAAGAACTGAAAGAAGATCACGTGGCTGGAGCATGGACGAAGAAAGGTGAAATGGTGTAATGGTCCACGTGGGGCTGGAGTGTCACTGGCAGGGGCAGATAATTATAGCAGGGTATGCGAAGGCTGTCCAGAAAGTATCTGATTATGTCATATGAAAAATAGAGGATAAAACCAAACATGCTTACTCAGCTCCAGAGTACGGTAAGCAGGAGGAACTTGAAATAAAACCAAATTAACCAAGGTTAGCAATTCGGGAGGCAGTAAATTCACTGCAATAAATATTCAAAAAACTCAGATGGTATGTTTGCTGAGTGAATGAAAGAATGGAGGAAGGATAGATGAATAAAGATCAGTATTAGGTGTCTCCATTTCCAGCATGCTCCAGGCGGGAGGCTGACCTGTACATGTGGCTGTCAAGGCATTGCCCCATTGGATCATAGTGATGGTGTGCTGCTAGCCTCTCCCATTAGACTCTGGACTCCTTGAAGGCAGGGGCTGCCTTCCTCATTTTTTTCATCCTCAGCACCCAGCACAGTGTCTGGCACCTAACAGGTGCTCAGCAAGTATTGGTTAAAGAAAGCCACACTTCCTTGTCTGTGTAAATTTATCTCGACTGCATGATGATCAGAATGACAGAAGCATACAGCTGCCTGAGACTTCTATACCCTCAGAACTAATAGCAAATATTTCTGGAGAGCCAGCTGCACCACGGGTCTGTTTTATAGCCAAAGAAAAGCATTTAGGGAGTCAGTCTCAACTTTGTTCTTTTGGTGATCAAACCCAGGGCCTTGTTTTTCTTGTGGAATTTTCTGTGGGTGTGCCCAGCTAGCTCAGCCAGCTCATCAGGCCAACAGAAACTAAGTAGGAAAATCCAAAGGATTAACTGCTAGTCCCCTGCACCAGCCTATGATATTCATATTCTCGGTATGAATATCCTTTGTATTTCCAAGTTACAAGTGCACACCCATCATTTCCTTTTGTCTACACAATGCCTTTATGAGCTATTTAACTAAAAGAGGTTAAATGATTCATCCAAGGTCACATGGCAAATCAGTCAGGCCCAGAGGCTTTGTCTCCTACATTCCACAGTCTCACTCCCTACCCCAGCGCTTTCCCCGGTACTCACTTTGAAAGAAGGCTTTCAGTGGCCCCGGTCTGGGAGATGCTCCATGTTGCTCTTTGGGCCTTGTGCCTGTGGAGCCGAGTGTTGGTGAGCCCTGGTGGGAAGCTGAGCAGGCCTGCCAGGGGCTGCAGAGAGTCAGTGCATCAGGGGGAAAGGGATGCATAAGCCAGATCTGCTTTCTGCTGCCCTCCCAGAAGCAACCGGATACAACTTGCAGCTACAGAGCCATCATTGTGACCCAGACGGGAGCAATCGGAGCAATCGGGAGGGAGAGGCTGACTGAACTGCAGACAGCAGCTAGGAGGGGAGGTGGAGCCATTTCTGCCTGAGCTCAGGGCCAGGGAACCTTCAGGCTAGAGACAAGCTAGTGTTGTCAATGAGTCTTGTAGACATGACAGCTGGCTTCTCGAAGATATGAGCCAGGTTTTGCTCTAGAGCTGCCCACTCAGGATAGGGTACTACTGTGCCCTTCTTGAGAAGAATGATACCCAGACAACAGTTACTCTTCCCTCCCTCCCCTTTGAAGGCAAGCTTGCTAGAAGGATTAAATGCTCTGATCCAAAACCTAAAGAAAAATAGTATTTTTCCCTATTAAAAATGTATTAAATAATTGCTGAGTGCTGAGTTCTAGGCATTTACTTAAAGATGGAGGAGTAGTCCCTGGCCAGGAGCCGTGGCTCACGTCTGCAATCCCACCACTCTGGGTGGCTGAGGCAGGTTGATTGCCGGAGTTCAGGAGTTTAAGACCAGCTTGAGCAAGAGCAAGACCCCATCTCTATTAAAAATAGAAAAACTGAGGCAGGAGGGTTGCTTGAGCCCAGTAGTTCAGGGTTGCTGTGAGCTATGATGACGCCATGGTACTCTACTTAGGGGGATAGAGTAAGACTATCTCAAAAAACAAAACAAAACAAAAGACCAGGGTGGCGCCTGTGGCTCAGTGAGTAGGGCGCCAGTCCCATATACTGAGGGTGGTGGGTTCAAAACCGGCCCCGGCCAACTGCAACAAAAAATAGCCGGGCATTGTGGTGGGCACCTGTAGTCCCAGCTACTCGGGAGGCTGAGGCAAGAGAATGGCCTAAGCCCAAGAGCTGGAGGTTGCTGTGAGCTGTAATACCACAGCATTCTATGGAGGGTGACAAACTGAGACACTGTCTCTAAAAAAAAAAAAAGACCAGTCTCTATTCTCAGGATGTTTACAATCTAGTAGGAAGGTAAGCTGGCACACAAAAATAATACGTAAGAAAAAATGTGGCTAAGTGTCACAAAGAGAGGATTAGAATCTGGCTTAATGAAGGCAAACCAGAGTGGGGCATGTGGGAGGCCTTTAGTCTTGAAGGTACCTGGAATTAAATTTGGAAGACAAATGCAAGGCAATTGCCTGTGATTCTAGGCCACCGAGCAGTTTCCATGGTTGAAACATTCCTTTTTTATCTAGGGTGGAAATAATAATATTGCCCACCTTTCTCAGGTACTTATTACACGTGAGGTACTGTGCTTTGCACCCAACGCATCATGTCACCATTAGAATTAGGTAGGTATTCTTGTCATCCTACTTCACAGTTAATGAAATTAAGACCTGGGCTTAGTTCCTTTAAAGCAGTGGTTTACAACCAGTGTGCCATGAAAGGGTCTTAGGTGTGCTGTGAACATTTTGAAAGATCATTAATTAAATTATTTTTGAGACCAGGCTCAATGGCTCACACCTGTAATCATAGCACTCTGGGAGGTCGAGGTGGCTGGATTGCCCTGAGCTCACAGGTTTGAGACCAGCTGGAGCCAGAGCGAGACCCCATCTCTTAAAAAAAAAAAAATAGCCGGGCATTGTGGTGGGCGCCTGTAGTCCCAGCTACTTGGGAGGCTGAGGCAAGAGAATCCCTTGTGCCCAAGAGTTGGAGATTGCTGTGAGCTATGACACCATGGCACTCCACTGAGGGCAACAAAGTGAGAGACTCCATCTCAATTATTTTTGAAGGAAGTTCAAAGTACAATAAGTATATTTTTTACTCTGTTTTTTGATCAACTAAAGTGTGTTGTGAGGTAAAAGAGATTGAAAACACTGCTCTAAAAAAAAACTGCCCTAAACGAACACTCAAAACTGAGTATTTAAAACTAGGTATTTTATAAGGTTACCTGGGGCCTGGTTCTGTAGCTATATGAGAAGCATGGCCCCTGGCGAGGGCATCAGGGAGCTTCCAATCAAGGGAGAAAGTGAACGGAAAGCAGGTGTCCCATGGCAAGAAAGAGGGCAGGTGGCTCAGTGGGTAGGGAGCTGGCCAGATGCACCGAGGATGGTGGGTTCGAACCTGGCCAGGGCCTGCTAAACAACAACTTAAAAAAATAGCTGGGCATTGTGGTGGGCACCTGTGGTCCCAGATACTTGGGAGGCTGAGGCAAGAGAATCACTTCAGCCCAAGAGTTTGAGGTTGCTGTGAGCTGTGATGCCACAGCACTCTACTGAGGATGGCACAGTGAGACTCTGTCCTCCCCCCAAAAAAAAAGCAGAAGAGAGAGGAGGGGGTGCCCTCATTCTTTTAAACAATCAGCTCTCTGTTAAACTAATAAATCAAGGACTCAGTAGGTACTGCAGGGAGGGCACCATTCATGAGGGGTCTGCCCCCATGACCCAAACACCTCCCACTAGGCCTCTTGGTTGGAGATTACATTTCAACATGAGATTTGGGCTTGGTGCCTGTTGCTCAGCAACTAGGGTGCTGGCCACATACACTGGGGCTGGCAGGTTCAAACCTGGACCAGGGTCTGCCAAACAACAATGACAACTACAACAAAAAAATAGCCAGGTGTTGTGGTAGGCATCTGTAGTCTCAACCACTTGGGAGGCTGAGGCAAGAGAATCTCTTCAGCCCAAGAGTTTGAGATTGCTGTGAGCTATGACACCGTGGCACTCTACTAAGGGCTACATAGTTAGACTCTGTCTAAAGAATAAAACAAACAAACAAACAAACAAAAACCCATGAGATTTGGAGGGGTCAAACATCCAGACCATATCAGGCCTTAAGAGATTAAGGTACTCATCCAAAGTCAATCAGCAAGGAAAAGTTGGAGGTGAGATATAAACCCAGATTATATTGAAGTTTCAGTGTTATAGAAATTTATAAACAACTACTGCTTCCAAAAGTGAAAGCCTCTCCACAGATTCTGGGGAAACACTCGATTGTCCTGTGGAGCAGTCCAAATTCTGGTGGCATTTCTCTCTCTCTGCTGCCAGCCTTCTAGACTCTTTTTGGCTGAGACCAAAAACTCCAGGCAGGAAAAAGACAAGATTAGGAGAGAAAACGTCACACAGCTCAGAATTCTAGAGAATCAAGTGAAAGTTTCCCGGACCAAACATGAGATGGTCTTAAAATCAAATATCTTGGGTTCAGTCTCAGACCTATGCCCCTCTGGCCTTCAGAGATTTTCCTCACCCTCACAGTGTAACTGCAAGATCAGTCTATGTCTGCTTCCCTGTGGTGTTCAAATTTCCCTTCAGTGTCTCAATGAATCATGAGCTGTTAGTCCTCCCAGAGGCTTTAGAGATTATCCAGTCCAATCCCTTCAGTTTATACATTACACATGAACAGTAGTTAATGGCAGAGCCACTAGGATGTTTCTCTTTGCTTCAGGAAAAAAAAATCAGTTGGATGTGGTGGTGCACACCTGTAGTCCCAGCTACTCCAGAGGCAGAGGAAGGATGATCACTTGAGCCTAAGTGTTTGAGGCTGCTGCAAGCTATGATGATGACATGGCCCTCTAGCCTGGGTGACAGAGCAATACTGTGTCTCAAAAAAAAAAAAAATCATCTTATGCTAAACACTGATGTAAAAATTATTTCCTTTGATTGCAAAACTCAGAAAAGAATCTTATAGCTTTTGTGTACACTGAGAATCTCTGTAGAACCTTTCATATTTTGATCCATCTGCAGTACCCCCTTTGTGGCAGTGGCATATGGAGGTTAGGGGGTGTAGAGAGCAGAGTAGTGCTTTTCTCTAATGCTGAGAACAGGAACTGCTGCTGCTGGCCTGCACTTCTGTTTTCTGATCTGGCAAACGAGCTTCTCTACCATGTTCAAGGCCATCAGCCATCCATTTTGTCTGCCAGGCTACTTCTTGGCCTGACCCTCTAGCAGTCAGAGCTGAGCTGATCTTTTTGTCTGCATACCTGGGACATATGCTTTGTGGAGAAGGGCCTGCCAGAGGGGAGCCAAGACTTTCCCTCCTAGAGCCCTGCAGGTGAGGGTAGCAGTGCCAGGTCCATTCCAGAATCTCTTGCACTTACTCTCCATTTGGAACTGTGAACATCAGTGCTTTGTAGCTAGCTCGGGGCAGTAAGCAGGGGACAGGCAGAGGAAAGCCTTCAGAAAGTAGAAAAGGTCACTGCTCTTCTGCCTAGTCACAAGCAGCTGGCCAGGCCACTCAGCCACATTGCTCACCCTCTTTTAACCACCCGTGCAGCCGGTTTCCTGGGTGCCACCCTCACTTCCACCCCTGTTTAGGAACCAAACCCCTGGTTTGGAGAGCCTGGTAGGTTCCCATAGCAATGGGCCTTTTAGCTGTTTCCATAGCAACCAACACCCAGACCATTTAGTTGCTAGTCAACTGACAGCTGTAAGTGAATTGGATCCAGCTTAGAATCTAGGGATAGGCTGGGGGATTCTCTTCAGAGAAAAAGACATGACCACCCCAAACAACCCAACTCCTTTAAAGACTTAAAGATAACACCTGTGGAGATCCAGAGCCACTTTCTACCTTGGGTCACCCAACCCTGCCCTCACGGCCATTCTCTCCACCCCCACCCCCCCGCACAAACAAACTCAATGAGTATCCCAGGCCTTTAGATGGTTGTCTTAACACCCTCCAACTTCTACTTCTGGTTTGTCTCTTTCCAGAAGGACCTTGGGAAAAACACTTGTTTAATGTGACTCTCACCTTGGCAACTTTTTTAGACATGATTCTTTCCTCTGTGACATGACCCTGTCCTCTACCAACTCAGTCATTTCAGCCTTGCCTTTTGGATTATCTGAAGCGAACCGCTAACCTCAAACTGTCTTTTCTTAATCAACCTTACCTATTTCAAGCCACCCTTTTTTGTCTTGGAGTGTTCTCAGAGAACATTCTGTTTTATCAACCTTTGCAAGGTATAATCAAGATCATCCTGTTCCTTTAAAAAAAAATCAGCTGTGATTTCAAAACCAAACATGTAGAATTTGAAATTATTCCATGCTTATTGGTTTTTATTAGCCTAAAGATTTGACTGGATGCCAGGCCTTACACTTAACCTTCTCCTAAACTGGGGACACTAGGTGTTGGGTTCCCTTTATTCTGTAAGCAAGGGGGCCCTTCATTACTGTTTTTTTAGTAACAGCTAGAATCTAAGATTTATCTGCCTTGGAATTCATGTAAAATAAGTTTGGTCTAAGCCTCCAAGGCTTGCCAAGTGGACTAGAAAAGCATGAGCCTGTCATTGGAAAGAGCATGACCTTTTTTATATACCTAAGATGCAGCGCTTCTCACTGTTTAATGACTCAGGAGGGGGGTATCTGTGAACTGTCTGTAGAAGACGACCTTTCAAACTAATCCCCCCTATGGGAGCCCTACCTACCTAGCCTGCTGCTGCAGGCTCACGCAGCCTCACAATGGCTGGTAAATAGTCACAAACTGTGTGCTCCCTTTCTGTTCTGTATTTATACTCTATCTTAACCAGTGTTTCTTCACTTTTTTTTTGAGACAGAGACTCACTCTGTTGCCCTGGGATAAAGTGCCGTGGCATCATAAGTCACAGCAACATCAAACTCCTGGGTTTAAGCGATCCTCTTGCCCCTAGCTTTAAAGGAGATAAGTGACATGAGGAATCTTCTGTGAATAGTAGGCAGCAAACACATGAGAACAGAGCTTCTCTAGAGCTCTCAGAAAGTTTCTGCGCAGAAGATAGCCTTGGTTTTCTGGGGAGACAT
>NW_003852415.1:1094195-1096460 GCF_000181295.1 Otolemur garnettii
CTGCGCAGAAGATAGCCTTGGTTTTCTGGGGAGACATCATCACACTTCAGACCGAACTTTCCGATTTTACTGCTATTTCTAGACAAAGAACAATGTCTCCTAGAGTAATGACTGACATTTACAGAGTATATTATATGCCAGAGGGCATTCTAAGTGTTTTACGTGCCTCATCTCATTTCATCCTCACAGCCCTACTATTATTTCTGTTAACAGAGGGAGATAAAGTAATTTCAAGATTGCACTGGCAGTCCTATTAATTGGTAGAGTCAGGATCCAACTAAAGGCAGTCTGAAGCCAGAGACCACCTTTGGTATTCACACAATTCTGATACAGGGAGGGCTATCCATCTAGACTCAGTGTGATAGGATACACAAAATATTTTCACTAGAAAGTACAGTGGTTGAACGGCTCCTGGCATCACTGGTAAAGCTTGGCTGTTGATAACTTTATTTCTAATCCATTGCTGTCCCCTGGTGGTTTTCCTGGGAAACTCACAGGCCAAAGAAATCCAAGGATCTAGTGAAAATTACTGGGATGAAAAGAACAGGACCAAATGAATTATTTGCTTATAAGCACTTTGTACAAATTCAACTAAGAAAAGAGTTCCTTCCTTTTGTCCCAACCTCACAACAGCTGACCTTCCAAGGTCCATGTTATTCAACTCAGTAGTGAATAGGGTTGTATTCCCTGTGCCCTCTAAAAGCTGATTGATAGCATATTGATTCAGCACAGACAGTAAAATGTATGCCCGTGATTATATTTGTACTTTCAGAGTAGGAAACTCCAAGATTTAATTAATTTCACCACTATGTACAACTTCATATTTCCTTTCCTCAACATGGCGCAGGGCTTCCAAAAGATCACTGTGCCCCATCCCAAACTGTATACCCTACTCCCTGACCTGACCTCTCAAATACATTTCCCTCCACTTTTCAGGTGTTGCTATTATTCAACGAAGTGAGGCTTGCTATTCCTGCTTCTCTCACATGATTGGTGGTATATAATTATGTAAAATAAAGCAAAACAAGGTCACTTAATATAAAATAGATAAGGTCTAACTGGGAAAAAAGGAGGAAAAAGAGTTTCTGAAAGAGAGTCATGTCTTTGGTGCACCATGGGACCACAGACCCAGGTGCCTGCCTTCTATAGTTCTAGGACAATGTACTCTGAAAGAAGGAGGCGACCAGAGCCCAATGCAGAAGACTGATGAGTTTTTATTTATTCAAAGATACATCTCCAGGTAAATAAAGAGGCTGTACGTTAATGTTGTTAAAAAAAAAAAAAACCCAAAAACAAAAACCAAAACAAACATCTGCTAACTCAGCACTGCATTTAATGGAAACCACCAAAGACAGAAAAAGAGACGTGAGACATGGTCACTCAACACCCCTGGAGAGTAAGTCACACTTGTTGAAGCAACAGAGGTGGAGATGTTGTCAAGGGTCACAATACTCAATGAGGCACTTAGAGATTGAGTAACCTGCAGAGGTAATAAATGTCCCAGCTAGATGGGAGTGGAACCCATCCTCCACTGTGAGGGCCTTAACCCAGGGGAAGTTATCTGATATCCCTAAGCAACCTCCTTCAGGTCCTGTCTGATTGCGCCTCCCTTATTCCAACAGCAAAAAACAATGAAGACAATTAAACCTACAGTCCCACTCTCTCTTTTTTCTTTCTACCTTTTCACAAAGAATACTACAAAGACAACAGTTCTGAGCTCTCAGGAAATAGGGTCTTATATGCTTTTAGAAGCTGAGGGGCATAAAACAGCAGTCTTGAAATTCCTGTCATTTTACAGCACTGATTTAATTTCAGGTATGATTTCTCCTTCCTTCCACCCATGCCCTCTTACTCCCAGATAGACATACTGGCACCAAATAGCTCTAGTCTTTGATCTGTATTGGGATTTTCCAACAGAAGAGAGATTGGTCTTTGTCATCGTGAAGTTCCCACTGCACCGTCAGTTTTATCTGGAAAAAGAGAAAAAGAATTGGGAAAAATGAAAATAGGACCTGACCTCAATCCATAATCGGCCTAACTATGTATCCCATATGGAAACTGTAACAAACTGCCTAATTCCTCATATTTTTCTTCTTAAATCATGCTACCATGAAGGATGTGGGCACAGTCTATGATCTTAAACTTGAAAGATTGAACCAAGATATATCTATGATTTGATGTTAGTAATACCATACCTAACCAGTTAATTTACCAAATATAATTTCTAAAGCAGGCTTGGCGCCTGTAGCACAGTGGTTATGGTGC
>NW_003852415.1:1098085-1099625 GCF_000181295.1 Otolemur garnettii
GGCACTTTTGTGTTTTAAAACAGAATGTTCTGTAATTACTTGTCTTTTCTAGAAAAATAAACGGCCAGATTGTTCCTGGGTTCTACTTGATTTCCTTTCAAGAAATACAGGTCTTTTTTCTTTATGGAAAAAAGTAATCTATTCATTTCTTCTATTCTTAACAAGATTCGTATCTTTAACGCAGGCCCATTTCAGCAGGATCTACCTCATTAGTGCTTGGCCAAAAAAAAGGAGGTAAAGCTGGGGGCTGTGATCAGAAAAAGGAGAGTGCAAAGAACTACTTCTCTGCCATGAAACCAACAAACTGCTGCTCTCTTGCTGATTAATGGAGAAAACAGGATTTTCTGATAACAATGCTAAAACACCTGGATCTTGAACTATTTTGTGTTTGGTCCCTCAATTTTTGGGGGGAGGGGATAGAGTCTCTGTCACCTTGGGTGGAATGCCAATGAGATCATAGCTCACAGCAACCTCAAACTCCTGGGCTCAAGTGACTCTCTCACCTCAGCCTCTGAGTAGCTGGGACTACAGGTGTCCACCACAATGCCCAGCTAGTTTTTCTATTTTCAGTAGAGACAGGCAAGTCTCAACTCCTGAGCTCAAGCAATCCACCTGCCTCAGCCTCCCAGAGTGCTAGGATTATAGGGGTGAACCACCACACCTTGCACAGCCTTTGGAATTCTAAACTTAGGCTATAATATTTCTTAGTGGAGTGGTCTTTGTCTGTATTTTAACATCAGAGTCTCAAAGTTTTCTACCTGTTAAACAGAGATAATATCACATCTACATAGGGTGGCCATGAAAATCAAGCAAAATATTATATGTAAAAATGGCATCTTTAGGCCCAGGCTAACCATCAGGTCATAGTGAAAGAACAGAGGGACACAATGAAAACTCTAACATTCACACATAGCTCCATTCCCTTGGGAATGGAGACAGCATTCCTGATTGCCAACCCCCATCCCCCATCTCCTGCTGCCCTCAGATTTCTAATCCAGTTCCAAGGTCTCTGGTGTCTTCAACAACAGTGTCACTTACAGAGGGGTATTCACTCTTCACTGGTAGTTTATTCAGGTAGCTATAGGTCTTGTCTTTTTGGATGGGGCAGGTGATTCCACTCTTACAACCATCAGGCTCAGGAATGGGAAAGGGAACTGAGACGCCCATTATGATGCCATGTACAAAGGCTTTGCTACCTTTAGATGGAATATCTAGGAGGAAAAACAGAATCAAATGGTAAAAAAACTCAGCCTATTTTCAAACGCTAAATCAAAATTTCAGATATAATCTCAAGCAATAGCATTGCTATGATAGCAAATCATAATGCCTGTACTTCTTAATTTTTAGAGTCTATTTATCTTTGTAGCTGTGCTCATAGCCTAGCACAGTGCAAATATTCACTTCAAACTTGAAAAATTACTGAATCATGCAAAAAGAAGCATCATCGGGAGTTGTTTTCTTTACTTTTCATCTTGCTCTTTATAATTTCTCAGGGGAATCAAAGCTACCTGGATAATTAACCTTTTTTTTTTTTTTTTTT
>NW_003852415.1:1099814-1105052 GCF_000181295.1 Otolemur garnettii
AGCCGTCATTGTTGTTTGGCGGGTCCGGGCTGGGGATTCGAACCCGCCACCTTAGGTGTATGTGGCTGGCGCCTTAGCCGGTTGAGCTATCAGCGCCCAGCCATGGATAATTAACCTTATCCAACAATGCAAATAACTTTTGGCAGTAAACTTTCTATTTACTATTTATATCAGCGTCTATCAAAGTATACTGTGTGTCTTAAATGCCATGGTCTGTAAAAAGGTACCCTATAGAAACTTGGTAAGATTAAACAGAGGTGCCATTACTTGATAACTTCTACCTTCCATATCAGAAGATGGGCAGGAAGAATAAAGGTATTATAAAATTAGGGCCACCAGAACTATAAGCTATTACAGTATTTTGGAGATTCAGAGAATTGGGTCTACATGTTTCTATCTGTCTGGGCTGAGAAAGACTTTTGCTGAGAAGACTTTTTTTTGGCGGGGAAGGCAATAGAGGGGCCACGTAGCGTTTAAGTCCAGGAGAGCAAATAGGAGGGAACAGTTAGAGCTGTCTTTAGGCTTTTGAACAAAGAAATGACAGGAACTTTGAGGTTTCTTATTTGACTGTCTCATCTAGTTCCATAGGATAGAAAATGAGGAAAGGATTCAAGGCAGATGCCCTGTCCAGAAATAAAGATATCCCATTTGTCTAGATTCTTGGGAACCTGAAGGTGCTTGAAAATGTGGAACAAGAAAGTCCCAAGTTCCAATAATATTTATTGAATATTAGAGGAGAAGAAAGTTCAGATTTCTTGATTGTTTCTTGGGTTCCCAGTGAGCTCCTTAAACCTAACAGAGATTGTTAAGTATTAACTGCACCTTTATTTTCAGGCAGGGTGTAAACTTAATAGCTGGAAGGCATACAGTTTGAAATAATATTTTGGAGGAGTTCCAAAGTTTACAGAACTGGGGTCTATGCTGATACTCAGCAGTCTGGAGCTAAACAGAGCTGACATTCCTATAAAAGTTTGCTGTGCAATGTGGCCTACGACAGGATAGAGAAAAGCCAAACTGTTTTCTTTAACCTGTGACGTGGTAATCTCCCTGTTTCCTTCAAGGGGATCTGGGAGCCATGGACTGGACTCTGGGAAACAGGCATGAGAAGGGTATTTGAGGGCATAGTGAATCCTAACATTTCACAAGTAGGAAGGGAGGTCACAGAATTCCTGATTGCCAACCCCCATCCCCAAACACTCCCATGCTCATTCCTATACCTGAGATGTGTGTTATGCTTTAGCATGAATCTGAGGGTAAGAGCTACTTTTACTCACTGCTGGTGAAAGTGACATTGATACTGTAAGACTGTCCTTTGTTTAGCTGGCAGGGCAGTGTGGGGCATGGGCTCACATTCACTTCCTTTATAACTCCAACCGTAGAACCTACAAAAAAAGAAAAATGAATTAGATTAGGATGAAAAATAACCCCCCAATCTGCCCACCACCTATGGAAAGATGCTCTGCTCTCCCAATTAGGGTGAGTTTGATCTCCTCTGACCCCTTTACTGGGATAGAATCTTTAAGACAAAGTCTACTCAAAAGTCAGAATCTTGATTCACCTTACTGCTGAAATCGTAGCCTGTAAATCAGATGAAAAAAGGAGCTGGCTGGTTTCTTGACCAAGAGAAAGTTAGTATTTGTCCAAAAAAATAATACCCAGAGATCATATCCACAAAAGATCATTTAAGAGATTACACAATAACCAAAGAAACTCCAAATGTTCCTAGATTCTTGTCTTGCATTCTTATTGACAAGGAGTCACAATTTAAATTTATTTTATTTTCTTTTTTTGAGACAGAGTCTCACTTTGTAGCCCTTGGTAGAGTGTCATAGCTCACAGCAACCTCAAACTCTTGGGCTTAAGTGATTCTCTTGCCTTAGCCTCCCAAGTAGCTGGGACTACGGGTCCCCCCGTAACACCCAGCTATTTTTTTGTTGCAGTTGTCATTGTTGTTTAGCAGGCCCAGGCCAGGCTCAAACCCACCAGCTTCAGTGTATGTGGCCAGCACCCTAACCACTGGGCACAGGTGATGAGCCCACAGTTTAAATTTAAACTTTGAAAATATTTGCTTCAACTTTGCTTCTTTTTTGAGACAGAGTCTTACTATGTCACCCTGGGTAGAGTGCCATGGCATCAAAGCTCATAGCAACCTCAAACTCTTGCCTCAGCTTCCCAAGTAGCTGGGACTACAGGTGCCACACGCCCGGCTATTTTTTGGTTGTAGTTGTCATTGTTGTTTGGTGGGCTGGGGCTGGATTCGAACCCACCAGCTCTGCTGCATGTGGCTGGCAGTCTAGCTGCTTGAGCTACAGGCGCCAAGCCCAACTTTGGTTTTGATTAAAATATTCCTGTATCTTCCTTCATGTTCTAGTACACAAATAAGTATGCAAATTTGGTAAGAGTTGTCCACTACTGGAAAAACTGCACTTATGTGCAAAAATATCTGGAAGGCAAACCTGGGGCCTGAAATTCCAAGAAGGAAGATTAGAATGAGTTTCATCATCTTTCCATCCAAAGCTCTACAAATGCAAATGTTGATGTAGGGAGTCTACAATTGTTGAACCAGGTTCTTGTTTCATGAAATCAAGGAATGAATTCATGGAGCAAGGGAAACAAAAATGTATTAAGAGCAAGTTCAAAGGCATGTAGAGAAATCTGTTTGTTGAAAGAGAGAGGTAGGCCAAGCATGGTGGCTCACACCTGTAATCCTAGCACTCTGGAAGGCGGAAGCAGGTGGACTGCTTGACCTCAGGAATTCAAGTCTAGCTTGACTTGACAGGGTCAAGTAGAGACAGGGTCACACCTGTCTCTACTAAAAACAGAAAAAACTAGCTGGGTGTGGTGGTGCAGATAGCTCCAGATACTCAAGAGGATGAGCAAGAGGATCGCTTGAGCCCAAGAGTTTGAGGTTGCTGTGAGTTATTACCCACAGCACTCAACCTAGAGTGACAGACTATCTAAAAGAAAAAAAAAAAAAAAAGAAAGGAATGAAGAAAGAAAGAAAAGGGGAGCTCAGCAAAGCCTCCAGCACAGCATGCACAGAAGGGCACCCAAGCAGATTGCCCAAGAAAACTAAATGTTAAGGGGATTACATATGTTGTCTACCCTTATCTATCTTCCTTGTGTGTAAGGAAGTGGAACTTATGTTCCTTTTGTTCTTTTCTGTCCTTATTTCTGTTCCTTCATGTCCTAACTTCTGGCACCAAGTGCCTAAATATTAAGTTAAAACTTAATCTACCATATGTCACAGGACTTCTACAAACACCTGGTCCAATTTCTGACTCTCTATGGATCTAAGCACCTGCCCTCCTGCCTCCTGCTACATGGGCTGCTCAGGGCAGCATGCTTCACCCTGGCTGCCTCAACTTCCCTGTTACTCTTTTGTCTCACTATTATTTGTTGGAAAGTCTGCAGATCTTGGAACAGACAGATGTTTGGAGTTCTTAGCTCCAGGAGGTTTTAGCTCCTGAGTTACTTGTTTTTAGACCCTATGGAAATTGCATCTGGGGGCAGCAAGGACTAGAGAAAGCCAAGGCATCTGAAGAAAATATCTCATAACAATGGGTTGTATCATCTTTGTTTTAGGGATTAGAAAACAGAAGAGCAGAAAGATTACTGTGATTCGTCCAAAGTCACATTCCCCGGAAGGAGAAGACTCAGTGGGTCAGCTTGAGTTGGAAGTCCTTTAAAGACGTAGGCTTAGTCACAAATAGAAGAAGGCTACAAGGCAATTCCTGACTGAAAACATTTGAGGACTTTGGATGAAGATCCAAGATCAAGCTCAACCAAGAAAGCTTTTGTAGGTCCCTTGATTCAGCATCACCTCCTTCCCCTCATTACCCTTCTCTATTGTAGGGGTTCAACTCCCATATCCCTTACAATTTTCAGTGATGAAGTATCTCCTGTCTGGATTTTACAACCTTTCTGCAAACTCCCAGTAAGTCCTTTGCCCAGTATTTTGACTTCTTGGGATCTCTCTTCATTATTTTACCCCAAACTGGATTCTCAGAGAATTAAACAGTACTCTTAAAGATAAGGGTAAAACAACGAAAAGCATCAGAATATCAAGTCTTGGCTTTTAATATTAGGTTGATTCCAGAAGCCCACTCACTTCTGAGTAAGTGGAGTATGGAATTTAAGAGGAACTACGAGTTTAATTGTTAACAGAGGAATGACTTAAACAAAGGACCTACCTACATCTCTAAATTAGGAATGACCCTTAAGAGAGGAACTACATTCCTCTTCTCAGCTGGGAACTAGGTCATCTCCACTGTACTTTGGAGTTTTCTTCAGTTATTTAGTCATGTTCTTTTGAGGGAAGAAATCTAAGAGGCCCACTTATGACTCATGAAATAACTTCAGCTCAAAAAATAACAGGCAGTACCTCAAATCTTACCTAAGTCATTTGGACCTTGATTTTTCCAAGAATCAAGGGGCTAAAAGGGAAAACAGGGGTCAAGATCTTTGTAGCTCAAATAAAAGCTCCAAATTAAACTTAACTCAAAAAAGGGCCAACATGGCAGAAGTATAGTTGTGTTAAAGAAGAATACTGCTACTTAAGTCTCGGTTTCCTTTTCTCTGAAATACTTAACTTGGCAACATAGCTACTAATATGCTTGCAAATACTGCATATGTTTAAAAAATAAAGGTGAGATTAAGAAAGTACTAGAAAGAGTCAGATATGGGACTATGCTGACTTACCCATGTTGTTTCTAAGCAGATTCAAAATTGACTTATGACCCACAAAGTAGGTGTAGTTAAGGAGTCCTCTAATAGAGAAAGTGCTGAGGAATAAGACTAATCTCTGAAGTAACACTCTATGCTAAAAATTGCCCACGTGTAGTAGTCAATAGGTGAAGAGGAACTGAGCAAATTATGAAATATCTAGAGCCAATTCCTCTGCTCTATATCCCGGTAGGGCTGATCAGGGAAAGGCAGTCCCCATGCCACCTCCCATTCCAACAAAGGATTTTAAAAGCAACACATAGGTGGCACAAGCATGACTTAAGTCATAGTGCTACAGTTCCCACTTGGAATCTCGAGACTGGCTGCTCTCAAACTGTCCCCACTTTGAGTGTCTCCAAACTCCCCCCCACCATCTTTCCATCCTGCTCTAGTGCAGTGATTTTCAACCGGTGTGCTGTGAGAGGGTCTTAGGTGTGCCATAAATATTTTTAAAGACTATTAATTAAATTATTTTCTTAAGAAGTTCAAAGCACAGTAAGTATATTCTTTTTT
>NW_003852415.1:1105201-1106380 GCF_000181295.1 Otolemur garnettii
TTTTTTTTTTTTTGAGACAGTCTCACTTTGTCACCTGTGGTGTCATAGCTTACAGCAACCTCAAACTCTTGGGCTCAAGAGATTTGCTTATAGGTACTTGCCACAGTGCTACTTATTTTTAAAGACAAGGTCTGGCTCTTGCTCAGGCTGGTCTCAAACTCCTGAGCTCAAGCAATCTACCACCTAGGCCTCCCAGAATCCTTTCTTTCTTTCTTTCTTTCTTTTTTTTTTTTTTGAGCAACATAATTTAAGTGTGCCCCGGAACTTTAACTATAGGTTCGAGTGTGCCATGAGATAAAAAAGACTGAAAAACACTGGGTCTACTCTCTCCATTCAGAGGTGTCCAAACTTTGTACACCCCTACCAATGAGAACTGGAAGCACACATCACAATATACAGATGTGTACTCCAATGTGGAAACCCGCCTTCTCTAAAACAAGCATCTCTGAGGCAGAATGTGTCTTAATTTTTTTCCTTCTTTTTCAATCTCAGTCTAACCAAGGACAAAAGTGCTATTGGTATACAACAAATGCTTGAGCCAAAGAGGTGGTTTAAACACAAGTCTTTCAAAATCTCATTTCCTCATCTAGACTCCAGAAACTGGACAGCCGAAGGGGAGAGAATGCAAGTGAAATGCCTGGTAACCACACCTGTAACTGTGAGATGAAGTTCTGCCCTGCAGCCATCAGTGCTGAGAGGCAGACTCTGGAGCCTGACGCCTGGGTTTGAATTCTCACTCCCTCTGCTACTTACTGTGTATACTTAAGTAGGTTACTTAACCTCTCTGGAGGTAATAATACGGTAGGTGAGCTAATATACAAAGTTCTTAGATAAGTGTTTGGAACATAGTAGTGATACGTAAGTGTTTACCACTAATATCATCATATCCAGATTAGTCCATGAATTTAATCTAGGATAACTAGCTGCTTCTGGGTAGGTTAGCAAGTTCCTCTTTGACACAAAGGCTGGGCCTCTCACCTTAGATATATTCTGTGATAGAAATTATGTTTCCAGCCAATTAAATAGAGTCTGTCTAAAAGTAGATGTGCGAAGATAGAAGGCAAAATGCAGGTTGAGGTACATTCTCTGCTATGTGGTCCCCAGATTAGCTCAGTACTATAAAAGTACGATAGACGCTGGTGTGGAGGCTCACACCTACAATCCCAGCACTCTGGGAGG
>NW_003852415.1:1106552-1124816 GCF_000181295.1 Otolemur garnettii
GAAACAGGAGGATTCCTTGAGCCCTGGAATCTGGGATTGCAGTGAGCTGTGACAATACCATTGTCCTCCAGTATGGGTGACAGAGTGAGATTCTACCTCTAAAAATAAAAACAGGCTTGGTGCCTATAGCTCAAGTGGCTAAAGCACCAGCCACATACAATAGAGCTGGTGGGTTTGAATCCAGCCCAGGCCTGCCAAACAGCAATGATAACTACAACCAAAAAATGGCTGGGCGTAGGGCCCAGCGCCTGTAGTCCTAGCTACTTGGGAGGCTGAGGCAAGAGAACTGTTTAAGCCTAGGACTTGGAGGTTGCTGTGAGCTGGGATGCCATGGCACTCTACCCAGGGCAATAGCTTGAGGCTCTGTCTCAAAAAAATAAATAAATAAAAATAAAAACAAACAAATATAAATAAAATATGATATGCACTGAGAAACCTAAGTGGAAGCACTTTGTTTTCTCTGCCTATGCCTACTCTTGGGTGGGACAGTCTCTTTAAATAACCTCTATCATCACCTTGATCAACGCTGCTCCAGCTAGGTCTATACATAATACCTTACAGTCCTTTATCCCCCTTGCTTCCCCGTCATAGCAAAGTTCTCAAGACTGTACATACTCTAAGCACCCAAAACAGTTCGAAGAGCACTCTCTTCACTCCATCCCTTCTTCTGTGGAGAAAAACCCAAAATCTTGAACTTTAATCAATACTCTATTGAAAACCAGTG
Organism: Otolemur garnettii; assembly: GCF_000181295.1. Classification (NCBI taxonomy): domain Eukaryota; kingdom Metazoa; phylum Chordata; class Mammalia; order Primates; family Galagidae; genus Otolemur; species Otolemur garnettii. The sequence goes on from NW_003852415.1 coordinate 1,107,277, forward strand.
CTTATGTTAAAGCTTTCCACGTCCAGCTTCTACCTGTTTCTGTCAAGGCTGGGCCACATAATCTAGTAGGAAATAAGTAAAGAGTAGCACTTGTAGCTCTTTCATGCAGTAGTTTACTGACAAGAGGTTCTTAGACTTCCAATGTCAACAGAACTAACTTCTCAGCTCTAATCTACAAACATTACTAAACTAATTTGCCTGGCCCCACTTCTCACCTGATGAAATCCCACCCCATGGAAGGGGAGTGTGGAGGAGAACACAAAATCTTTTGATGTAGGTGCTGCCAAAGTTCTTACTTTCTATTTCCCAATTCTAAAGTAAATTGAAAATCTGTAATTGAAACGTTCCTTCCCTTTAAGAAGGTCTTCCCATAAGTGTATTCTTGGTTTTCTTTTTTTCAAATGAGTAATTTCTGGATTTATTTCCCTTCTTCTTCTTTTAAAAAAGTGTTATCATTGAAACCCAAAGTTATGCACAAAGGCTCATTAGTTTTCTATAACTTTTTTTTTTTTGAGACAGAGCCTCAAGCTATCCTCCTGGGTAGAGTGCCGTAGCATCACAGCTCATGGCAACTTCCAACTCCTGGGCTCAAGCAAGTCTCCAGCTACTTGCTTGAGCTACTTGCTCAACCTCCAACTCCTAGGCTCAAGCGAGTCTCCAGCTACTTGCTTGAGCTACTATTCAAGCAAGTAGCTGGGACCACAGGCACCCGCCACAACGCCCAGCTATTTTTTGGTTGCAGCCGTCATTGTCTTGGTGGGCCTGGGCTGGATTTGAACCCACCACCTTAGGTGTATGTGGCTGGTGCCTTAGCCACTTGAACCATAGGCGCTGAGCCCAGTTTTCTATAACTTACTAGCTGTGAGACTTGGGCAAATTACTCTATGTACTCCAGTTTCCTTGTCTGAAAAACAGATTATGAGCGGCACGGCACAGTGGTTATGGCGCCAGCCACATACACCAAAGGTGGCAGGTTCAAACCCAGCCTGGGCCAGCTAAACTACTGCAACAAGAAAATAGTCGGGCATTGTGGCGGGCACGTGTAGTCCCAGCTACTTGGGAGGCTGAGGCAAGAGAAGCATTTAAGCATAAAAGTTGGAGGTTGCTGTGAGCTGTGATGCCACAGCATCCTACTGAGGGTGAAATCATGAGACTGTGTCTCAAAAACAAACAAACAAATAAAAGAACAACAACAACAACAACAACAACAAAAAACCCAAACCGTGAGAACTAAAGGAGTTAATATTGATAAAATTAATACAGGGTCTTCATCCAAATATTGTTTTTCTTTTTTTTGAGACAGAGTTTCATAGTGCTCGTAGTGCTGCGGCATCATAGCTCACAGCAACCTCAAACTCCTGGGCTCAAGCAATCCTCTTCCCTCCGCCTCTCAAGTAGCTGGGACTATAGGCACATACCACAATGCCCAGCTGTGTTTTAGAGATGGGGTCTGGCTCTTGCTCAGGCTGATCTTGAACTCCTGAGCTCAAGCAATCCACCATCTCCACCTTCCAGAGTGCTAGGATTACAGGTGTGAGCCTGTAATCCAGCCTTCATCCAAATGTTGGTCACAGGTTTAATGGAGGGGCTTGGCACCCATAGCTCAGTGGTTAGGGCACTGGCTATATATACAGGGGCTGGCGGGTTCAAACCTGGGCCAGGCCTGCTAAACAACAATGACAACACCAAAAAAATAGCCAGCCGCCTGTAGTTCCAGCTACTTGGGAGGCTGAGGCAAGAGAATTGCTTAAGCCCAAAAGACTTTGAGGTTGCTGTGTGCTGTGACACCATGCTGAAACACTCTGTCTCAAAAAAAAAAAAAAAAAAAAAGAGTTTAATGGAAAGGGAGTGATCTGACAGCATCTTCTAGGTGACAGTCTCTTAATTCAATGGAAGCATTGAATTGCATTTGTCAAGTGTTAATAGGCCAGCAGTCTATTCCTTAATTATTCCTGTTCCCTAATCCTCAACTTTGCTTTTGCCTCAATATGAATTTTCATGACCAAGTAGAAAGAGTATACATTTCCTCATTTACTTTTTCAACAAATATTTGTTGAGGCCAGGTGAGGTGGCTCATGCCTGTATCCTAGCACTGTGGGAGGCTGAGGGAGGAAGATCACTTGAGGTGGCAGTTTGAGACCAATTTGAGCAAGGCCAGATACTGTCTCTACCAAAACCAGAAAAATTAGCTGGGCATGGTGGTGCATGCCTGTAGTCCTGGCTACTTAGGAAGCTGAGGCAGGATTACTTAAGCCCAGGAGTTCAAGGTTGCTGTGAGCTAGGCTGAGGCCATGGCACTCTTCCCAGGAGACAGTGCAAGATTGTCTCAAAACAAACAAACATTTGTCGAACAGTTACTATTACCTGGGCACTGGATAGAAAGAAGCAAACTTACTCTGGTTCTCTATTCTGCTGTGTGACATGGGGTAGGCTACTAAACATCCCTGGAACTCAGTGTTTGACTACACAATCTCCATGCTTCCTTTGTAACTCACAAATGTTACAAAATCAGTTTCTTGCCTCATTCATTGATCATTGAATCTTTCCCTCCATCTCCATCTTCGAACAGAATTGTTGGAGTTCTGCTCTATTGACTTGACTGAATGAAGGCACTCAGAATTTCTACCCCCTGTTATGATTTCCAACAAAGATTCCAACCACAGCGGCGAGAGGGAAGTACTATGGGAGGAAAAAGTGATTAAGAATCAAAAGATTCCAGGGCCCAAAGGAAGCCCTATTTGTAACAGAATAAATTAGGAAAAGGGAAATTGACTTTGACTTTGTCAGCAAAAAGTAAAGCAAAAAGAAAAGCAAAGAGGAAGGGGAACACAAGATAGAAGACATAAATAGAGGTCTGCGCCCCTGCCCTCCACCTCGGTGCTTTATGCAGACCTTCTGTTATCTGCCCTACAAACTTTACAAAACTTCAGCTAAAGGCCCCACCTCCAGGAAAGTCAGGGATCCCAAAACGTGAAGTTCCAAGGAAAGAGACAAAGTTGTGTGCAGTCGAGTTTCACTGAGGCAGGCACCTCCTCCCGCAACTCAAACCGCTCCACTCAAGAGTCCTAGGCTGAACCTGACCACCCAAGGGACCCGCCCAACCCAGGCTGGAGGGGTCTCGGCACGGCTCCAGTGGGGGCTTCCTCAGAGGGTGCCGGAACCTCGGACTGGCCCGGGGCTCACCGCAGTCCTTGAACTGCACGGGCTCGGCCTGCGCGGCGGTGATGAGCACCAGGAGCACGAACGCGACGTCCAGGAAAAGCATGGTTGATAACGAGGGTCCAAGCTCGAGGAAAGAAGACGTGACCGCCCGCGGTCACAAGATAAACCTATGGGGGCGGGTCCGGGGAGGAGCCCAGTCAGGCGATCGGTCATCAGCAACCGAGGCTGAGGCCCGCCCGCGCCCCGCCCACGGCTCGCGGGAACTAGCTCCCGCTCTGTCTGCCTCAGAAGCCCGCTAGCCCCGCCCATCCTGTCAGCTCAGAGGCCCAGCTGGGGATGACCCAGCTCCGGTCCCGCCCCGCTCCTCCCCTTAGCGCTCCTCCTGGCTCTACTGGTAGTCCCCGCTTCCTCAATAAGGACCATTTCCAGCCAATCAAGCCGCTGCCCCCTCCGTACTACCCAATAGGCATGTTGGTAGGCGTGGTCTCATCGCGATCCCGCCCCCCTGCCCAGTCTCCCCGCCTTCCGTGGCTTAGATTGGGGAGTTGGAGACACGCGGGACGCGACGGGCGGAGCTTGAGGAGGAAGATGGCGGCCGCCCGGGGGTTGTCCATAGGGGCCGCGACGCTCAGAGCGGTCACCCCCTGGCCAAGGGGCAGGTACCAAGGCTAGCCAGGCATCTGAAAATGGTGTTAGGTTCTGCGCCTCCAGGACAAACGGGAAACTAAGGCCCGCGGGGGAGGTGAGGGTTTGGTGTGAGGCCGTCCACGTGAGGGTCGCCTGTTTAGAGTGAGACTGCAGGTGAGGATCGCCAAGTCCCCCTCTGCTCCCGGGCTCATCCTTCTCTCTTGCCCTGCAGGCTTCTCGCAGCCTCCTTGGGACTTCAGGCGCGTCGGGAAGTATCATCCTCCAGCTCCGAGGCGGGTGAAGGGCAGATCCGCCTCACGGATAGCTGCGTCCAGGTAGGATGCTGGAGGCAAAGCGGCAGTGTCCATGTGATCTCCCCTTCACCCACCCTTTTAACTCCCATTGTCAGGCAACCTTGATCCCCCTTCCTGCATTTCAGAGGCTTCTGGAAATCACCGAAGGGTCAGAATTCCTCAGGCTGCAGGTGGAGGGAGGTGGATGCTCCGGATTCCAATACAAATTTTCACTGGATACAGTTATCAACCCTGACGACAGGCAAGGAGGAAGGGGTGGGTCTTCAGAGGATGTAAGGTAGGGATAAAAGTGTCTCCAGTTTCAGGTGCACTTTTGTTCCAAATTTTAAAGGATTTTCTAGGGTTGGTTAATACCACCCTTCTCATACAATGAGGATGCCGTAAAGATTTGTTGTCTTGATTCAAAACAATTGTTATAAGAGGAAAATTGGCCTGTCTACGTTTATAGGGTAGTCAGTAGAGTCAGGCTGGACTAGATTCCAGGCCTAAGTCCCTAAACTTCCTCAGTATTCATTCCACTGAATCGTTTTGCCTGAAAGAAAATCATCCCTCTTAGAAGTAATAAGGAATGGTCCCTCTGCACTTTAGAAGACAGAGGATACACAATTCTGGGTTCACTGTGTTTTGGTCTTTGTGGTATTCATTAACGCCTTCCTCTTGTCTTTTCAGGGTGTTTGAACAGGGTGGGGCAAGAGTGGTGGTTGACTCTGATAGCTTGGCCTTCGTGAAAGGAGCCCAGGTGGACTTCAGCCAAGAACTGATCCGAAGCTCATTTCAAGTGTTGAACAATCCTCAAGCAGAGCAAGGCTGCTCCTGTGGGTCATCATTCTCTGTTAAACTTTGATGCAATCATAGGTGACCCTGAGATTGCTGGCATTGTACCAATTTGAGGAAACTGGGATTAGTACAGTTCTAGAGGTTTCTTTCTAATAATGTCCCTCTCTGAATTTTATTTTCCTCAGTCTAGGAGTGTTTAATTTTACCACTGTTATTTTCAGAATGTGAAGCTTTTGTGCTCTTGGCTTAATTTTTCATCCATCTCTCCAACCCCCCCCTTTCTAAGGCCAAGCCTCCAGATGCTGTTATCTCAGACTTAATCACTGGTTGAAACTCAGCATTAATTTATAGAGCTTCCAAGGCTCCAAAATTTGGAGTTACTTCTCTGGCCCTCAAAACTGCTTGTACATATGTGTATAGCTGTGTATAAAAGCTTAATTTTAAAGGAAAAGTCCTTATTGTGTTTGCATCAGGGTCACAGAGAATGAGAAAGGCAAATGAAACGTACTATTTTTCATTTTATCCTGCCTGAATGTGCCACTGGACTTCCTTTTTTTTTTTTTCTCTCCTGTGTCAGACTATTAATCATTCAAACATTCATAGGTCAGAACACTGAATGTATACATGGCCTTTTTTCTCTCTGCCACCTAATGACACAAATGTGACACAACGGCCACATCTGCAACTCCTCTAGGGACAATTATCTTTTGTGTGCAATGTGCAGCCCATTCTCTACTTCCCATTTGATAGGGCACGTACATTTCATTCTCAGACTCAAAGATCTGGTAGAATTCATAAAAGTCCATTACTCAGAAATCTTAGACCTGAATTATTTGAAAAATAACCTTCCTACTCTATACTGAAGACATTTCAAGATTCTGTGACAATTTTGTGACTGAATCCTTTTTAGGATATGTTGCTTCACCTACTTTGTGGCATAAAGTATCTCTGGTTGCAGGCATAGCAGGAAATAAATGGTCCCTTAGTTGGTATAGATAATAGATACTTAGTGATCTAAGTAATAGATACTAAATGAAACGCAGGATATTCAGTTAATTTGAATTTCAGATAAACAAAAATACTTTTTAGTGTATGAGGTTATGTGTCATGTAGTATTTGGGATATAGTTACACTAAAAAATTCTTTATTGTTTGTCTGAAATCCAAATTTAACTTGTCATCCTGTATTTTTATTTGCTAAACCTGGCAACCCTACTTTTTTCTTAAACCACAAATTCCAATGAGTTAAAGTTTAGGTATGGCACTTAAATAGGCTACAGACCTTGAAATACTGGGATCCTAGTACTGTATGGATAGACAACTAAAAGAAGAAAAATCATCTACCCCATCATCACAAGAAATGATTTTTTGTTTGTTTGTTTTCATCTTTGTTTTGGGACAGGGTCTTACTCTATTGCCTGGGCTAGAGTGCAATGGCATCATTAACTCACTGCAACCTCAAACTCCTAGGCTTGAGTAATCCACCGACCTCAGCTTCCTGAGTAGGGGGGATTACAGGCCCACCACAACGCCTAGCTAATTTTTGTATATTTTTGCAGGGCATGAGGTCTTGCTGTTGCTCAAGCTGGTTTCTAACTTTTGGCCTCAAGTGATCCTCCCACCGCAGCCTCCCGAAGTGCTAAGGTTATAGCTGTGAGCCACCACGCCCTGTTGGGGAAACAAAAGTTGATTGTGTATGAGTTATTGGTTAAATCTGTCTTTTGCTTGGGAGCCTCCAAGTTTGTTACAGTATACATTTGTTTTTTGGACTGGATTAGAGGAGTAAGGCACCGGCATATGGCCCCATATGCCAGAGGTGGAGGGTTCAAACCCAGCCCTGGCCAAAAAAACTGTAAAAAAAAAAAAAAAGGAGATAGAATTTAGAAACAAAGTATCTGAGACTGGAGCTTACTTATATTTTCTTCTTTTGAAAAATTTTCTCTTTTTTTTGTTTGAGACAGAGCCTCAAGCTGTCCCCAAGTAGAGTGCTATGGCTTCACTGCTCACAGCAACCTCCAACTCCTGGGCTCAAGCGAGTCTCCTGCCTCAGCCTCCCAAGTAGCTGGGACCACAGGCGCCTGCCACAATGCCTGGCTATTTTTTTTGGTTCCAGCCATTATTGTTGTTTGGCGGGTCTGGGTTGGATTTGAACCCGCCACCTTAGGTGTATGTGGCTGGCGCCTTAGCGGCTTGAGCCATAGGCGCCGAGCCTACTTATATTTTCAATGTGGAAAAATTCAGGACTTAGGAGAAAACAAACCCATCTTGTGATTAGAAGAAAGACTGGGACATTGAGGAACCTGAGCAGATTTCTTGGCTGCCATAGCACAGCACATGTGCACACACATTCCTCAGACAAAGTTGCTGCCAATACCTTGTCTGATGAGACTTTCAGTTCAGGTTATCTAAATCCTTTCATCATCCTTTTTTTTTTTTTTTTTTTTTTTTTTTTTGGTTTTTGGCCAGGGCTGGGTTTGAACCCACCACCTCTGACATATGGGGCCGGCGCCTTAATCCTTTAAGCCAGAGGCACTGCCTCCTTTCTTCATCCTTAAAAAGAGAGTTTGCTACATTTTAAAGGTTAGAATCTATTCTTCCAGAATATTTTTGTGGCTTATTGATTTGGTGGTTTTAAAACTCCTGCTGAGCATAAGCAGAGAATAGCTTTAGTTGCTAAATAAATAAATCGCTAAATTGCAGCAATCAACTAGGCAGAAACAGGGTCCCTTAGCATGCAGAAACCTGTATGTAAGTACTTATAGGAATTTTGTGTTTAGAAGAAGGTGGATTTGGGGAATCACCTCACTACACACTGAAAAAGCTTCATGGGGAAACCAGAAGTGGTAGCAAAATGTCTCCTTTGGAGGGAGATGATTTAAGAACACAGGGCATAGGAAGGGTACCATGGCTGATGCCTGTAGTCCTAGTACTCTGGGAGGCAGATGTGGGAGGATCCCTTGATGTCAGAAGTTTGAAACGAGCTTGAGCACAAATGAGACCCCATTTTTACTAAAAATAGAAAAATCCAGATGGGCCTCTGTAGTTCCAGCTAAGAGGCCAGAGGCTGAGGCAGGAGGATTGCTTAAACTCAGAAGTTTGAGGTTGCTGTGAGCTAGGCTGAGGCCATTGGGAATAGAGCAAGAGTCTCCAAACACACACACACACTGGGCATAGAGGAATGATGACACCAAGGGAACACTAACGGGCATAAACAGAATGCATGGTAAAGTGGGCTTAAAATCTGCAGAACTACAAGAGGGACTCTACCTAACATATTCAAATATTGTGACCTAGTTATACCCTCATATTAACCTGAAATTAAAAGAAAAAAAAATCTGCAGACATTTCTGGCCAGATATTCTTTTGGTGGCCCATAAAAGCCAGTGGTCATTTTCACAACTTTTGTTCACTGTATGAATTCATTTAGGAAAATTTTATATTCTTCCACTATCAACTAGAAGATCTTTTACCTTCCCATTACTTTCAAAGGAAGGTTGTCAAGTGTCACACATTGAGACCCTACAACACAGGTGAGGGGAGTAATTAACAAATGACTATGTGCTAAAGGATCTGGCTCTTTCTCCATAAGGAGCTCCTGCAGACGAATGGCCCAAGGGTCCACCCCTTAGCTGCAGATCATCTTGCTCAGATGTCATCTGGCTCTTGGCGTCCTTTATAGTCAAGTCCTTATTTTTTGCAGACTTGGCATTATTTTACTTTTTATGGATGCCACTGCCCAAGGCATCACACAAGAACCAAAACCAAGCGACCCCTGAATCTGCTCTATGCTGTGAATCAGCTTTATGCTGTTGGTTTAAAGAAGGGGCCTACTGGTCAGTATCCAGATCTTACTGTGTCACACTTGAGTTATATGATGGTAGTGACTACTGGCTTGGGAGCTGTATGTGTCCCACCCACCCTTAGTTTCTTTGTATGGAAATATTGACTATTTACAAGGGATTAGAAGAAAACCAGAAGTAAGAGTTTAGGTAGCTTGGCACCTGTGGCTCAAGTGCTAAGGTGCCAGCCACATACACCTAAGGTGGCGAGTTCAAATCCAGCCTGGGCCTGCCAAACAACAATGATGGCTCCAACCAAAAAATAATTGGGCGTTGTGGTGGGCGCCTGTGGTCCTAGCTACTTGGGAGGTGGAGGCAGGAGACTCGCTTAAGCCCAGGAGTTGGAGGTTGCTGTGAGCTGTGAGGCCACGGCATTGTACCCAGGGGGACAGCTTGAGGCTCTGTCTCAAAAAAAAAGAGTTTAGGAAGCACTACTAAAAGTAAGTGTTTAGGAAATTACTTTTCTTTCTCTAACTTTCTTAAGAGGATGGAGTCTTGTTCTTAAACTCCTGGCCTTTGGCCTCCTAAAGTGCTAGGATTCTAGGTGTGAGCCTCCTGACCCAGCCTCCTTTGTCATTTGTTGTAAGGCCTTAGAGTACAGGGCTAACACTTGGCAAGAGCCACCCTCTATAACAAAGTGGGCAGCACTGATCACAGTGGTGCAGTTCTCCCTTGAACTCTGGCTCCAAGCTGATGTGCAGCTGGCTTTGGGCGGGACCTAGCCTGACTTCTGCATCTTTGAAAGACAGAAAACTCCTCTACTTTTCTTAGCATTGATGTTTATGACTGCTTTTTTTTTTTTTTTAAATCTCTGTTTGCCCTTCTTTCTCTATAAAAATGCCACAGAGCTGCCTAACAGAAATTTGCTTTAAGAAATTTGCAAATAATATCACTGGCTTTAACTGTAAGTTATATTGAGACAAATATATAAAGAGAGGGAGCATTTAAGCAGTTTGTGACCAGTAGCTGTATTTAAAAATATTTTATTTTTTTGAGTAGGTAATATACATGGTACAAAAGTCAGCAAGATACAAAAAGGGATACAACAAAAAAATCTTCCAATTCTGTACCTGTCCACCCTGTCGCCTTCCCCACAAACCACCATTGTTTCTAAGAATTTATCCCATAGATAAATTCCCATAAATATAATGTGAAATAACATATGCACAAGAATATTTATTACAACATTTTTTATAAGCAAAAGATAGGAAACAATGGAAATGTCTGTCAATGGGGGATTAAATAAATTATGGTTTATCCAGTCAGTGGAATAGAATACAGCCACAACAGGGAACAAGGCAGCTCTGTTTGCAAATATGAAGTGAAAAAGCAAAGTGTAGAACAGCATTCATGGTGTGCTGTTTGTGTTTTTAATAAAGGACATATGTGTATATGCATGCAGTGTCTCTGGAAGGACAGGTGAGAGGGTTGGGGGAGCCCTGGGAATAGTACTTAAGAAGGTCCTGTGTCTGCAGGGTATATTTGGGGAATAGTAAGAAATTCTCTGAATGTTGGGATATAGAGTGGCAAGGAGGAGGTTAGCAGATAACCACTTCTCTTTCCCCTTTCTTTAGACAAATAGCAGCATATGTCACCTGTTGTTATACAATCTCCCTTTTCCCCTTAATCTATTTTGGATATTTTTCTTATTAAGGTATTTAGAACTAGTTTAGGGTCCCATAGCAATTGATTGCTTCTAATCTATTTCTAATCTGCTGTTACAGATAACACTGTAATTAAAAAAATCCTACATATGTTATTTCACACTTGGTGAAAGCATATATGAAGGTTAAATTCCTAGAAGTGGAATTACTAGATCAAAGAATTAGTGCTTTTATAATTTTGAAAGACATTGCCATATTGTCCTCTTCAGAGGTTGTACCAATTTATACTCCCATCAACTATTATGAGAGTGCCTATTACCCAATGCTTGCCAACAAAGAGTTTTAACAAATTTCTTGATCTTTGCCCATCTGAAAATTTTAAAAGATATCTGTGTGGTTTTAAGTTGTATTTCTTTTATTATGAATGAAAAAATATTTCCATACTTTTTTTTTTTTTTTTTTTTTTTGAGACAGAGCCTCAAGCTATCCCCCTGGGTAGAGTGCTGTGGCATCACAGCTCACAGCAACCTCCAACTCCTGGGCTCAAGCAAGTCTCCTGCCTCAGCCTCCCAAGTAGCTGGGACCACAGGCACCTGCCACAAGGCCTGGCTATTTTTTGGTTGCAGCCGTCGTTGTTGTTTGGCAGGCCCAGGCTGGATTCTAACCCGCCACCTTAGGTATATGTGGCTGATGCCTTAGCCACTTGAGCCACAGGCACCGGGCCTATTTCCATACTTTTAAGAGCCATTTATTTTTGTCTGCTGAAAACATCTCAATGAGTATAGTGCCCTAGAGCAATGCAAGCTTTCTGTGTCTCAATTTCTTTACCTGTAAATTGGGAATAAAAATGGTAAATGGGATTATTGGGCAATTAAGTAAAATTTATGTACTGTACTCAACACAGTGCCTGGCACAAAGCAAGCGTTCAATAAATTATGTGATGGCTGACAATCAGAGGAACAAGTAGGACAGGACAGACTAAATTAAGAAAGTTGCATTCCAGGTGGTGCCTGTGGTTCAGTGAATAGGGTGCCGGCCCCATATACTGAGGGTGCTGGGTTTGAACCCGGCCCCGGCCGGAAAAATGCCAAAAAAAGTTGCACTCACTTTCATGTCTCTAGTCGTGTGAAGCCTTGTTCATTGACAGTGCCTTTCATCGAAGAAATGCAAAGTTGGAGCTTTCCTTGTCTTTTAATAGTAAAGAACCCTTACCCACTGGAACCCAATTGTCAGCAGACCCGACCAGGAGGGACTAATCTCTAATATTTAGATTTAGCCAACATGGTAAAGAAATTTGGTCTAATATGAAATAAAAACAAGAACAGAAGAGCTCAGATGTACATTTCTTTATTCCACCTTGGTTCTGAACTCCTAGCTAGCCTGGACTGGAGTAAGTTTCTGCATGTGAACTCAGAAGGAAGCCTGCCATCCATTACCTGAAGAGAAGGAGGGCAGGGGCTTCTAAGTAGGAGGAAGAACAACATTGGGAATCTGGCTTTCTCTGAATAAGACCACCCTAGAAAACAGACCTTTTTGTTTTTAGCACATCAAACTGACTTTTACCCAACAGAGGTCTGTTTCCTGCAAGAGTGGTATATGTGCAGTGTTCTGTGGAGATGGTGCTTGATCTTGTGGCAGCCCTTGCTGCTGGTGCACAGGGGCTATCACTGAGTGGGTGTCGAATATTAATTTACTGCAAGCTACTTAGTATTTTCTTTAGACTTATATAAATCCTCGGCTCCCCCTTTCTTATCAACTGCACACATTTTTCATTCTGCCTTCTTGCTTTCTCAGGCTCTTTGTTCCTCTTCATTTGTACCTCTTACACTCAACAAGCTACTATTAGTCATGCCTCTGAGTGAGGGGATCTTCTGCCGTTCCCTGGGGCCAGAAAACTGGCTATAGGATGGAGATACGGCACAATCAGGGCCCACACCAGACTGGCTGAGTGGTGGTGATGGTTCTTGGGAGGGGGCATTGGAGTCAGTCCCCACACTCCCTCAAGCCCTTTCTTGCTCCATAGATTCTGAAGGACCCTCTCAGGGCAGATGTATCCTCTGTCCCAGTTGCGGAATCACTGGGATGATAAGTGGATCATGGCTGGAAAGGGGTGTCTGCAGCGTGAGGCTACAGGACATTGCACATTTGCACAGCTTGGTGGGGGGGGTGAGTGAGGGCCATCCTTTGGTTAGCATCCCATAGCAAGGTCAAGACAGGTGGTGGACTGGGCCTCCTGGCCAGTGGCTGAAGCATGAAAGTGACTGGTGGTATTTGAGCCAAGCAAGGGCATGGAGGCAGTGATGAAAGCTCGCAGCCAGGGGCTCTGCTGGGAGAGATGAAGGCAGACAAGGCAGAACCTCTGGCCTGATGTCTCATGGCATCTTCCCAGCTAGGAAAGTATCCTCAAGGCCCCGGCGTGTGGCTGGAGGCTGTTTCCAGGTAGCTGCCCACACTGGCACCTCACTGCTACTCCTTGGCGATGCAGTGTGGGGGGCCGACCTCAGCCACATAACCTGGGGAGCAGTGGCAGCGGTAGGAGCCCTCTGTGTTCTCACAGTAACCGTGGGCACAGAGCACAGCAGGCCCGTTCAAGTCCTCACACTCATTCACATCTAAGAGGGAGGGAAGGAAGAGAAAACTGTAGGGAGCCCAGGTGCCTTTGGCCTGCTGCCTCTGTGGCTTTGTCACTAAGCACAAGCCCCTGCCCTGCTGTGGAATCCTAGGTATGACAGCCAGAGACCGAAGTCATTTCCCAAAACCAAGCAGCTCAAGGACACAAAGCAGGGGGCAGTGTGCTCATACTGTGCCCACGGCCCTGCTCTCTTGCCCTCATCTCCCTGTTGTCTCCAAGCTCCTTAGAAGGGCTTTCTAAGGGACTTTCTGAGCGCGGCGCCACCCCTTCCTTTGGCACTTTCTCACCTGGCCCGACGCAGACGGGCCACTAGGGGGCAGCAGAGGTCCTCCCAGCCATCCGGGTCCGGCCGGCGCTCAGTGGCTGTGGCCAGGCTGACATCCCCGCCCGGGCTGGGAACTCACCCACGCAGGCCATGTGCGCCGCGTCCAGCTGGAAGCCCTCAAAGCAGTCGCAGGTGTATCCCTCCCTCACGCGCACGCAGCGGCCGTTCTCGCAGCCATTCAGGACGCCGCACTCCTCCGCCTGCAGCCCTTCGAAGGCGGCCGGGGGCTCTGGGGCAGGGAGGGGGGGCGCGGTCAGAGCGAAAAGCTGAGGCTGTGTGTCCGACAGAGCTCTCCCGCGTCAGGACCACAGCCTCCCTGCCGAGGGCTTCCAAACTCTGGGGAGAGCGTGCGAGGATCATAAAACCCCCACGGGAAGATTCAAGGACAAAAGGCAGTCCTCTTAAAAAAATATGCGTGTGCCACTTTAGGTGGGGGCAGTGGGATGCTCTCAGTGCAGGCCCTGCTTACCCATTCCCTGCTCCTGAGAGGTTGGCTGAGCTGTCTGTATATCTGGGGGCTTGGGGTTAGGGGGTTTTCTTTAAAAATCTTTGTATCAGGGCGGCACTTGTGGCTCAAAGGAGTAGGGCGCTGGCCCCATATACCGGAGGTGGCGGGTTCAAACCCAGTCCCGGCCAAAAAAAAAAAAAATCTTTATATCATTTGGGGGGAAGGAATTGGCAGCCAAGGAGCCTCATTCAACACAAAGCAAATCTTCGGCCATATCTGCCTAACCCTCCTCTCTCTCCAATCACCCCTCCAGGCCTGTCCCCGGGGCTGGAGGGCTTTAATCTATCAGATGTGGTGGCGGTGTCTGTGGTGGGTCTGTGTCCACTGCACAGGTGCCAGGCCTGACTTCCTCATTGGAATCCAAGGCTTGAGTGCTGGAATTGTCACCATGCACATATTGAGTCACTGCAATGAGCCTTTAAAGTCATTGGAAATCCATAATTCATACTTGAGGTCCCAAGTTTGAATGCTGGGTCTCCTCAGAGTGGGTTATTCTGCAGCCTCTAAGTGATGTGAGGGAGCGAAACAGACCTGAGCCTACCCGCTTGCTCTTGCTCACAATTCCCATGCGGAAGCTTGTGAGGCTGGGAAAACCTCCTGTATCTCTTTGTGTCCCTGTGCTAGTTCATCAGACGGAGTTGTTAGGCTCTGACCCCAGCATATAAAGTCATCCCTTGAGGGACCCACGGGCAGGGACATCTGGCTTGGTTCATGGTTCCCTTTCCCTGTCCTACCCTGCATCAGTATGACTGGCTGGTAGAGGAGATGGAAGTAAAGCAGCCTCAGTGCCCAGCTCGTCCCTGTTTTAGCAGCAACACAGACCTGGATGGCTGGCCACATAGTGGGGCTGGAGTTCTGAGGGCTGCAAGGGAGGCTCAAGGACTGGTGTGTGGTCCTCTGGGTAGCTGGCTGTGTTGGGGAAGAGGGGCTCTGGGATGGTGTCCTCAGGGCCCAGGTAGTTGTAGAAGGGGGCCCCATCGGGCCCATAGAGGCTGTAGTGCAGGTCGTCGGGCCCAGGGCCATACTCATAGCCTGGCCGTAAGTGGACCCCAGCTTCCCGCTCTGCCTCAATCCGGGCCACGTTGCACAGCTGAGCATAAACCTCTGTCAGGGAAGAGGGGGAGAGGGAGCAGTTCTGACTCCTGCTAGCTAAAGGTGACCAGTGCCCTCTGGGAGTTCCAGCTGCATTCCTCTCCTGGCCCTCTCCTGCACTGCTTTGTCCCCAAACAACAGGGAAGGAAGACAAAGCCACTGCTCTGACTGCCCTGCCCCTTCTTTCCAGCTTCCCCCCCAGAGTGAGGCCATCCCCCTCCCAGGGGCTAAGCCCAGCCCTGCTGGTATCTTCCCTTGGTTCCTCCTCACCAGAGTTCCTAGGGGGGCACAGAGCACATTGCTGGCTCCAGGCCTCGCCATCTTGGCAGCAGCATTCCGTATAGGTGGTGCGGTGCCCACGCAGGGGTTGGCTGCACACGTCATTGGTGACTTTTTTCCAGCAGACATCCATGTGGATGTCATGGTCAGGGAGATACTCTGGTGGCACAGGGCATGGAGAGGTATATGAGCCCCCCAGCCAGGTCCCTTCCCCCTGCTAACTCCACCCAGGCCCACTCACCTGTGTTGCTGGTGCTGTTCACGCAGCGCTGCTGGCTGAGGTCAAGGGTGAGGGGGGGGCTGCAGAAGCAATGGAAGGAGCCCTCTGTGTTCACACACTCGCCGTTCTCACAGGCCATGTCCTGGCACTCATCATGATCTGTGGTGGCAGGAAAGAGGGCGCAGTGCCAAGGCCACCTCCCCACTGACTACCCTCAGGGAAGGGGGTTCTTCTGGAATTGACAATGCAGAGGTAACCCCTGCTTTCCACCCCCAACCCAGCCCAGCCCAGGAGGCCTTTCCCTCAGACACCTTTCCAACTGGTCCCTGGGGATAATCCCTGACAGCCCAGAGCTCCCTCACGTGAGTGGGCATCCTCCCAGGCATGGGGGTCCTCAGCAAGAGTAGGCCTGGCCAGCTGGGGCTGGGTGGGCACTCAGGCGGGGGCCTGGGCTGGGGAGGGGCCGCGTGTGTCCTTACCCTCACACTTCCTGTGGGAGGCGTCGTAGTGGTAGCCAGGGTTGCACAGGCAGACGTAGCCAGGCACCGTGTTGAGGCACTGGCCATTGGGGCAGAGACCAGGCCCAAACATCACACACTCATCGGCATCTGTGGGAAGGCAGAGCTGAGGTGAGGGGGAGGTGAGAAATAGCATGAGCCAGTGCTCAAGATGAGGGACTCCCAAACCGGACTGGGTCTGAATTCAGCTCTGCCACTTACTAGCTGGGTGGTTTTCAGCAAGTTGCTTAAGTTCTCCTTGCCTCAGTTTCCCACATACCATACTCCTTAACCTCTTGCAGTTGTTATGAGGATTAATAAGTGTGAATAAATGTAAGGTGCTCAAAATCGTGCTCGGCACACAGCAAGCTCAGAGACACTTCTGTTTCTATCTTTTGTTTCTCAGGACTAGGGTAGCAAGGGGCTCAGAACCTGTATCACCCCAATGTAAGCATGGGTTCCCCAAAGTTTCTGCATTCATAAATGGGGCCCAGGAGATACACAGCTGCCTTTGGCCTCTAGGTCAGTACTCTCTGCTCTGTCCCTGTGCCCACTGTGAGGGGAGGTTAGGGTCAGTCAAGGCATCATAGGTTGTTGTTGGAGGGTGCAGCTTTGGGGGAGCAGGGAAATTGAGGTGAGGGTCATGTGGACACTTCAGAACTCCCAGTAAACACTCTGTAGGGAGTCGGTCCTGGGACAGAAATGATGCAAGCAAGCTGGGGGTCCAGAGCTGGATGCAAGACTCCCTCACGGACCCCATGGACCGGGCTGGAGCCCACTCAAGGGAGTGGAGTGTGGAGGGCAGCGTTAGAGGAAGGGTACCTGTGTACATGGTCTGTCCAAATGTCCAGGCTCCTTCCACAGGGATGTAGCCTTTACCACTGGGGCAGATCTCACTGAATTCAACTGTTAGAGAGGTATCCGAGCTCAGAGAGGAAAGGCCTCCGCCCCCTTCCTCTCACCCCTTCTTTCAGTGTCACCCTCACTCTAAGAGGATCCAGACTCTTGGGGACTTACCAGAGTCCTCAGATGGGCAGAGGTCACAGGCATCTCCCCAGCTGGTACCCTGGGTACAGCAGCACTCAGCCTGTGTGGTGTTCTGGCCCAAGATGCTGGAGCAGGGTGGGTGGCTGGGCTGTCCAGAGTAGCATTCCATGCGGGGGGGCCCTGGGTGCTGGTCCCCTGTTGGGGCTTCAGGGATACTCTGACCTGTGTGTGATAGATGCCCCTTACTATTGTCTATTCATGACCCTCTGAGATATCCCAGCCTTTGAATTTATTTCTTAAATTTAACATTTATATAGCTCCTTACAGTATGTAATATGCTATTACCTGTATTACCTCACTTGATGCTGTCAAACCCTATGAAGAAGACATTATTATCATCCCACCCTTTTACAGAGCTCAGTGCCTTGCCACCGCCCTCCAGCTGTTATGTGGCAAAGCAGGGATTTGGCCCAGGTCCCCAGGAGCTAAAGCCCTTGTTCTCTCCAGTATCCCACCTGCCTCCCCAGTGCTGGGATGCCCCCAGTCCCTGGCACACCACACAGGCAGGCTTCTCAGCCATTCTTCTGCTTCACATGTACCGGCCCCTTCCTCCCTGCCTCATTCTAAGCCCCTCTTGCTTTCCTTCAGGTCAGTGTGGGCCAGCCAAGTCCTGGTCAG
>NW_003852415.1:1125180-1134824 GCF_000181295.1 Otolemur garnettii
CAGGGGTGCTCTGTAAGCCTAAAAGTCTTCATGGACAGTGGCAGGAGTAGAGGAAGGTCCTGTGAGTACCCCCACCACCTCACCTCCGGCCCCCCGCGGGCGACAGCGCCCCTCCTGTGCATCATACTCCTCCAAGTCGCTGGTGCAGAGGCACAGGAAGGAGCCCTCCACGTTCTCACAGAGCGCAGCCCCACACACCGCCAGCATGAGCTCACACTCATTCACATCTGCAGCGGGGCATGAGGACAGGTTCATGGGTGGGGAAGAGGCAGTCCCTGTCCTCACCCCAACTCCAACCCATTTCCCAAAAAGAAACAGGCTAGGCCTGGGGGGAAGAAGAAGCAGGCCTGAATTAACAGGAAGGAGGAACAGATGGACAGAGGATGTGGGGAGGAAGAGAGGAGAGGAATGGCAGACAAGAAGCATGAAAGTGACAAAGAGGCAGGGTTACCCTCTGTGCATGTTCTCCAAACCTCACGCCTCCGGGGGCCCTGCAGGCTCAAGAGCAGGAGGCACCTTCCTTCTGTGCTTGTCCCCTACCAGCCTCCAGGGTGCCCACTGCAGGGGGAGTGCCCACCCAGGGAGCCTGAAGCCTCCCTCTTCCTTGCTGCCTCCCTTGCCCACACTATGGGGACCTATTATGGAGTCATGTGACCAGGAATATTTCAGGAAGAGGGCCCTGGGGCCTTCCTTTCCCTTCCCTGGCCCAGACCTTGGGTAGTCTACAGGCTTCTCACCCACACAGTCCCAGCCTGAGGGCGAGATCTCAAAGCCCTGGTCACAGAGGCAGCGGAAGGAGCCATCAGTGTTGTCACAGAAGCCATGGCTCCCACACATGGTGTCGTTGGCACACTCATCTATGTCTGTGGGGCAGTAAAGACCAGTGTAGAAGGGTGTGTGCTTGCTCTTTCTCCCAGCCCCCGGTGTCAGGAACACTCATTTGGCCTACTAACACCAAGATCTATGAAAAGTAAACTCTAAACATAGGGCAAGAAAACTAACATTAACATTCCTCTTCAATTTCTGTGTAAGCTCTGCTGTACAGAAAATATACAAATTTCAAACAGCTGCAAAAACAGTCCTCAGGAGAAAACAGTTTCTAGCTCGATACATGACAATAGGTGTCCTCAACCCTCAGGCCTCCAGCCCTCCCTCCCTACTCACCAATGCAGTCTCCATTCGGCGCCATGTGGAAGCCAGGCTGACAGCCTGGGATGCAGTGGTAAGAGCCAGGGCTGTTCTCACACCTCCAGGCCCCACACACTGGGTCTCCGTAGTCTTCACACTCATCAATATCTGTCCCCAGAGCCACAACAGGGGACAGAGGTGGCCAGGTCACTGCTCTGGTCCCACCTTGCTGGCATTACAGGATTATGCCCCACAATCTCCGGGCTCCCTGATCTGTTCCAAAGTACTATGCTTGTCTCAACCCAAGCACATCCAGTTCAGCTGAGGTAAGGCTGAGCATATGGGAGAGACATACGTGCAGTCTAGGAAGCACTTCATACGGCTCTTTGTATGGAACCTTCAGGGTAGTATATTACAGAGAGTTGTCTTCATATCTGTCTCCCTTGTTCAAGTTCAAGATTGTCTATAACTGTCTATTTGTCCCAATAAAAGACATTGAATGTAGCAGGTGTTTAATAAATGTCTATTGAATCAATTTGGCCTTTAAAACTAGATTGTGTGCTCTGCCAGCACAAAGATTATAACTGTCTTCACTTTGTCATCCTTGGACAGTTGCTCAGCCAGCAGAGGCTCAATAAATGCATTATCCAGGGATGATTACTCTGTAGAAAGCACGCTGCTTCATGGGAGCTGAGGGCTGGGGTGTAAGGGCAGAGGTGGGCAGATGTGGGGCAGAGCCCTGCTCCCTCCCCTGGAGCCCTTACCTACACACTGCCCGCTCTCTGGGGAGGGCTGGAAGCCAGTCTCACACAGACAGTCGAAGGAGCCCTCCGTGTTGATACAGTGGCCTCCCGGACACGGGTCTGTGGTCACACACTCATCCACATCTACAACAGAGATGACCATCAGCAGACCCAGCCATGGGCCCCTGCCTTATTAGGGCCCCAGGCAGCATTCTATGGGAGGTCAGGGAGTGGCTCAGGGTAGGAAAGGGCTAGAAGGTCTGAGGGAGAGTCCAGAGCTAGAAGCCAGAAGCCAGGCTTAGGGGAGGGTCCCTGGGGCAAGAACTCTGACACTCAGGTTTGGAGAGGGTGAACGCCTGCCTCCTGGAGAGGCCCTGGCTGAACACTGGGCCCCCTGGCATCCCTCCTGGCCTTCCAACTTCTTATCTCTTGGTGGGGCTGTGAGCATTTTATTTCAGCACTGGTGTTAAAATGAACTCCACTCTAGATATAGCCTCTAGTGACCCTGCTGTTGGCCAGTAGTGTGGCCATGCTGGCTTCTCACCCTGGCAGCTGGTGCCCCCCTCTGTGCTGGTAAAGCCAGGCGCACACAGGCAGAAGAAGGACCCATGGCTATTGAGGCACTCGCCATGGGGCGCGCAGTGCTCCTCCCCCACACACTCGTCCAGGTCTGCAGGGAAAAGTCAGGCAGTAAGTGTCTCCTGAGGCTGTCCCTACCTCCCCACACACTCACTGTCCCCAGTTGCCAATGGGAGAGCTGAAGCTACTCACCCTCACACATGGTGCCATTGGCCAGCTGGAAGCCCTGGGGACAGAGACACAGGTAGGAACCGGCTAGGTTCCTGCACTCCCCTCCCAGGCAGCTGCTGTGGGGGTCTTCACACTCATCCACATCTGCAGAGCACAGAGGGGAAGAAGGCAGCTGATGACAGACATCACCTCCCAAGGATAAGAGCCAAGGGGCAGCCTCTAGGGGACCTGTCACCTGCTGGTGAGACTAAAAGCAGCACAGCTGGGAGGAGCGGGGGCACAGGAGGGAGGAGGCTGACTACAGCTCCTTCCACTCCTGCTTCTGGTTGGGGTTGTCCACTGCACAGAGAGGGGGTCATCTGGGTCTCCCCCCACTGGAGGGCTCATACCTTCACAGGTGTGGCCCAGGGGGCTGGGTCGGTAGCCCTCATCACAGTCCTTGCAGGTGAAGGAGCCGACGGTGTTGGTGCAGACTCCAGACGGGCAGACTCCGGGGAAGGCGCACTCATCTAGGTCTGGGGCAGATAGACAGCCAGTCTCCCAGGGACCTGGGAGGGAGCCCTCCACCCAGTGATGCCGGAACCTCTCTGAGTCCCTAGGGAGGGGCAGGCCCAGGCTGGGAGCTCTCTGTAAGGCAACCCCAACACCCCCTCCCCAGAATGTTCCAGCTCAAGCTCTGCCCTCAGCATCCCTCTTGTTTCTGTGACTCCCTTTTCCTCCCATTCTCACTTCTGAACTTGGGGATTATGACAGTATGAGGTCTCCTTGGGGCCTAAGTCCATTTATAGGGTTCTCTAGCCTAGGCCGGAGGCCCTCAGCATCAGCTGGGAGGCAAATGGACTGTTGTTCAGGAGGTAAGAAGCCCCCAGGGCTACCTTCGCAGGCGGTGCCATCCTCATTCACCCAGTACCCATTCTCGCAGGCAGAGCAGGTGAAGGAGCCCTCAGTGTTGATGCAGAGGCCCGTGGGGCACGAGGCCCGGCTGGCGCACTCATCCACATCTGAAACAGTGCATTGAGCTCTCTGTGGGACTCTGCAGGAGACTGACAGGTGGCAGGGGTCCGGAGAGGACAGGCCTTGGGTTGGCATGGCTGGGGAGGCAGGACCAGGGGTGGCTGTGGGGGTGAGGTGCAGAGGAGAAGGAGCCATAGGCAGGGTTGCCTGTGGAGGAAGGGTGCTTTGGCATCTCTGTACCTTGGCAGCCCTTCTCGTCTAAGGTGGCCTCGTAGCCTTGCTCACAAGAGCATCTGAAGGAGCCTTCCAGGTTGATGCACCTCCCATGGGCGCAGACCCCAGGGGTCAGGCACTCATTCAGGTCTGTGGGAGAGAAGTCCAAGGTGGGCACTGGCTTCCTCCCCTCTATGCATTCCCTCCTGGACAGGCTTACAGCATCTCACTCTTCAGAGGGGCACCAAGAGGCCATGCTCCCTCATCCTGCCTATGCAGGGCAGGGTACCTTTGTCCAGGCACTCTTCAGCTCTGTGTAGTGACACAGTACCCCGCTTATGTCCTAGAAAAGGGGGCCAGTTCCCCTAGACCTGGGGCTGGTTTGGCCCATCTGAGGATGCTGGAATGAGGTGTCCAAGACCCTTGATTCACCTCATGGTGGCTCTGAATTTCTCTGGCTTCCCACCTGCCAACCAACAACCCTTGTTCCCAGCCCAACAACCAGCATAAGTGGGTGGACAGCAATGTGGAGAGAGGCCAGGCCATGCCTGGGTGGCTGGGTAGCAGTCCAGAGGGCCTGGGAAATGTCTGCCCTCTCCAAAGCCTCAAAGCATCCATTCAAAACTCAGTCCCTCCTGGCATTCTGAACCCTGGACCCTTCTTTCTGAGGGGGCTGAGGGGAAAGAACACTCTACTCCTGAATGACCCCCTTCTCGGGGGAGAAGGGCAGCTACCACCCAGTGAGGTTGTCTGCTGAGACATCTCTGTGGAGATGAGAGGGGCAGAAGGCCCCCCTCCCTGGGAACTGCGGAAGGAACTGCCTTTCACCACTAGAGTCTGCCCCATCCTGAGACCCTTAGGTTCCTCACTCCACCCTACAGGACCAGCCACAGAAGCTTCCGGTACTTTGGGCTATAGGTCCAGAATGGATATGGCCAAGGAGCAGAAGAGGCCCCCACACTGGCTGGTTCAGAGGCAGAACCCCAGTAACTGAAGCACACCCTCTCTGCCCAGTGCCATCTGGGGCCCCAGCCAGATGGTGTACAGTAGCCTCCACTGCCCTCTGCCCACCTCTTTCCCTCCCTGTGTGTGGGCTCAGCCAGTGGTCCCAAGGCTGAACGGCCCTCTCAGTGCCTTGGCAGGCAGCCCTCACCTACGCAGTTCCCGCTCTGGCCTCTGTAGCCCTCCTCACAGGCCAGGCAAGTGTAGGAGCCGGGGGAGTTGACGCATCTCCCATCTGGGCAGGTGCCAGGGTGACGGCATTCGTTGATATCTGTAAAACAACAGCTCCTCCCTTGGTTATCCCTGGGAACTACAGCACATGGGTAGGTCTGTGACGTGGTAAATCCTTGACCCTTCCCTTTATTGAGGAGAGAGAGGTCAGTTTCCGTACTGATGAAAACTAGGAAAAAATGACAGTTGCCCCATGTTCCCCACTCTACTTCCCACCCACTGTCCTGAACAAAAGGGAGAGATGGAAGAACTTAAAAATTAGTCAGGGAGACTCCCTGGGTGGGTGCAAAAGGCTGTGGTTACCACCAGCTGTAGGAGGATCAGAGAGCTCGACTTTGTCAGATGGACTTTTTGGGATGGGCCTTCATATCTCCCTTGGGGAACGCCTAATCCTTAGTAAGCGGTGACCATTACTGGAATGGGATCCGCTTGGCATAGCAACCAGCCGGACTGCCGCCAGAGGCTCCAGAACAGGTCACCAGAGAGGCAGTGAAAGCAGAATGGGCTTCCTTGTACCAGGACATGAAGATGGAGGATAACACCCCCAGACCAGTCCTCTGGCTGAGAGCAGACCAAAGAGTCAAGGCCAGTAAGGCTTCTCTGCAGAGAGGTTCAGACATTTATTTCAGCCAAGACCCAGGCAGGATCTAGGCTCTTGGCTCCTACTCTGGTGAGACTCAGAAAGTCAGCCAGAAAGGATGAACCTGGACACCAACCGGACAGACAGGGAACAAGGGAACCCAGGGAGGGAGACTTACAGCAAGAGGAGGGAAGAAATACTTCTCCCAGGAGCTGAGGAGAGGGCTCTTCCCCATGTGACCTGGCATATCAGAGAGTCCATCACCAAAGCACCCAAGGGACCTGGACTGAGTTAGGGAGGTCATATCACAGGCCTGAACTCTGGCTCAGAACTGCAAGAGGACATTATGTTCCTGTGGCCCAGTGTTGAGACTCCTGGTCACTATTCATGACAGACAGCTTGGCTAAGCTACAGGGGAAACAGGAGGATTTATTCTTACTAAATGGGTAATTGTCATTCTCCTGGAAGAAGGCCATTAGCTTATGCAGATTCAGAGGCCCTATTGCCTGGAAGGGAGACCTACCCAGCATCCATAGAGAAAATGTAAGAGTCAGGCCAAGGGTCAGAACACAGGCTTTCTGCAAGAATAATAAAGCCAGCAGCTATCATTGCAGACCAGGACTGGACCTACAGTGGGGGAGGGTGAACATGGGTCCTCTCTTGAGATTGTTTGGTCTGCAGTAGTCGGATACATCAAAGCCCTTTGCTTTCATGAGGATCCAGAAGAGGGTGATATACCACTGGGCAGGTGGTTATTCAGATGGTTATCTGCAAGGAAACACCCACACCTCCTAGGTCATCTTGGGGGCACTGAGATAAGGCTTGTCTCTGGAAAGAGGACAGCCATGAACTCCTAGTTGTGTTGTAGTGACACCAGTCTAGTTATTCTAAGGGTTTTGGTAAAGATAGAGCAGAAGAGAATGAAGGATCTAGAAGGACCAACTTTGGATGACCAACTTTGGCAACCCAGGAGATAGCAGCCAGCACCATGGCTTGCTGGGCTTGGCTGAGAGGCCTGGAGGAGGATGGACAAATTCTTCTGGAGTGGCAAGCAAGCCATGCTTCAGGGATGCCAGGCTCGGGGACAAAAAAGAAAAGATGGAGCTAAGGATCTTCTTACATCCATGGCAAGAAGAAATGATGTCTTTGCCCCTCTCCTACAAGGATCAGGCAATGCAGGAAAGAGATTAGGTTTACTGGGAGCAAAGGGCCCTGAGTTCCGTCCTACCCCAAGTGTGCTGGGCACATCCATTGGAGGGGTTGTGTGAAGTGTCTTAATGCTGGGCATTTAGGAGACTCTATGGTGCTCACTAATGCAGAACTACTCCAGCTCTCCACTTTCTGGGTTGTGGTAGGCTTGTGCCTCCTGGTCCCTTGTGGTTGGGTGGGGCCGTGAGGCTAGTGCTGGCCAGTGAGCTATGAGTGGATATGACATATGTAATTTATGAACCAAACCATTATGTAAAACCCTCCAGGATGCTCTTTCATTCTTCCATGGAGACCAGACACATTCCAGATACTGGCTACTCCTTTAGCCTGTATCTCTAGTGAGGACACATGGGGCAGAGACCCCTGCTGACTCAAGATGGCATCAATGAGCTGGAACCTTGGCTGCATTCTTCATCACTAAGATTGGGGCTCTCTGTTAATGCAGCACCACCAAGTCTACTCTGGCGCACTGCCCGCTTCCTTCCTAGACCCCTCGCTGGGGAGGGGGAGGGCAGATGATCATGGCAGCCCTGTCTCTACCTGGCCAGGGAAGGGCTTTCCTGAGTGGAAATGGATACAACTGACATTAACCATGCCAATCCAAAGGAGCCAGATGAAGATTCAGGATGGTCAAGTTCCTCTGCAGATATTCTGAGGCTGTTCCACTAACCTCTTAGTGTCTGCAGTGGAACCAGTCACCAGGTGCAGATTTTTCTGCCTAGCGTAGGGGTTGAAGTTAGCCTAAGAGGATTGTGTTTTGGTGGGTTTTATGCTCTGGTTGTTGGGGGTAAGAGCTGTCTTAATTATTGCTCTGCCTAGTCCATGGCTGGCACACAGCTGGCATTCAACAACTGTTTGCTATCAAAGAACAGGACAATGTGCCTCAACTTTACCCATCGTCTTCTTGGAATAAGGCTGCTGAAGAGACCCCAAAGGACCCATGGAAACAGTCACTCCCAGGACCAGTTTCACTAGGAGGATCCTGGAGCTTTTCTAACCAGTTGGAGTGGAGGAAGTGTAAAGCCACCAACTCTGTCCCTTGTGAGAGCATGCAGTTGGGGTGGAAAGGGCACTCTGGCAGGGGCCAGAAGCTCAGGTGACCTTGGATAGGGTGGGGCACAGCAAAGGCCTGGGAGACTGGAGGGGAATCTACCCTCGTCCTGTGGGAACCCAGAGTCCTGGCATGATGGAAATGCCATCGAGACTATTGGATGGGCTGCTGTCCAGACCACTGAGTCTTTCACCAGAGACTTTGAGTTTCAGTGGAGAGAGTGGTTTTTTTACTTGGAGAAAGAAGAAAGAGGGAGAGGAAATTGACTGGGCTCGCGGGGTGATGGGCTGGGTTTGTGGTTACTGATGGAAACCTGGAGAAGTGTGCAGGCTACATCATTCTTCCTTTCAACAGACTCAGAGCGTCTGCCCTGGGCCAGGAACTTCGCCTGACCTCTTAGATGAGGTGTGCGTCTAGAATTTTTCCCCTGAAGGGAAGAGGACAATCCAGAAGAGTGGAGTGGGAGTGGGGGAGTGAACTACCCTCCTACAGTACCATGTCCCCCTCCTCATTGAGGGTCTCCCTGTGCCGGAGCTGGAGCACTTTGTATGTGTCAGCTCATTTGGTCCTCACAGGAATCTCTGAGATGGGCATTATGGTTTCCATTTTCAGACATCAAAACAAAAGCCAAACCCAGGCCTGTGAGTGCCAGAGCCTGTGCCCTGAACACGGACTGGTTAATATAATTCTGATGTTTTTAATGTTCTGGTATTTTCTTGGTTCATTTCCTTTAGTTTTGCTTTGCTTTTTAATCAAGTTAAATGTCAGATTCAAATGTTGTTGTGGTGCTTCAATGAGGTGATCTGTCAAGGACCTAGCACAGTCGCCAGGTAGGTATCAAATGGTGGGTGATTTTGCTTCCCATCCATCGGGAAATGCCAAGCTGTCCTGTCTCCATTGTGCTAATGAAGACAAAGAAGATGGGTTCTGGCTTTGGTCACACGTAGGCCTGAGTTTTATAGGGAAAGAGCGCGAAGGAGGCATTGAGAGGAGAGGTTGCCTGTCCTGCACCTGCAGCCCCTCTCCCCTATGCTAAGACCATATAGGACTCTGGACTTTGCTCCAGAGCAGCATTGGGAAGGGGGACTGTCCCTTCACAAGGTACATAAGCTCTTCCCTTCACCTCCAGGACTGTCTGAAACCAGGCAAGTCCTGGGCAGAGAAACCTGGAAGCTGGGAAGAATCTGAGTTTTAGTCCAATCCAGGGCAGAGTTTTCCCAGAGAGCCTTAATTAAGGCTTCCCGCGAGCCTGTGACACCCCAGTCTGTCATGGTGGTGGTGGTGGCAAAGCTGCCAGGAAGTTTTCAGAGTTGGCATAAGAGGGCCAGGCTAAAGCCAACAGAGGTCTGTGAAGACACCAGTTAGCAGTGTCACAGTGTCTGGGAAAGGGAAAAGGATCTGGGATCTCACCTTCCTTCCTCCTTCCATTCATCCAACCAACATTTGTTGGGTGCTCTTCAGGTGTCATGCATGGGCTGTTTAAGGACCCATCCCTTAGGAGCTGCCAGTCTAACAAGCTTTAGCAAGAAGGCCAAGACTCCCAGACAGAAAGACTCTTCTCTGCCACATGAGAAGAGTACATTTTTTTGTATAGACAGAGTCTCACTTTATAGCCCTCGGCAGAGTACTGTGGCATCACAGCTCATAGCAACCTCCAACTCCTGGGCTTAGGCGATTCTCTTGCCTCAACCTCCTGAGTAGCTGGGACTACAGGTGCCTGACGCAACACCTGGCTATTTTTTGTTGCAGTTTGGCTGGGGCCGGGTTTGAACCCGCCACCCTC
>NW_003852415.1:1135183-1142039 GCF_000181295.1 Otolemur garnettii
TTTTTAAGACAGTTTCACTATGTCACCCTCGATAGAGTTCTATGGTATCACAGCTCACAGCAACCTTAAACTCTTGGACTTAAGCGATTCTTTTGCCGCAGCTTCCCAAGTAGGTGGGACTATACGCGCCTGCCACAATGCCTGGCTATTTTTTTGTTGCAGTTGTCATTGTTGTTTAGCTGGCCCAGACCGAGTACAAGCCTGCCAGCCTGGGCATATGTGTCTGGTGCCCTACCCACTGAGCTACTGGTGCTGCCCAGAAGGGCACATTTTTCAAGGCAAGGGGGCAGAAGTACATAGAGATGTTCCCAAGGTGTCACATAGATGATGGCCTTGGGCTCCCCTACTGCAGGGGGGCAGACAGGATACCAAAATTTCACTGAGGGGATGGGAAGGTCTGGAATTTGGATAGACGTCTCTGCCCATAGGGGCGGGCTTGAAGGGGAAGTGGCAAGAAGCAGTGTATGGGCAGGGCCCAAGGGATGGTGGGGTGCAGTCCACCTCCCTTCTTTCCATTCCTTACCTTGGCAGTGTCCTTTTCTGACCATGATGTAGCCCTGATCACACTCGCAGTGGTATGAGCCCTCCGTGTTGGTGCACTGCCCCCCAGCGCACACTCCTGGCTGCTCACACTCATCTACATCTATGAACAGACAGAAAAGTCCTGAGTCACAGCTGGCCTGGAGGGGGTCCTGGGGCATCACTTCAGAGTCCAAGGACAAGGGCATCAGTGTTGAGGCCCGAGAGGGGAAGGCATCCTTGCTGTAGCCATATTGGCTGGATGGGCTCTGAGTCAAGCCTGAGACCATCTAGCTCAGGCCCCTCCCTGGGAGGAGGCAACTCTGAGGCCCAGGGGAGTCTTCTCAATGTATCCTCACGCTGATGTGAGGGCTGGTCTTGAGGTCAGGTGGCAGTCCACATGGCATGATTATGAGTGTTAGAGGAGGAGACCAGGAGGCAGGGCCGAGACCCAGAGGCAGGGGCTTACAGAGGGGGCAGGTATTAAAGCAAACAACCTCCAAGCAGAAGCTAATTAGAAGAGCTGATGACTGCAAGAACCAGCTATCTCTGTCACCTGAGAAGAACTTTGGTTAATTACAATATCATTTACATTATGGTTTTAAAATTTCTCTGCCCTTGACAGTTCTGAGATAAACTATATAAAGTATGAAAATAGGAAGGAACGTAATTCTAGGAATTACTACTCAAATTCTTAGTAAAACCCAACCGCTTGTTCTTGAATATTAATCCCCTTAATTAGGAAGACATCAAAAGACCAAAACCCCTCTCCCTCCCCAGGCAGCTGCTTTCACTTCCTTCCAAGAGTGTACTTTCACTTACAATAGAAAGCTGCTGCTTGCCTAGCTTATGCAGTGCTTCCTGAAATTCTTTCCTTGGTAATCACCAAGACCTTGGAAAAACCTCCACTTTGAGGCAACTGACATGAGGAGACCAGCGAAGTCCCTACTTGGCCTTGCTCCTAGAATTCTTTTTTTGTTGTTGTTGAGACAGAGTTTCACCATGTCACCCTTAGTAGAGTGCTGTGGCGTCACAGCTCACAGCAACCTCCAACTCTTGGGGTCCTCAAACTATGGCCTGTGGGCCACATGCAGCCTGCCTAGGACACTTATCCGGCCCGCCAGGTCCTATAGCCACTGCTGCCTATCCTGCTTAGCAGCCGACTCATTCTGGGGTCCACAATCTAGCCCTCCAAAGGTCTGAGGGACAGTGAACTGGCCTCCTGTTTAAAAAGTTTGAGGACCCCTGGAAGTGATTCTCTTGCCTTAGTCTCCCAAGTGCTTGGGACTACAGGCACATGCCACAATGCTCAGATATTTTTTGTTGCAGTTGTCATTATTGTTTTTAGCTGGCCTAGGCTGGGTTCAAACCCACCACCCTCGGTGTATGTGGCTGGAACTGTAACCACTGTGCTACTGGCACCAAGCCGCTCCTAGAATTCTTACGGACTTTCTCAAAGGTTAGCAGTTAAGCAGCCAATGAGAAAGAGCCTTTTGGGCAGCCCTGGATTTGCAGGGCATGGTTTATGTCATTGTCCAAGCAACTGGTGCTCCATAAAGGCTCTAAAGCCCGACCTTGGTCACATCTTCTGCTTAACCCCCTACCCGGGCTTCCCCCTCCCTCCAGTCCTGCTGCAAAGTGGCCTGTGAAGCCTTTGGCACCTGGGCTCGGCCTTGCTGTATTTGCTAGTTAGCGTGTGCTTCTTGGAAGAGCCTAGGCTATAGCACATCTCACTGGTCAGAACCTCCGAGACTTCACTCGTACAAACGCATCTACTTGGAGTGTCTTCCCTCACCTTGATAGCCAGCAGATCCCTACTCTCATTTCAAGGACTGTTTAATGTATCAACTCTGGGTCTTGTAGCCACCCCGCATTTCCTGCCCCGCAGTCAAATTAATCAACACCTCACCTTCCAGCCACCCCCTAAAAGCTGAGACTGATTCAAACACTTCAGAGTCCCTGTGCCTATTAAATGAGATGATCCAGGTGAAGAGCTTAGCACAGTGCCTTCTTGGCACAAGGTAAACACTAAAGAAATGTTAGCTGTTATTATTATTCTAGCATTAAACCTACCCCATAAAATCCAAGCTCCTCAACCTAGCCTGTAAGAATTTTCACAAGCTCACGCCTGATTTTCTCACTTCATTTCCTGCCTCCCACACTCCTCCTCACCTCGACCACACAGGACTTGCTTCTGAGCTTTTGTCTGTGTTGTCCCCCAGCCTGAAGTGGCTTCCTACCCACCACTGTGACTTTTTCTCACTTGTCTCTCAGCGAGGCTAACCTCTTCCCTCTAACCCAAATGCCCCTTTCCAGGGTTCCTTAGGACCCAGCCCTCAGCACAACTATTCATTCACTCTCTTGCTGGGAACATGCCTGATTATCTCAGAGTCTCTGGCGCCCATCACAGAACCCCAATGAGTACTTATCAAAGGAACTGAATAGTAATCATTTGTTGTGGACAAAGTTTTCATCTGGACAATACATCATAAAACTCCTGTGTACAGCAAAGCCACCGGCAGAAGGTGTAAAATGCACACTGCTAGGCCTGTTCAGAGATCCTGGCCCTGCAGTGCTGGCAGGTCCAGGAATCTGCATTGTTATAACTCTTCAGATAATTCTGAAATAACTGATGGTCGCTTTGAGGTCTATTCCTGCCAGGCGCGCTGGCTCAAGCCTCTAATCCTAGTACTCTGGGATGCTGAGCTCAGGAGTTCGAGACCAGCCTGAGCAAGAGTGAAACCCTGTATCTACTAAAAATAGAAAAACTAGCCCGGCATGGTGGTGGGTGCCTGTAGTCCCAGATAATTGGGAGGCTGAGGCAAGAGGATCGTTTGAGCCCAAGAGTTTAAGGTTTCTGTGAGCTATAATACCATGACATTCTACCCAGTGTGACAGAGACTCTGTCTAAAAAAAAAAAATCTAATCTCTTGATAGGAACTTGACAAAGACCCCAATCCATTAACCCGTGGGGCCAGGATGACTGCCTGATAGATGGTGCTAGGAAAACAGACTCATTCTGTGGAGAAAAATGGAAAAAATAAAGGTACTTAACATCCATGCAAAGATGGACTCCAGATGGATTAAAATATACCGTAAAAGTCAAAACTATAACCTTAAAGAAAGAAAGTATAGGGGAATATCTTTGTGATTTAAGGGTAGGGAGAGACTTCTTAAATAAAGCCCCTAAAACATAAAAAATAAGGTCAAAAGGTGAAATTCAATACGTTAAAATTAAGGATTGCTGTACAAAGAAGGATATATGGGTGAGGTTAATGGACAGAGAACAAAATGGAAAAGGTGTAATCACTAAACCACCCTAATACCTAGAATATGTATGTAAGGGACTCTGAAGAAGCCACACGAGAAAACAGCAACCTCCATTGGGAAACTGAGCAACAGACAGGAACAAGAAATTCACTGATGAGGAAACCATGGGATAATGTACAACAGACACTTACACTTACTAGTGAACATTTACTTAGATATTTAGTATGTAAACTATATTTAAATTCATTTATATGGTATAAACTAATAATTTATATTAATTATATAATTATTTAAATAACTTGAAAACAAATATTGAATCCTTGAAATAACAAGATACCACATATGAGACCGGCAAACTTTAGGAAGTGGGTGTTATCTCAGATAAACCCTCTTTAAGGGGCAGCCAAGTCCTATGGGGAGAAGCACTTGACAGCTGACCTCAAGCTGTTGGAGCTGGCAGAGACATCCTGGTCACCGAGGCCAGCACATGGTGGAACCCCTTGTCTAGGCCAGTCCTGGAGACACGGTTCCCTGCAGCAGCCACTGTGCGTCCTGGTCCAGTTCCCCAGGCGGGGTCAATTGGACTCTGGAGAAGTCCCTTGCCCCCAGCTTCTCTCCCACCCTTCCTGCCTGCTCAGAGCACTGCTGCCTGAGTCACCTCCTGAAAGCCAGCTGACCGAATCACCACCCTTCTGCTCACAAACCTCTACTGGCAGCCACTGCGTGTGGGACAGCATCCAAGCACTTCAGTCTGGCACTAGAGACACTTCACAAACTGGCCTCAAATCCTGCTGCTTTCTCCAAGTCCCCCTGCTCCAGGCACACGGAATCTGTCATTATTCCCAGAGCATGCCAGGGCTGTTCACCACTCAGGTCTCTGCAGAAATGGATCTCGTTCCCTGGAACACCCCTGCCCTCACCTGTGCCTTCCATTCCTAGTCCTAACATCCCATGGGAAGGAAACGTGTTGTTGGAAGCAAACCGTACTTTGGAGTGATGTGATTCTCTCTCCAGCTCTGCCACCACAAGGTGTGAGTCTCTGGGTATTTCACTTCATCTCTCTGAGCTCCAATATACTCAACCATAAAATGGAAATAAGCATTTCTACTGCATGGAGTTGGGATGATGAACTTCACATAGTAATATGCTCAGGACAGGGCTGGTATATAATAAGTGCTCATTAAATGGTAGCAGTTATTATTCAGCCACAGCTTAAGCACCACCCTCAGGGAAACCCTCCCAGATTCTCTCGCACAGAACCAGTTGCTTCCTCATCTAGATCCTACAGTATTGTGGCTCTTACTTCATTCATCTCAGCACCCGCAGAGCTTGGCACAGTGTCTGGGACATAGGTACTCAACTCTTGAGTCCCCGGTGAATGATGTGCACGATTCTCCCACTCTGCTGTTAAGTTGGTAGCCTGTCTCCCCTACTTCTCGCCCTCCCATAATTGAGTGAGGACCTGAATGGCTTTGGTTTCAGCA
This sequence comes from Otolemur garnettii, assembly GCF_000181295.1. Lineage (NCBI taxonomy): Eukaryota > Metazoa > Chordata > Mammalia > Primates > Galagidae > Otolemur > Otolemur garnettii. The sequence continues at coordinate 1,140,457 of NW_003852415.1, forward strand.
GACCAGATCTTTGGGGGATTAGAACCCAAGGGGACCCTGGCAGTGGGAGGATACAGAGCTCTCCTCATCTCCTTGGGAGGGGTCTGTGAATGACTGCTGGGCTGTGCTGGCCAGAACCAGCAACGTGAGCCGTGAGGACAGCCAGGGCCATTCTTGAGGAGAAGGATTCCAACTGGGTTATGAATCTGCTTGGAAAGTGCTGCTTTGCACTTTGTAAACTCACTCATAAAAATGTATGTAGAGTGCTCAGTATTATTAAAGGGCTTGTGTTGGAAGCATGTTTATTAGGAGTCCCTTAGCAGTGGGGCAGGCCTTCCCAGGGAAGTTCAGAGCCTTGCTGGTGTCTCTGAGCTGCTGGGGCCAAGTGCGCTTCTCTCAAAGGCACACCCACTCCCCAGCCTGACCATGGCTCCAGCTCATCCTCATGAGTCGCCCTCCTTCACCCAAATGAAAGCAGCTCTTACTACTTGGAGTTTGAGGACCTGGCATTCAGTCCCCATCTCCAGCCATGTCCCCTGCTCCTCTCACTTTCTTGGCTCCAGCCACAATTCCTTGGGGCCTTTGAGTGCATTGCAGCTTTTTGGATGTTTACCTCTTCTTCTGCTCCCAGCATCGGGTCAGCTTCTCCCGGGCCCAGGCCAGAGTCTGGCTCTCTCTGCATCACTGTGGCTGGGGGACTGAGCGTCTGGTTCCTTTTCCAGCCCCACGAGACTGCAGGGCTGGGCCAGCATGTGTCCTCTCCTATGTCCAACCCAGGGTGAGGTGGACTTGGCTTACCTTGGCACTCCTGTGTGGCCCCAGTGGTGGTCAGTGTGTAGCCAGGGTAGCAGAAGCAGGAATAGGAACCCACGCGGTTGACACAGCGCCCTTTCCCCTTGCAGGGGTCCCGCAGACACTCATTGTCATCTGAGCAGAGAGAGGCAGGGAGGTAGATCAGGGAGGCAGCAGTGCCTTTCTCTGGGCACTTGCCAGCAACTGCCACACTAGGGGCTGGGCAGGGGATGGTGCTGTGTGGCAAGGAAGGGGTGAGGGAGCAGAGGAGGCCAGGACGACGATCTCTAATGATACAAGCCAAAAATTCGTCCCATCGGGCCCACTTAGGCACTTGGAGCCTGGGTGACTTCTAGCACCTCCTCCCGCCCCTGGTCCCCTTTCCCCGGTGGCCCTGTGATCACTTCTTTCTCCTTTAAGACCACAGTGGATGTTTCTCCTTTGTATAAAATTATTGAGGGGAAAGGAATGAGGTTCACATTTGATGATTTGTCTTGGCTCTAAACTTCTCCCCAGGGATGGCTTTGGTGGAGACATTTCAATTGGCATAGACCTTGGTCCGTTCTGCAGGGAGCAAAGTGGCCAGGTTGAAGGGTGGGCAGATCTCAGAGCAAAGGGCTTCCAGACACAGTTGGGGTGGCCTAGGGTGGCTTCCCACCCTCCTGGAGTCCTGGAGACTCATCAGATGGGGCTTACAGAGGCTGGCCTTCCCCTGAAGGTCAAGGTTAGCTTTGTCCACATGACTAGCCATGCTCCTCTTTTTTTTGAGACACAGCCTCAAGCTGTCCCCCTGGGTAGAGTGCCGTGGCATT
>NW_003852415.1:1142136-1147902 GCF_000181295.1 Otolemur garnettii
CGGCTATTTTTTGGTTGCAGCTGTCATTGTTGTTTGGCGGGTCCGGGCTGGATTTGAACCTGCCCCCTTAGGTGTATGTGGCTTGGGCCTTAGCTGCTTGAGCCACAGGCTCTCTGAGTCGTCTTCTTCTTCCTCTTCCTCCTCCTCCTCCTCCTCCTCTTCCTCTTCTTCCTCCTCCTCCTCTTCCTCCTCCTCTTCCTCCTCCTCCTCCTTCTTCTTCTTCTTCTTCTTTTTGCAGTTTTTGGCCAGAGCTGGGTTTGAACCCGCCATCTCCGGCATATGGGGCCAGCACCCTACTCCTTTGAGCCACAGGCACTGCCCAGTCATGCTCCTCTTAAACTTACCAACCACCCAGGACTACTTGAATCTTGTACTGTCTGGGACCCTTGACTCAGTTCCCCAGCTCCTGCCTGCATCTGCCCCAGCCACCAAGTAAGCCCAGGACGCCCACATTAAAACCTATGCAGTAGTTCTGGCTGGGGTGCAGCTGGTAGCCAGGGCTGCAGACACATCTGTATCCGTCTGGAAGGTTCACGCAGGTTCCAGGGCCACAGATGTTGGCGGCTTCAGCAGCACATCTATCAATGCCTATAGGAGACAGAGCAAAGCAGAGTCATGCTGGGTGGGGGTAGACAAATGCAGGTGAGTGAGGTAGGGAGTGTGGACTCCAGGGTACAGGGGTCTCAGGAGGTCAGATTTAGCCAGGCCTTCCTTTATCTATGGACAACATGGCTTCAAGAAGAGACTTCACAGATGTCCACTGGGAGCCCTGAGTCCCGCCCAGAACGGGGCTCACAGGAGTACACCCCCCAACCAAGATCCAGTAGGCTCTAGGAACGGAATATGCAGTACACAGCCTCCCTCCTGAGACTCCAGCCAGGCCTCACTCTGAACACAGACCTGGCACCCACCCTGTGCCCAGTGCCCCCTGCCTGCAACTCCTGCCCTGTTCCCTGGGACAGACAGAAGAGCTGGTGATTAGGATGCAAGGGAAAACCACCCTGGGAAAATGAGGGGTAGGGCTGGAGCCTACTGAGCAGGGCCTTAAATTCCACATAGAGACTGGCCTGTCAGGCGCTGGGGGTAGACTGGAGCCATCTTAGGAAGGCCACCCAGGCACCAAGACAGCAGATAAACCATATGGGGGGCAAAGGGGGCCCAGAACCTGTTGAAATAATGTAATGAAGGTCTGACTTAGGTGGTGGTAAGGGTGAAAAGTGAGAAACAGTTTGGAGGCAGGCTGACCAGAACTCAGCTGAGGCCATTAGACAACAGAGACTCTAGCTTTTTGAACTGTACCCCTAATGCTAGAAAATTACCTGACACTTAGAACCTGTTGAATGAAAGAATAAAAGAAAAATGCTTTCAGCCTCTGTGTCTGCCCTGAGGTCTTAGCCTGAAGCCCACATACCAGGACTCCCTGCAGCTCAGAGGACACTGAAGACCCAAAGGAAGAGGGTGGGAAGAGCAGCTGGTAGCGCAGTGGGGCTAAGAGCATGTACTAGATTGGACTGACCTGAAGGTGCACATGGGCCTGTTTGCAAGGTCACACTCTGCCCTGGCCTGGCTCCAAGTTTGTGTCAGCACCTCTCGCCCACACCCTTCCCACTCAAGGTGACTTGGATCTCCAGATCTCAGTGGTGAGGGTAAGAGAGCAGTGAGCTCCCAGAGAGGGCACACATGTGCACAGGCAGCGACAGCAACAGCACCAGCCTTGCTTCCCTTGAACAGAGTCCCCAGACAATAAGCCTTTAAGGAGGGTACATTCCAGAGCCAGGTGGATGTGCCAGGGATCTCCCCCATGCCTGCTCCCTCCGCCCCATCACTGCAGCTGACCAGAGGGAGAGAGGAATGCAGGCTCAGTTAAACAACCTTGAGAAATAGAACCGTGTTCCTTCCCGAAAGTCAGCCCTTCCCGTGGGCAGCAGGCTGCCTGCTGCCAGAGTACTCCGCTGACTCAGGGTAAACAGCCTGGAAGGGCCAGCCTCTGAGGCTCTCATTCCACGTGCTCCCCATCCTGGACAGAGCCCCCCTTCCCTTTTGCATGTTGGCCTGGAAGATCCCTGGCTTCCCCAAGACCTCTGAGTAAGACCCTCCTCATAGCTTTCTTCTCTTCCCCATACACGGGCTTGAGCAGTGCTCCAGACAGGGTTCCTGTTTTCACTAGGGGGACCTGGTGCTCTTCATAATAGGAGACTAGGGCCGCAGACCTGGAGACTGTGCATCTGGTTGAAGAGGTGGGGAGGGATGTCACTCATGCCCCGCCCTGGAGTCAGGGCTGGGCAGCCACACCTCACAGGGTAGAGTTCAGAGAGCCCCAAAGGGCTGGCTACAGCTACCTGGAGGGCCCAGAGTCATCAGCACATTGGTAGAAGGGGTCACTCGCTCTTCTTCCTGGATCCCTGGAGTTCCCTGTTCAGGTAGTGGTGGCGTTGGTCTTCCCTCGGCATCCCCTGTGGAGGGGAGAGGGGAAGAGGTGACCCTTCTGTCCCTCTGCTGTTCAGACTCCCAAGAACAAGGGGTGGAGCCTAGGCTGGGTCACCCCCAGTGCTTCCTAGTCTCTTGAAAGTTTCAGCAAGTGCTTCCCCTTTGGTCTGTTTTATGTGGTCAGGGGTACCACAAAATTCAGAAAGACTTCTGTGGCTAGGAAACTCTTTGTTAGTGCTCATGTGCCATACTGTTCATGACCTCCTCTGATTTGAGCCCATGGGCCAGCTCATGTGTAGCAACACCACGACTGGATTCAGGCCATTCTCCCTCCCTCTTCTTTTCCCTGGGAGCTGCTAGGAGGAGGGACTCACCTGGGACCCAGGCAGGTACACGGGTGACACTGGGGGTGACCTGCACAGAAACAGGAGGTCTCTGTTGGCTCCTCTGTCACCCCCATGATGTATTTCCTTCAACCACACTCACCCCCACCTCTGGGCTTCCTGTCCAACTCACTCATTGGCTTTTTCATTCATTTCCAAGTATTGGTGAGTCCTTACTCTATGCCTGGCATTTGTATCTACTGTCTTAATTAACCTTCTCAGTTAGCTCACAATAGTAGGCTAAAATGATTAAATAAGCCCCTGCATGCACTATGCCAGCTCAGGGCTAGGCATATGGTAGAAAATCAGCACTTATGGTATCAATGATGCAATCCCATGGCTCAGACAGAGTAGCCAAAGCTCCAGAAGTTGATTAGAGTGCCAGGGCCATAGGGCCAGTGTGGCAAAGCCGGTACCCATGCTGTACCTGGTGTCCCTCAACATAGCATGTGGATGGAGGTAGTAAAGAGGAGAGAGGCCCTGGGTTTGGCGGGTCTGTAAAGACAAGGGTTTAGCATTTTGGCCTGGGAGGAAGCACTGAGTGCTCCAGAGAGAGAATAAGCCCACTGGGGAAATGGCATTTGGAGACAGTCATAACTGGGATAGGAGGGGCAGGGGGCAGGGTAGGAACTAGCAGGCTGGTGAAAAGAAGATGCACGCTTCTGAAATGTTTTTCTGGGACACCCAATTCTTCACAGGGGAATTTGGGGCACAGTGAAGGGAGCTGGATGAGCCTTTCTCAGCAAAGTGGTCTGAGGTTAGTCACAGCTCTGCCTCTGCTTCCCCGCACACCACTCACAGAGGGACCTCGAGGTTTCAGCTAAACTGAATCAGAAAGTGCCAGATCCAGAATGAACCGGAACTAACCCTCTGCCTCACCTCCAGTGCTTACGGCTTGACTGGCAGCCAGGACCAGCAAGACAGGAATGTGTTCCTAGTTCCTTTCTGAAAGGGCCCAACCCAAACAGGAGACGGCTTGCACAGAAGCTGCCCTAGAAACGGTTGTTTGCATCACTTCCTTCAGGGTGAAAGTCAGTCTTTGGATCTACCCTCCCACTTTGTCGTCTCTCCATGTACAACCTGACAGATTCTCCATCTTTCTCCTTTTCCCCACCATGGGACACTGATCTGAGGTCTCGGTGGCTACCAGTTCTCACTCTGTGCCACCCACCTCCCTAATGGGAAGGCTCACTTACCTGTCCAGCCTGAGAGTCACCTGGGAAGGGAAAGGTGAGAGGGTGAGCTCCAGGAGAAGGGTCTGGCTGCCTTCTCTCCTCTATTGCACCCTTACTGTGTCCCCAGCAGGGTCAGCAGCAGTGAGAGCATGACCGTTCCTACCTGCCTCTGTGCCCGCCCCTGCCCCCATCCTGGTGGGGACTGGCCACTACAGGATCATCCCAGAATCCCAGTCTGGAGGACCTGAGAAGAAGCCCCTGCTTTCATTTAAGGCCTGCAGTGACTGGAGTCCCCCTTCTCTTAGGCTAGTTCCCCAGTTGACCCTGCAGCCAACCTCCCCCAATGCCTCCCAGCCACACTGGGTTGGTCCCTCAGACTCTTGCCCAGGGTTGGGCCATGAGAATAGTTCCAGGAAGGGTTGAAGATGCTTCTGGCTTGGCCAGTGTCCAATGCACATGAAACTGGAGATCTATCCTCACTTCCTGTCTATTCCAGATTCCTGGAGCAATTTTAGAAATCACATAGTTCTCCTGGCTCTAATATGCCAGGGGGCTCCTGCACTCAGTATTACCTGGTCATGACTTTGCCACAGTTTTCCAAGGCACCTTTCCGGAGAGCCTCAGTCTCTGCTACAGTCTCTCTCTAGCCCTGGGCCTCCTTGGTCCACGCAGGGGAGCCATGCCTAAGATCTAAAGAATACAGCCTCCCCAGGTCCACCTGCCAGCTCTTCAGGCCTACAGAGAGCACTAGTCCCAGTAACTGCGTGGTCCGGGACAAAGCATGGAAAGGCCCAATCAGCAGGGTGGACACTGCTGCTGCCCTCTCCCTCCTCTACAAGCAGCTCCCATCTTGACCCCAAGTGGGAGAGGAGGTGAGTTAGGCCTTCCTTCCATGCCAGGTCATGACAGAAGATTCCCAGGGCTGAGTGCTGCTGCTCTGATCTCCCTTTCCTTATGATCCAGAGATGGGACTCTCAGGGACCCAGGATAAATGCTTGTGCCTCTTTAAGGTGCTATAAGTTTAGGGGGAAAGAGAATCCCTCATGCATCTCCCCAGCTAGGATACCCTCATCAGGGGTGGTCCCAGCCTCAAGCCAGGTGTCCGTGGCTGCCCGGAGTGGCTGTCTCTCTGCTGGCCTAGGCAGCGTCCCACTGGTCTTTTGCCCTTGCTCCTTCAAGGGTCTGGCCAGCTCCTCCTCCTCAGCTTTCCTCATGGACAGGCGGATGTCTGAGCTCGAGTAGGTGTAGCCATGGCCAGCAGGGCAGATCTCCTTGAAGGCCTCTGCAAAGCCGACAGCAAGAGGACACTCTGAGAGAGCAACTCCTGCCGGAAGCCAGGGCCTCCTCTCCCTCCCCTTGGGAGACAACTGTGGCAGCAGGGAGGGAGGGAGCCCCAGATTGGGATAAGCACATGAACGGGGAAGGAAGACCAAGAGTTTTCTGGCTTCAGGGAGGTCTACCCAGGCCAGGGAATATGGCCACTGGTTCTGAGGAGGCCCCTTAGTGGTCAGAGCTGGGATAGAGGCAGAGGGTTACCTGTGCCAGGCAGAGGGTTACCTGTGCCAGGCAGGGGGCATTTCTCACACTTGCTGCCCCATGCTTTGCCCACACGGCTGCAGCAGCAAATCTGCTTGGTGATCCGCTGGGCCAACGGCAGGGCACAGGTGCCAGGCCCCAGGGACCGATAGCACAGCCCCTGCAGCATGGAGATGGCCTTGTCCGCTGCAACAGACATGGCACACATGCGTGGGTGAGCGGTCAGTGGGAGGGAAGGGAACAGA
>NW_003852415.1:1148032-1155532 GCF_000181295.1 Otolemur garnettii
TGGACTCCACACTTACACGTGGAGAACCTGAGAGCAGGAAATGAGGGCAGCTGCTTGTCTCCAGTATATTTCTGCTGCAAGCCTGTGTGTGCTGGGGCTGAGTGGGAAGCAGAGTGCTCTGAGCACCATGGTCTTCCTGAGAAGGTGGGATGAGGTGAGAGCCAAAGGCCTGATGGGGAGCTTTGAGGGCAGGGACCTCCTCTTGGTCATATTTGTCACCCAGCACCCCCCACGGTATCTGGTGTGCACAGATGCTCAGTGCAGGTGCCAGGCCCCAGTGACCTGTTGGATCCATGGATAGGTGGGTTGATTAATGAATCAATTGAACAGTGAATCAATGAATCAAAATACTGTGGATCGGAGTGACTTTGAGCTATGCTTTGGCTTAGGTCATAGCAATGCCACCACCTCTGTCCCCTTTCTTGTACTTTGATAGAAGATATTAAAGAACAGTCTGTTGTGTATTAGATGAGGAGGCCATGCCAGGTTGGAAGAGACTGGACTTTAAGGGGATGAGGGGTGGGGTGAAGAGGACACCGGGTAAGCTGAGGAATGAATCATCCTGGAGAAGTCCCAGTCAGGACCAAGACTCAGAAGACTAAGTTCAAATCCCTGCTCCACCATGAACTAGGCCTGGGGTTAGGCAAACGCATAATTAATACTCCAGGCAGTCCTTTAATAAAGGTCACTTGGCAACCAAGGGGCAGCTATGGCTCAGCTAGACACCAAAGCCGAGAGTAGTATCATTCCTCCAGCATAAATGAGGCAACACACGGAGCAGAAATGATTACACAAAAAACTAGAAGAAATAGAAAATATTACCCCCAAACTAGAGAGCCCCAGAAGAAATGCCTAATGCAAAAAGTGAAGTAGTAACCATCTCTTTGCCAGCAGGTTGGGCTGGTCTGTTGTACATTAGGTCCAACCCTCCAGGCGGGGTAGCACACACCAGCCCTGAGTATGGGGTAATGAGGTCTGGAGAAAATTACTGCTCTGGGCCTTGTGGATCCAGAGAGTCCCATCTTGCCTCCCAGCATCCCATAGCCCTGGTCCCCGCCAGCACTCACACACACAGCGGCTCCGGGATGGATCCAGCATGAGGCCAGGTCCACATGTGCACAGGTAGCTGCCCTTGGTGTTCACACACTCTGCATCCTTGCACAGGCCCAGGGTGGAGCATTCATTGATATCTGCAGGGTTAGAGGAGATGACCAACACCCACCCCATCCCCCACTCTGAGGTCTGCTGGAGGGGAGGGCTGAGCAGACACCTTCAAATACTTCCTCCAAATTACAAGGACAACGAAAAGAAAGCCGCTATTCACTACGCATGACTCCTCTCTCGGGGCCTCAGTCTCCTCACGTGTAAAATGGGGATAATAAGAGTAACTGTCCACTAGTGTTGTTAGAAGGATGAAATAAGATAAAAATTGCAAACCACTCAGTCCGCTGATGACGTAATAATGATCACAATATTAAGGACTAACATCATTGAGTACTTATTACACGCCACATGCTCTGCCAGGTATTTAAATATGATACCCCACTTAATTCTCACAAAACAGTTTTAGCAAGTAGGTCCACATGCCCTCACATTAGTGAAGGAACTGAGGCTCTAGGAGTAACTTGTCCAGAGTCACTGAGCTGGTGGGTGGCATGCTGGGATGCAGATGGGGGCACAGGCAAAGGGGACTGTAGGTTGGAGGCTGGAGAACAGGCAGCCACATTCCTTCCGTCCAACCATCCTCCAGAGGCCCCTCAAGCACTGTGGCAGGGCCCAAGACCCTGGGGACATGTCTGCTTTGAACTAAAAGGCCCCTGGCAAGGAGGAGGCCAGAGATTGAAGGGAGGTACTGAAGGGTCTAGGGAAGAGGGGAGCAGGTGCCATAGCAAAGGTAGGCAGAGGCAGAGGTTAGGGGCCGTGCCTCCAGGTCCTGGTGAACACCCCAAGCCACACACATGCCCCCAAGACTAGTGGATGTTCATGCTGCTCTTCAGACAAGGGAGCCAAGTTAGCTCCCTCTGCAATCTCAAAAATTTTCATGCTGCAAACTTCCTCCCGCGGAGGAGAAATCCCAGCCCTCATATTCTAAGCTTCAAGAAGGCATCCTGGTGATGGCGCCTCCACTGCTAATCATGACGGCAGCAGAGACGATGAGCGTGAAAGGTTTGCAAAGGGCACCCTTATGCAGCTCCAGGAGATAGCACAGGTAGCCCAGTGTCATCAGAATCATCAGCACACCCACAGGGTTTGGGGAAACTTGCACTGAGCTTGGGCACCAAGGGGAGCTACTCCTTGGCAGGAAGCCCCATTGGGGTGCCTGGGAGCTTCTGTGGAGAGCTAGGAGGGGGCACCAAGGCCTCCAAACTGTGGCCAGAGTGATGCCTCTAAACACAAATGTGACTTGTCTCTCTCTACGTGAGAAGCTTCTGGACTCCCCATCACCTCCTACAAGGAGCCCCTATACATGGTATCTGACGCCATCCACCATTTTCCCAAAGCCCATGGGGCAAGCAGGTGACTCTGAGGAGACACTGGCATGCTTGTGGCATCTCCTGTATTAACATAGAGGCCATGCATATAGTGCCCTCTCAGACACTCAAGGCACCCCCAAACTATTGCTTTCCTTATGCCATTCCCTCTGCCTAGAGAGCTTGCATCCCTATAGCCAGCCAACCTGTACTCATTTTCTAAAGAGTATTGGCTTAGGTACTGCTTCTTCCAGGAAGGCTTCCCTGATTCTCCCATTCTGGGAAGGGGCTCCAAGCATGAGATCCCAGAGCACTCAGTGAGTCCATCCTTCTATCTAGAATACTTCACTCATTGCATAAAATTGTTTAGCTGTCTGTCTTCAGCAAAAACAGAGACTGTGCCTCCCAGTACCCCTCCTCCAGATTTCTTCAGGAGAGAGGAGTCTGAGGAAGCCCTGAGTGGCCGGACTGCCTACCTGTGGGGCGCCAGGATGCAGAAGTGATCTCCAGCCCATGGATAAGGAAAGGTGCTTGAAAGAGGCAAAAGAGTGAGCCTCTGGCCCAGCCTAGTTGGGGCCAGGCTCCCATAGGAACAATGGTCTGAGCCTAGTGGACAGTGGATATTGGAAGAAATCTGTATTTTGGCCCTTGATGGCCACAACAGGGCATTTCTTATCTAAACTGTCCCCAGTGACTTCCCCTTCTGACAGCTCACCCAATCTGGAACCCCAGGAAGGGAGTCTTCTTTCCCTTTCTGGCTGTGCGTTGAGGCAGTCGGAGGGAGGCCTAAGCAGCTTAAGGTGTCACCAGCTCAGGATGACACCTGATATGTAGGATCAGGGTAGCACCTTTAGACAAAGCACCTAAAGAGGCACTTGGCCCATGTTCTAGGTGGCAGTGAGTGTAGATGGGGGAGGGAAGGACTCCCTCTGTTACTCTCAAGCAAGTCTCTGACTTCCCTAGACCCCCCAGAACCAGCAGCCCCCATTTCTCCCTTAAGCTGGAGCTTAGAAGTGCCCAGTGGAGACCACTCCAGTGGCGTGAAATCCTCCTCCTGCCTAGGGGTGTGGGCATCCCAATACATCAGTAATAGGCCTCATCATTTCCCCTTCCCAAGCCCAGCCCCAGACATCCTACCTTGGCAGTGAGTGAGATTCAGTCTCTTATACCCCTGGGGACACTCCAGCTGGCCATTTTCAATCACTGGGGAGGCTGCAGAGTGAAGACACAGACAGGTCTCACTGGATGGCCCTTGAGCTCTTCTGTCACCCATGCTGGGAGGTGGTGTGCAATCTGGACATTCAGCCCACCCTGCAGCTGAGAGCCTGGCCCCCCAAGTCATTGCCCTGGGCAGCTGCATCTCCCAGCTGTCACCAGTCTCCTCTCAGCCCACTTTGCTTTTATTAAAAATGATACTGAGTGTAATACGCTGGCACAGAAAAACAAATAGCCTATGACCTCACCTACATGTGGAATCTAAAATCAGTGAACCCACAGGAGCAGAGGTGGGGGCGGGGCCGGGGGCTGGGCAGTTGTTGGTGGAAAGATACAAAATTCCAGTTAGACGCAGGAGGAACAAGTTCAAGAGATCTATTGTGTAACATGGTGATTGCAGCTAATAACGATGTACTGTATGCTCAAGGATCGCTAAAAGAGTAGATTTTAAGTGTTCTTGCCACAAAAAGAGAAAAATCCTTAGTTGAGGTAATGCACACGTTAATTAGCATGACTTCATAATATGTACGTATTTCAGAACATCACACTGTACATAATATATAGAGCTTTGTCAATTAAAAAAATTTAAATAGTAAGAAAAAATATACTGACTATATACCTCATATGTGTAGTTATAATTTTTGTTTATTTGTTTGTTTTCTTTTTCTTTAAGGCTACTCAAGTGAAGCAGTGGCTGTGTAGAAAGAACAAAGGAATCTGTAACTGGTTGTGATCAATCAGTTGTAAACAGCACTGCGCTCAGACCGGACTGTAGCTAGAATATTATATATAACATGTAGTGTACTATATGCATGTTATGCAATAGAACATGTAACTGAGAAGGGTCTATTATTTTTTGCTTTTTATTTTGAGTTAATTATAGAGGCACAGGACATGTCTGCACGCTGAGGAACAGAAAAATGGTTCTCAGTGTTTTGACGCTAACACACATCCTGCCTTGATTTCACAACATTCCTCCTTACTTTACCAGAAGAAAATAATAAAGGACACTAATTAAAAACAGGGGAAACATCTCCATTACTTTGGAGGGACTAGTGTGTCCACCCCTTTGGAAAGCTCTAGCAGGAGGTATGCTCCTGACAGCCACCTGTCATCATAGAAAAAAAGCAGCAAATGGACGGTATCATCCTTTTGTGAAAAAAACATAAAAGAAGAACTCATCTTTAAGTTTGAAAATCCCTTTGCCAAGAGATAGCCAGCAACTCTCAAAGAGTGCAAGCAATTTTCATAGAACTTATTCCATATGAAGTTCCGTGAAGATTCCATCATACTTTAAAGGTCTTGCTTTATTTTGCTTATTTATTTATTTATTTATTTATTTGAGACAGAGCCTCAAGCTGTTGCCCTTGGTAGAGTGCTGTGGCATCACAACTCACAGCAACCTCCAACTCCGGGGCTCAAGTGAGTCTCCTGCCTCAGCCTCCCAAGTAGCTGGGACAACAGGCGCCCGCCACAATGCCTGGCTATTTTTTGGTTGCAGCTGTCATTGTTGTTTGGCGGGCCCGGGATGGTTTCAGATCCACCAGCTCAGGTGTATGTGGCTGGTGTCTTAGCTGCTTGAGCCCCAGGCGTCGAGCCATTGTGCAATCTATCTTCTCTGGCTTTGATTTCTTTGTGACAATAGCTTGTCTCCGTACACTGCGTATACAGCACTCTCCATCATTGTGAACTTATCCCAATTCCTTCTTACTATAGATGTAGCATCAGTGGCCACACTTACAGAGCAGGTTGTAAAGATTATTTTCATCCAAAAGGTCATTTACTATTGAGAATATATGTTCACTGACAACTTGGATTTTTACCTAACAAACACAAACAACGGAACCTAATGGTTTATCCCCATATATTTATCTGAAATTTAAAAACAAAAGGAAACATTCTTCCATAATTAAAAAAAGAGAATATATATTCACTGGTTTATTCTTTAGGTGGCTTATAAAAATATAGTTCTTCATACATTTGCTTGTTGAAACGGATTCTTGCAAATACCGAGAGACGTGTTAGAAATATCTATACTTCTGTCCAATGGTACACCAAAATCTGAGTGTCTTGGTGTTTTAAAATTTTTCCTAATAAAGATAACTTTTATTTCATCATTAACTGCTACCTGCGGGCACATTATACACTTAAGACAAGGATTGTTATTAATGACAGCACATTTAACTCTATATTTCACATTTTCTCCTTATACATTTGGACCCTGAGGTACATTTGGGTCACATCTCATAGGTCATCATTCTTTTCACCTTGTAATGACTAATGACATGTTAGAGGCCTTCTGAGAAGTGTCCGTGCTGCCTTTTTTAATGACTGTATACAAATAAGTTATTCACATTATTTTGAGTCCACAGCTTCTTTGCAGGAGTTTTTTAGAGACATCTCTTCATTTTGCGAGGGTTGGTTTAGAGGACTAGACATCATAACTGAAAAGTCCCGTAAACTGAGCACCATGAACCGCGCTATGTCGTAATACGCCGAAGACAGACATAAGGAGGTGTCACATTTTCTTGGAATCCCCACTCTTCCCTGAGGACACACCCTATGCCAAACATGACACGCGATGGTCTGACATATGGGTAGACCAAGGGACGACATAATGGGTAACACTTAGTTGTTATTTTTTTAGGATTGAAAAATGTAAATTGAAGTTCTAATATTTTTTCCTGTCTTGCTCTGAGCCCTCGTATCCCACCATGGGGACTAGGCTCTAGCCTAGAAGACCACTTTTATAGAGAAACATGTGGATTCTGCAAATGCTGAAGTTGCAACAGAAAGATGAGAGTGAGGCTGGAAAATGTGCATGTCCCTGGCATGGGGCCTGGTGGTATGAACTGAGGAGCGAGAGGAGGGAAGAAAGAGAGGGAGTTGTCTGGAGAAACGCAGATAGCAAGCTGATTAATGCAGCCTGTGAACATTATGAAGAGCAGCAGGTGGGAAAGGGTATTGCAAGGCTCTTGCCAGAGGGCTGAGAAATAATGCCAAGTTAACGTTAATATGACGCTTTTGCAAGGCCATGGGTGCACACTGTCCCCTCTGTTTCTCACAATAACTCTGTAAGGCAGGTCAGGAAAGCAAGGCTCAAAGAGGTTAAATAACTTGCCCAGGTGAGAAAGTTGGTTGGAGTCGAATCAGGGTTGAATCCAGGCCTCTGACCTTGAAGGCCATATCCTTCCCAATACTCTTCACTGCTGAGAGAGAGAGAGAGAAAGAGAGAGAGGAGAGCGACAGAGAGGAGAGACAAAGAGACACAGAGAAACAGACCAGGGCAGCATTGCCTCTCCAAATTTCAAGAGGGAGAAGTTAGGCAAAAAGTCCTCGTCTCTTTAATGATCGGGAGAAAAGTGGCTGAGAGTTTGGATTGGAACAGGAGCAAGGGTGGACCCTGCACCTGCTGGGACCTGCAGGAAACTGAGAGAACTCCAGAGTGTGTTGAGCTGAGAGGACTTGGGTTCATTCGTTAGTCTGGAAACACATATAGACTTTTTCTATGAAGTGGTTTCCCTCTTGGTAAGGGGACTCTGTCCTCTAGCTGGCTTGAATGTGAAGGCAGGAAATGCCAAGCCACTATCTCAGATGAAGCTCTCATTTTTGTGAACACCCCACCCCCACCCCAAATCAGGCCCCCCAGTGCCCTATTAGAGCTAGATCCCAGCTTCTGTAAGAGCAAGTGCAGTGTCCAATCCAGAAAAGTCAGCTTCAGTCTCCTTGGGAGAAAGAAAGCAGAAGTGTAGGTGGTCATGTGGCTCGGGGTGAGGACTCAGTAGCCAGTGAGCTGTGTGATTTACAGTGGGAA
>NW_003852415.1:1157975-1164015 GCF_000181295.1 Otolemur garnettii
CCACAATGCCCGGCTATTTTTTGGTTGCAGCCGTCATTGTTGTTTGGCAGGCCCAGGCTGGATTCAAACCCGCCACCTTGGTTGTACGTGTCTGGCACCTTAGCCACTTGAGCCACAGGTGCCAAGCCTCTCTGAGCTATTTTCTTATCTGTAAAGTGGGGATCACAAGTCTTTGCTCATGGGGTTATTATTGCAAACACTAAATCAGCATGTAAAACCCCATGCTACTTGCCACATTTGGGGTAATTGTCACAATGTCCATTATTCAAATTTTCCTAGTGGGTGATGTGCCAGTGGGTTCCTCAGTGATAATGGACATTTCACCCAAAGAGGGCATCTGACTGCTGCCCCAGAGCAGGATAGAACTAAAGCCACTATAAACTGTGAGGTAGAGAGGGCTCTGCTTAGACCTGTGGCTCAGACAGTGCCACTCAGCCACCTCCACCCCAGCACTTCCTGAGCCCTGCAGGTGCCACGTGTCAGTTGGAGTTGGGGTAGGGAGGCTGCTAACTTAAGCCTGTGGCACAATCCCCAGGAGGCTCCAAGTCCCTTGGAAGAAGCTCTCAGAACATCTTTGAGCCAAAGAGACACTGCCCTTTCAGGCTGACAACTGGAATTCTGAAAATTGCATTTCTTTAGGGTAGGGGACTGGGCGTCTCCCCAAGAGTCCAGAGAACAGGAGCCCCACCCCAGCACAGCTGTTCCCCAAGCCGGGGTCCTCTGGCTTAGCAAATGCCTGAGCCAAGTTCACAAGAAGCAGTGCAGGAAGGCAAATTACAGGGCAGCAGAAATGGGGGTCTGCAGTCAGGTAGACCTGGGGTTTCAGGCTGACTTAACTCTTTGTAAAATAGAGATAACAGCACCCAACGCCGAGAAATATTGTTAGGATGCAACGAGAGGAGGATCAAGCGTGGTGCCTGACACTTGTGAGTGCTCTGAATAACTGGTTGCTAATGACAACGACACTGTTAATAATGACATTGCCGCTGTGACCTAATCTAAGGCTCTCTGCTCCAAACATCCCTCATGTCCACACCCTCCCTGGGGGCTGGCACCACAGATCTGTACCTGTAACACGTCTTATGGCCAAGCTCAGGACAAATCAGGGCAAATCTTTCTTTCTGTTGAGGGTTTCAAATAAATTTTCCAACATTTATATATAAACCTCTGTTCCCTCAAAAACTAATTTCCTTCCCCACATCCTTTGAAAACCCTGTTCTTGGTAGGCACACTCCTTGTGACTGGGAGCCCAGCACTTCTAGGCATTCTCCATTTTATTGCTGGGCATCTGCAGTTTTTAATAAGTGGTCCTTTGTGCTCAGTTTCAAGTTGAGTGTTGCTTACTCGAAACATCACACATTGGCTTTTTCTCCCCAGAAGCACATGGAATGAGTATACACCCTTCTCCCTAGGGCAATTCTTTCATCACATCTCTTGACTTGTAGGCCTGCGCTATGTGTTGCTAACCTGCCTGTCTTCTTCACACACACTGTCTTTCATGCACGAGTAACTCATGAAATGGTATAATCCTGGTATGCATTCTCTTGGCTACAAAATTCCAGTCTAGTATCCTAATCTTTGCCTCCTTCAGGTAGATTCAGGTCTCCCCAGAATGGTTAGGGGGATCTTGGGCAGCTAAGAATCAAACACACTGTAGTTTGAATCCTGGCTCCACTTGTCTGAGCTGTGTGACCTTGGGCAAGTTCCTCAGCCTCTCTGAGCTTCATTTTCCTCATCCATCAAACAGGGTTGAAGCACCTTAGCTTGGGGTGGCACCCGTGGCTCAGTGAGTAGTGCACCAGCCCCATATACTGAGGGTGGCGGGTTCAAACCTGACCCCAGCCAAACTGCAACAAAAAATAGTCAGGAGTTGTGGCAGGCACCTGTAGTCCCAGCTACTTGGGAGGCTGAGGCAAGAGAATCGCCTAAACCCAGGAGTTGGAGGCTGCTGTGAGCTGTGTGACGCCACGACATTCTACTGAGGGCAATAAAGTGAGACTCTGTCTCTACAAAAAAAAAAAAAAAAAAAAAAAGCACCTTAGCTTGTAGACGGTTGTACAAACTAGATGAGATTATACAGGTGAAAGGCCCAGCATAGTGTAGAAGTTAAGTAACTGGCAGTTATTCTTAATATAAGAAAAAAAGACATAGAATTCCTTGAAGAAGGAGAGCAAGAAAACTGGCTCTCCCTGGAGATACAGGGGCCCTGGGTTCTGAGGTGGACTCACCCCCATACCAGGCAGATGAAAAGATGATCTTGTGGCAAACAGCTGGAGCCCACCACTGTGGGCCCCGAGCCCTGTGCCAGCCCGCCTGTCCCAGCAAAGGGGCCTTGGGGTTGACACAGCCAGTGCCAAGCCAGATGGGGCAGCAGCCAACTTTCCAGTCAACCCAGATGTCTGTCTTTCTCAGATGCAAACTCAAAAATGTGGCCTCAATCAAAGCTTTTGAAAGCTGTGTGTTCTCCAGATTCTGGCAGGGGAACTGAAGAGGCTCTGAGCTACAACCTTTGCTAAATCCCAAGGGGTCAGGAAGACATGGCTCAGGCTAAGTCCTGGCAGGTCAGCAGGGCACATAACTGTGTCCTTCATTCAGAGTGAAGGGAGGAGAGGGGACCCAGAGTCTAGGCTGACTCTCTGAGCCACCTCTCTATGGAAGGGGGCTCTGTAGAATCTTCTGGAAGAAAAGGTATTTGTCTGAGCCATGCAACTGAGACTTTATGCAGCATTCTTCATTCTTTAACAGTCCAACACAGAGCCTCAAAAGCCAAAAGGTGATTAAGAGAAAGAAAGCCATGTAGTCACATGCTCACAGGCAATTCACTCTGTCACTCCCATCACCTTGTTGGGGAAGACAGAGCCTTCCCCAAGAGGCATAACCCTATTTTATTATCAGAGGATAAACAGGGGCTCAGAGAGGCAAAGCCAGGGCAGGAGAGGGTGTTCTAGAAGCCAGAAGTGCTGCCTGTCCTGCCAGCCACCCCTAAGCCCAAGCCTTTTCCTCCTGTCTCCCGTGCAGGTGCTTGCTTGTCCCGCTTACTCCGAGAGGCACCCCACCCTCGCCCAAGGCCCCAGCGTGTGGGGTGCCTGGCACCCTGTCAACACAAACAAGGTTCCAGTGTCTTGCCCTTTCTCTATACAGTGCCCAGCTGCACTTCATGTGTTTTAAATGTTTATGTTGCCCTGGTCTTTGTTATTTCTTGCTCGGTGCCTGGAATGCTTGACATTCTGGGGTCTGTACCCTGGTGCCCAGTTTGCTGAGATGTGCTGAGCAGGGTGGGGGAGGAGTGGAGACAAGGGCTGAGCCATGGATATGTGTGTGCAAGGGTATAGTTGGTGTTCTACACCCACGTGTGCATGTGGGGCCACCTGACCCATGGAGATCTGCTACCATATCCACCACCACTGGGCTCTGGGCCCTGTGGGGAACAGGGTCCTTGGGTGTCATGTAGGCTGAGCTATCAAGGCTGGCACACAGGTGGGACCAGGAGTGGGTGCGCAGGCAGCCCTGAAGTACAGACTCTGGCCCTTTCTCTTGTTCCCTCCATTCTGAGTGAGGGCTCTCCATACCCCAAACTGATTGAGATCTGGGTTCATGGCTGCAGTGCATGTCAGCCCTGGCTGAGGGGGATGGGCCCAGGATCCTCCACTGACAGCAGCCATCCCTGGCATGGACCTTATAGCCTGTATCTCTGCATCTCTGATGGGCTTTGGTGCCCTGGACAGGCAGGGTCCTGTGCTCCCATTCTCTGCTTAAATCCTGTAAGTACTGGATGTGACATTTAAATAAAGAACCTAGAGTGGCTTCATTTTCATTCCCACCTGATAGGTCTCTGGCCACTAACATGACTGTCAAGTTGACCTATTGAACTGAAGAGGAGGTGCTGACTCCAAGGACCCTGCAGGACCCTAATGCTGTCCCCCACATCCAGAGGGCTGCATCTCAGGGCTCAGGATCATGCTTAGTGGCTGAACCTCAGACCCCTTAGACCCTGAAGGCTTTTCCAGAGGGAAGGTTCTAAGAGAGGCCCAGACCTCAGGTGTGAGGAAGACAGGAAGTTGAACCCAGCAATGAAGCAGGAGCCTAGGGAGGCCCCTTGCCGAGCCCTTTCTCAGCGGCATTGCTCCACTCCGTTCCTTTGCCACCCACAGCTGTTGGCAGCTGAGCTAATTCTTCCCTTTCATTGTTTCTCAGACTTCAGAGGCAACACTATGACGGCTTCTGGGCCTCAAGACAAGGAGGAGAAAATTCTAAGGCTACTTTTGAATTGCCACATGGATGAAACCTTGCTGCTCCTACCCAGAGAAGTCAGCTCCCTCCCAGGACAGCCCTACTGGGTCAGGAAGTCACCAGGAAGGTCAGCACTTGGGTCAGCAGCACCAGGTATTAGATGCCTCTCAGAGGGCTGATGGGAAAGGAGAGAGACCCCACCCACCTACCTAAATGAGGCAGCTCTTGGGAACCAGAACCTGCCCAGACGGGCTTGGAAGCCCTGACTCCACCTAACACTTTGACATGCCTGCTTTCCTGCAGGAGAGCCAGGGCTCCAGAGAATGGGGTCCACTCTCTTGGTCTCACTCCATGTGTAATTTCTTGAATTGTTAAACTTTCCACCTCTTTGACTGTCTTACCCCTAATGATTCTTCAAGTCTCATTCGAGATGTCACCTTACCTAAGGATCTTTCTCTGATCCACCAGCTTGAGCTAGGGCCCCTGTCCCCTGCTGCGTAAGCGTGCGCTGACAAAAGTACCACATGGAAAGAAATCATTGGCATCCTACGTTTGCATATTTATGAAGAGGGTTCTGAACAAATGGAAGGGGCAGCTTTTGCAGTTTTCACAAAGGTGCTACTGGACTTATAAGTGGCCCGGGTTCTGCTGTCCCTGTTCCCACAGTACTCAACACTTAACACGTCACTCTGCTAACCTCTCTATTCGGAGGCCCACCGGCTGTCTGTGGGCCCCCAGTAGACTGTAAGCTTGGAGAGGGGAGGCACTGTTTTTACCTCATTCTCCATTGTCTGTCCAGGGCCTGCACACTATGGGCACTTCAGCTGGGGGCTTGGCCAATGTAAATATTTGTTGACTGAATCGAATGTGGGATACAGATATCTCAAGGATCGGCCTGACAGGACGGAGAAAGGAAACAGGGAAGGAAGGAAAGCAGCGAAAACATCTCTGGCCCGCAGGGGAGACTGAGAAGTTCAATGCACTTCTCCGGGGGGGCGTTCGCTTTTCCCTTTCTTCAGGGGGACTTTCTAATAATAACAGTGATGATAATGGTCACAGCTACAGTTGGCCGAACTAATGCTAAGTGCACGCATTGTCTCATTTGGTCTCCACAGCAGCCCTTTGAGGCTGACACTATCATGGTCCTCACTTCATAGGTCGGGAGACAGAGGCAGAACTGGGACTGGTACTTGGTATGTGCTGGCCACTCAGGCCTGGAAGCTGATTACTACCCTTGGCTGTTTCACCAAAACTCCTATCACACTGTGAAATCATCTACACTTATTTGTATTTTGGAAAATATCATCACTGCCCCATAGCTGAGTCTGATATTGAGAATAGCCCTGCCCTGCCCACCTTGGGGCTCCTGTCCAGCTCCCCACCACCACCACTATCAAAGCCAACTCATCAAGCTGACTATTGTCAGGCAAGGGAAATACACACCAGGCCCAGGCCAGGAATGAGGCGTGGAGGGGAATCCAGACTGAGCCAGTAGAGCCATGCTCAGGCACAAGCACCTGGTCACCCCCCTCCCAACCTCAAGAACGAGACCTATGAGAACAGCATGAATGGGCATTTTGCTCACTCCTGAATCCTCAGTGCTTGGCACACATGCTGAGTATTTGCTGAATGAATGAAAGAGTGAATTAATGTATGTTACTTTTTCCTCACCATCCAAAAGAGGGTAAGAAACTGGGGTTCCCACACCCCAAGGCTAAAGACATTCTGGGACAGACACTCAACCCTGATTCAAAGACAGAGAGGCCAGAACAGGAGGTGAAGAGGTAGGAGGAGGCCTGGGGGCCCCGCC
>NW_003852415.1:1164406-1166042 GCF_000181295.1 Otolemur garnettii
ACCCCCCAGAAGGCTCCCACACTGCCACAGCAGTCCTCTTGGGCAGTCAGCTCCAGCAGAGGGTTGGCACACTGGAAAAGAGGCCATGACTGCCTGTGACCCTCCCTCTTCTTCCCTACTGTACACAGATGACCCAGGAAAGCCTGGGACACTGAGCTCATTCCCCACATTCTTCCAGAGGATGCCCCACCCAAGGGAGGGAAGGGAGTCAGCCAATGTCCCAGAAGGAGCAGAGAAATCTACAGCCCACTCTACCTGACTCGACCTTGTGTTTGCAGGGGAACCACCCCAGACTCAAAGAGCCGCACTGTGCTAGTCTGCAATCCACCAGCCTCCACAGACCCAGCCTACAGGCAGAGGGTCCCCGAGGACAGGCTTCTTCTGTGGGACTCCAAGGTCACCTCCAGTGTGGGCCCTCTATGTGTGCAGAGCCTCAGCTCAGGGACACCACAGGCTGAGAGCCCAGGGAGAATCTGGGAACTTGAGGGTCCTTATTCCTTAGCTACCACACCTCTTCCAGTTTCCCTGAAAACACCAAACTACAACCCCCAAGAAAAATCATGCTAGGTCTGGTCTAACCCCCATTCTTGGGTGCCTGGCCTCACAGCAGCTCACTCGGCTTCCCATGTGGACTGCAGATGCCTTTGGGGGCTTGGAGAGCCTCTCATCTTTGTACCACTAGGGCTTTGGGGTATAACTTCCATCTGTTAAATCCATTTCTCTTGACCTCAGTCTCAACTGGATACCAGGCTCCTTCTTGCCAGATCCTAATGGCCCTAATGTCTATGCGCTGGGAGAGTCTAGGCATAGCTCTCCAAGAGTCCAGGATTTACTGGGACCAAACTCTAGGCTGTCTTCAGCGAGGATGCTGCTGATAGCTCCCCCAGAGGGGATCTCCCCTGGGTTCTCTTCACATGCCTAGTAGGAGGCCCAGTCTCTTCATAATCAGGCAACGTTATGCCCTGGGTTTTCCCACCTGGGGACGGGAGACCGCAGACACTCATATTCCATAGGAACAAGGAGGAAAGAGAGGAGGAGAAGGGCATAGGTGGGGACAATGGCTGTTGTAGAAGCCTCCAGGGCTGAGGCAGGAGCTATTTTCTTACCTGTCCATTCACAGCACCCAGGTAACAGCGGCCCAGTAGCCTCCGAGTCCTGGGTGCTGTGGGGGGCAGTGGCCGAGGGGGCTCTCCAGACCAAGTAGGGATGCTGTTGCTGTTCCAGAAGCTGTGGCCCAGGCTGGCAGGGAGCCGAGGCGGGGGTCTGGTCTCCACGCTGTTCTCCTCCAGGGCCTCCTCCGCCTCACCCCGCACCCGTGCCACCTGGTGGATCTGCACGGAGGCCTCGGGCGGGTGGTGAATGTGCACCTTCACCAGGGAGGGGTTCACGGAGGCTGGGCACAGGGGCTGGGGTCAGAGCAGGGACGCAGGGCCCCACCTTCACCTTCCACCTCTGAGGAGCACCCACTTGCCCTGGCCAGGAGGGCCACTGTTGTGTCTCCCCAAAAGTCTCTCTCCATTTCTTTGCTCCCTACTTGGACCCCAGAACAACTCCCCTGTGAAGATGGGAAGACAGGCAAACTTCTACACGGAAGAACCCTCATTATCAAGCTCCAGACTCTTCTCACCATGACCCT
>NW_003852415.1:1166510-1233487 GCF_000181295.1 Otolemur garnettii
GCACAGCAACAGTGACCGTTGACCACATCCATGAGCCTGGTGCTCTGCCCAGTCCTGGCTGCACCAGCACTCACCGAGTTGGTTGGAGAGAGGCAATGTGAAGGTGGACTGCTTCAGGGGGGCTTCCAGCAGGATCCCACGGTGGGAGCCCCTCCCTGGAGACTCCCTGTCTAGCTGCGGGACAGGCAGGTGGCAGAACTTCCCCGTGGAGTTGGTGGGGCACTGGCATTCATCCCTGCCGATGCAGCGGCCTCCGTTCAGGCAGGGGATCTGGCAGAAATCTGCAACATCGACCCTCACGGTAACCAATGGTGGGAAAACAGCAGTACTCACCCTGTGGCCAGCCAGTGACACAGACAAACAGGGGCAGCAGGACCCCAAATCTGGATGGCTTCTGTAGCCCAAAACCCCAAATGCAAGGACTGTTCACAAAACCCAGGAGTGAAGAAGGGGAGATAATAACTAGCTCCCGCCTTTCTAAAAAGCCCTTTCATGCCCTCCCTTGCACCCCGGGAGACAGGGCAGTGGCATTAGGATGAACTCCCCCACTCCTCTGTTGAGGAGACTTGAGTTCAGAGAGGTTAGGGAGCCCCCAGAGTCGCACAGCAAGGCTGCAACAGAGGTGGGTGAGGACTCAGCTCTCCATGTGATTTGGGACAACTCATGGGGCCACAGCATAAGAGCTGTGGGCTTGAGTCCTGGACAGTCCAGGTCCTCTGGCCTCCCACCCCCTAGGGCTACCGGAAACCACCTCAGGGCCAAGGGACTCACATATGCGGAAGCCAGACTTGGGATCATGCCCATGGCCACCCTGGCTGTACAGGGTGGTGGTGTCTCCCCGTTCACAGTTATTGGCACAGTGCCCGTGGGCACAGGTCTGCTTGCAGATGGTGGGAGTGAAGACGATCTTGATCTTCTTGATTTTCTCTGTGAGGTTCAGCCCTGCAGAGAGAGGGCTTGGGTCCAGGGGGCAGGGCTGAGAGGCACAGCCATGACCACCAGAGCCTGGTTAGAAAGGCCCATGGGACTAGTGTCCATCCTGGGGACATTTGCTGAACACCTACTCAATGCAAAAGCCCATGGTGGGGCAGGGTGATACCTTTGAGAAGGTAATACACATCACAGATGTGTCCGCCACCAAGCTCACGCTTCATGCACATTAACTCACCCCTCTTAAGTGGGTATTACTTTAGGTTGAACCATTAGAAATTGCCATTTTTGTAGGCTACTATGGCAGAATCTGGGCAATTTTCATATGTCCAACCTCATATTTCCATTTTACACTTAAGGAAACAGGCTCAGAGAAGTTTGGGTCATGCCAGTCACACAGTTACCAAAGTGCTGCAGCGGGGCTTTTAACCCAGGGGTGGGGATGGATCGCAGCCCAGATTTGCCAGAGAGGGGAGTTTTCTAAGAGAAGTGGAGGAACATAAAGCCTCAGAGAAGGATTAGAGTCAGATTCTGGGGGCGATGGGGGCTGAATACTAGAATAAGGATCAGGCACATTATTTGGTGGAAGGCAGAGAAGCCACAGAAGCCATCTTCAGCAAGATGTCCTCCTGGCTATGGGGTGGAGGGTGGGCCAAGAGGCCGAGTGATCAGCTGGGAGGTCATGGCAGCAGCATGAGCTGAGTTCCCTTCATTTAATCAGGATGGTAGCAGTGGAATTGCAAAGGAAAGGTATTAATCCAGTAGGGGGAGAGTGGTGAGGGAAGCTAGAAGGCAGAGGGTTGAGGAAGGAAGGAGCGAGGAGGAAGCGGAAAAAGTATATGAAGACCTTGTGCTCCAGAAGCTTGACTGTGAAGGGAGAAGATAGAGAGGAGGCCGGGGGAAGCAGAGAAACGAGATGAGAGAGAGAGAGAGAGAGACTGGCAGAGCTGAGGCAAGTGCAGATGCTAAAGGCGGAGGGCTGAGAGGAACAGGTCAGAGACACAGAAGGGCGGCGATGCCTAGCATTCCAAAAGAAACAAGAAAGAAGGGAGGCGTATGCCTTAGACAAGACGGACATCTCCCCTTCAAAAAGGCACAAAAGGGGGTCATCAACCAGAGGAAAAAACAAAAGACTAATCATGCTACAACACAGATAAACCTCAAAAACACGCTAAGTGAAAGAATCCAGACACAATAGACATGTCATATTTCACTTCTATGAATGTCCAGGATATGCAACTCCACAGAGGCTGGAAGGAGACCAGTGGTTGCCAGGGGCTGGGCAGGGCGGGGGTACTTGGCAGTGACTGGTGAATGCATATAGGGTTTCTTTTTGGAGTGATGAAAATCTTGTGGAATCAAATAGTGGTGATGGTTGCACAAAACTGTGAATATACCATTTTCAAACCACTGAAGTGTGCGCTTTATTTTCTTTCTTTCTTTCTTTCTTTTTTTTTTTTTTTTTTGAGACAGAGTCTCATTTGTCACCCTCAGTAGAATGCAGCGATGTCATAGTAGCAACCTCAAACTCTTGGGCTTAATTGAGCGATTCTCTTGTCTGCTTCCCAAGTAGCTGGGACTACAGATGCCCACCACAATGCCCGACCATTTCTGTTGTTGTTGTTGTCATTGTTTAGTAGGTGCGGGCTGGGTTCCAATCTGCCAGCCCCGGTGTATGCGGCTGGTGCCCTAACCGCTGAGCTACAGGCACCAAGCCATGAAGTGTACACTTTAAAAGGGTTAATTTTGTGTTATGTGAATTTCACCTCAATTTTTTAAATGCTCAGGTAAAGACTCAGCTAAGGGAATGGTGTTCATAGGTTGAGGAGCCATGGGCTGATGGAAGGGAACTCAGGAGAGCTGGGGAGACCCAGAAGCTGAGGAATGGAGGGAGAAAATGTCCCTCCACACAGGGAGGGGTTTCTGGGCAACAACAGAGTGTATTGTGGTGTGAGTCCAGAGGTTTTTACTCAGTTTCTTCTGTGGAAAGCAGTGGCCCAGCTATAGACGCTAAGGAAACAATTGGTTGGGTTGAGTTGATCTAGGAGGTGTGGGGTTTGCAGGAAGGATGAGGCGGAAGGCCTGGGGCTAGGGAATTGAGGTTCATGGCTAGATATGAAGGGAGCAAAGACAAGAGGGGAGGACAGATTGGGCAGAAATAGGACAGTCAAGGGTTGCGATAAGGGCAAAGCAGATCACCTTGTATGGGCCCCTGAAGCTACCACAAAGCAGGTGCCCAATGAGTGTTTGTTGACTGGTTGGAAAACGAGGTCACAAAGTGACAACTCAGTCTCTCTGTGAGAGCGGAGGGGGAAGCAGAGATTTAGATGCCCTGCTCTTCTAGGACATGAAACAGCATCCTTACCCCAGGGAGATGAGAGGTGGTCCAGACCCTGCTGGGTGCCATCTCTCTGCTCAGGACCTGGTCCTGAGGGCAGGGCATTGGAAGTCAGCTGGCCACTGGCCGCAGCAGTTGGATAAAGTCGGACAGTTCTGGACGGTCCCACTTGCTGCTGGGAAGGGCGAGTCTGGCTGAGCGCGTTCAGGGTCCTGTGGAGACAACCAAGGGCGGCACAGAGTTTACATCCTAGAACAGTGTCCTGAGCAATCCCTCATGGGATGGCCGCCTCCCTGCCTTTGCCCTGGAGGAATATTCTCTGTATTGCTGCCTTTCTCCCCACACAAGTGCCCCTGACTTCTGGATATAGAGGTGCCCCAAGACAGGAGGACTGATCTAAGGCTGGCTGGTTAACTGTGCAGAAATGCCTGCCTTGATGTAGAATAGCCAGGCTTTTGCAGGGTTATTCTGGGCAAGTTACTTAGCCTCCCTGAGACTTAGGGCTCTTGACGGTAAAATGAAGGTGTTAGATTGTTTCCATGTATCTCCAACATTCTGAGTCTTTGAGAGGCCCTGCCCTCTAATCCAGTCCTGTGCCTATCCCCCTGTCCCTGCTTACCACAGCTCTTAACATGAATAACCCGTGGAATACTTGCCCGACAAATACACACTCACAGATTGATTCAGGGGCGGTGTCTAGAATCGCCCACTCTTATTACTTACTTACTTAATTAATTTATTTCAGAGATAGGTATTGCTATGTTGCCCCAGGCTGGTCTTGAACTCCTGGTCCTCAAGCAATCCTCTCAAAGTACTGGGATTATAGCCATGAGCCTATTTGTTTTTATTGTAAGAATATTACAACAACAATATCAAAGAGAAAAACATGAATTCATCATCTCCCACTCCAACACACCAAATTATTTTTTGCCTATTTCCTTTAACCTTTGCTCACATATATAAGTTTACACTATCCTCATCTCTTATAAATACAGTTTAATTTCTCATTTTTCACTTAGCCTTGGATCATACTTTATACAATTCCATTTTCATACTTGCCATGTCCTTTGCTTTGATAGTCTAGCTGAAGATAAAGCACAACTTCGTCACATATTCTGCTTTTACATACTTTGATTTCTTTTTAATTTTTAACTGTGGACATCCTTACCCATATTCCTTTAGTATATGGGAATTCATTGTAGTGTTCTATTTTGTTCTATATGCTTGAAAATTTTTATAAGAAAGGTTTTGAAAAGTTTACTACCTTAGGATGACTAGAATGATTATATCAAAGGTTATGAACATTTCTGGCTCCAGCTTTACACTAGCACATTGATTTCTAAAAGAATTGCACCAAAATGTATAAATAGACCACTTACAGCACAACCTTGCCAGCATAGCATATTATTAATTTTTATACTTTGCTGATTATGAATAAGCATAAAGTGGTACTTCAAGGTTGCTTTCACCTCTATCTACCTTTTTAATTTTAGTTCTAAGGTTGAATTTTTCTCAGGTATCTATTTACCACTTGTGGAAATTGTCTGCTCACATCCTTTGATGTCTTAACTAAGTTGCCTCATAGATTTGAACACATAGTTGTTTGTTATTGGGTAGGCTGCTCTAAAAGGTCCTGGGACACGTTTCTTCCTCCATTCCTGCCCTAGTTCTGTTAGCTCTGGATGCTCAGGCCACGAGCAAGCTCCTTCTTATTCTTTCCTAGCAGAAGCCAAACAAGGAGAGATGTCAGAGCCACTCGAACCACCTCAGCACCTACCCAGACCTTCCCCAGTGCCCTTGGCTCAGAACTGAACTCCTGTGAATAGTAATGCTACTGTTCTTCCCAGTACTACTTCCAAGGCCACAGACCCTTACCCTGACAGGCCGCAGTCAGATCTCACCCTACTTCTCGAATTTGGAGGATAGAGTGAGAAAGAGGTCCAGTTAGCCACCCCAGAAGCTCTGAGAGCTGTCATGGGCCAGAATAGGAACCCAAACCTTAGGCATCATTTTGGATGTCCCAGAAACCCAGTCCTGCCAAGGGCTTTTTTTTTTTTTTTTTTTAAAGAGAGAGTCTCACTTTATCACCCTCACCCATCACAGCTCACAGCAACCTCCAACTCTTGGGCTTAAGCAATTCTCTTGCCTCAGCTCCCAAGTAGCTGGGACTATAGGCACCCACCACAACACCTGGCTACTTTTTTTGTTGTTGCAGTTTGGCTGTGGCTGTGGCTGAATTCAAACACACCACCCTCAGTATATGGGGCCGGCGCCCTACCCACTAAGCCACAGGTGTTGCCCCTGCCAAGGGCTCCTAAGAGAGTGCCCAAGAGAAAGGTGGGTGAGCTGGTGGGTCACTGGGAGTCTTCCCCTGGGATACCAGGCTGGTGCTATGCTCAGATTAGAGCCAACACCACAAAGCATTCTAGAGAAATGAAAAGGGTAGCTCATGTTCTGCCCAGACCACTTGCCACGTTTGAACTTGACCTTGAAATAAAGCATTACAACCTGCACAAGATGGAAACTCTGGGTTCTTTCTTGGTGTCTTACTGTCATTGTTATGTTATTTATTCATTGTTACATTGCTGTCACTTGTTTCTCTAATTGGCAATCAGTGCTAATGGCATCAAGATTCCAGAGTTCAGATCCCTTAAGGGTCAATTGGGTAGCTTTGTGGAGAAGAAAGCCAAATAAATAAACAATGCATTCCTTATTTGTAGACTTGGCCGGGGCAGTACAGAGGCTAGAGGTTGGGATTTGGGCCAGAAAGATGCAGTTCTGTCTCTTATTAGCAGAATGGGTTTGAGCAAGTCACTCAGCTCCCCTAAGCTGCAGACTCCTCATCAGCAAACGAGAACAGCAATCCCTACCTCACTGGGCTGTCATGAGGGCTAAGAGAACAGTGAGACCATGAGATTATTTTGCAAATATAAGTCAGTGGTCCCACATTGAAATATATGCCAGAATTTTAAAATCACATGGGTGAAGGGGAACAGTTCTGGGTTACAGTTCATACTAAATACTTTCCCCCAAGTAAATAAGCAAATGTGACTAAGTCACTTAAAATTCTTCTTCATCTAAGGGAGATAAAAAGACTCCCCCAAACCACTTGTTATTGTTATTCAAGTGTCCTTATATATGAAGAGTCAAGTACCAATCTCCAATCTGGTGTCAACACACTTCTAATAACCAGAGTGTTCTGAGCCCTGTTCACTGTCATCTACTGCTATGATGGAGATCTGGGATTAAATGACCGAAATTAAAAATCCTTGCCTTTTAAGAAGCTCAAAGCAAAGTAAAGAAGGAAGCCCCAGTTCTTTGATAAATCCTCTGTCTTATACAGAAAGGACCCATAGAAGGAGACTGCTTTCTCCCTTCATAAGCCCTAGCTTAGTCCTCAGAGGTGGGCAGGGATGCAGGCTCTTGGCTTATCTCTGGCTCCTGGGTAATCTCCAGCTGGTTGCCACTGCCCTCACCATTTAGTAGGGCATAGGCAGCTAGGGTGGGGTGGAGATAGTGGGCTGTGGGGTTTGTAAGCCCAATCATCTGACCTTTGTGCTCATTGCTCTTAAAAATAATCACAAACCCTTAGCCAAGTCCTGGCTACATGCCCCATCCTAGTCTGAGTTTGGTTGTGGGACAACAAGAGAAAGGTCTAGCGTCATGTTTGGCCCAGGTGGTCCAAACAAGCAGCACTCCCCTTAAGGACAACAGTGTGGTGGCAAGAAGGGCAAATGAGAACCTCAGTGAAAAGGTGACTTCCTCAAACACAGACCCTGGGAGAGGCTCCATCTACTATCAGTCTTGGAAGAGCTGCTGCAATTTCATCAAAGGACAGCAGTTGCCAAACTTACCTGGCACAAGAACAGAACTGATTATCTCTGGGACTGTTCCAGGGAAGTCCTGGCCAAGCTGCCACAGTGGACCAAAATAGCCATCTCTAAACTTCAAGATTTTGTGGATCAGTAAAATTTTGAAAGAAATGGTGGTGGGGGGAGGAACAGCACCTGTGGCTCAGAGAGTAGGGAGCTGGCCCCATATACCAAGGGTGGCGGGTTCGAACCCAGCCTCACCTAACTGCAACAAGAAATACTGGGCTTTTTGGTGGGCACCTATAGTCCCAACTACTCGGGAGGCTGAGGTAAGAGAATCACCTAAGCCGAAGAACTGGAGGTTGCTGTGAGCTGTGATGCCGCAGCACTCTACTGAGGGCGATAAAATAAAACTCTGCCTCTAAAAAAAAAAAAGAAGGAAAGAAAGAAAAAAGAAATGGGGGGGCATAATATAAAATTGCTAACTTTTTATATAGGTAGGGAAGATATTAAAATACACATACACAACTACCAACATTGTTACCATTATGTCATGAAAGAAAAGACATTTCAATGCCAAAAAGAAACATTGGAACAGCTTAACTTTGTGGAAATCTCACAACATTGACCTTATTCTCTTCATTTCATTATGGACCATGGAAACTCCATCACTAACCAGCACCAAGCCAAGAGGCAGCCACTGGATCTCCCAACTTCTGCTCTCACCTGAGCACTCTGGGGCTCTTTCAACAAAATTGGGGAGAAAGAATTCCCATCCCAGCTGGCTGGGATCTTCAGACCTATGTGAAAACTTCCTGGGAAGTTTGTGTTCATGAAGGTGCCACTAAATTAAATGTGTAGGATGCGTCCACTTCCTGCCTGAGGCACCAAGCAATGGGGAGACACGTGGGGGAGGGGTTCTGTGCCCTTTACCCCACCTCCAACTTCACTCCAGCCTGGAGGCCCCACTCTACAAAATGGGCTTCTAAATACAGTTGGCTCTTTGTATCCATGGATTCTACGTAACAGGTTTAACCAACTGCCGATCCTAAATATTAGGGGGAAAAAATGACAACAGTAAAAAAAAAGCAAAATTAAAAACCATTACGGTATAACAACTATATGCATAGCATTTATATCGTATTAGGTATTACAAGTAACTAGAAGATTTAAAGTATACAGGAGGATGTGCATAGGTTATATGCAAATAATACTGATGGTTACAAAGTTCATGTGTAATTTAAAATTACACACTATTTTCAATTGCATGCGAACTTTATGACCACCCTGTATGTTGTTTTACATAAGGGACTTGAGCATCCATAGATTTTGGTATCTACAGGGGTCCCAAGCATAGCTCACTGTCCTAAGGTACAACTATACTATTTTGTTTCAAAAAGGTCTTACTGCTAAAAAGAAAGTTTAAAAATATCACTATAAGGTGCAGCATAGTTATAGCTATCATTTATTGAGTACTGAGCTAGGTACCTCATAAATATTATTTTATTTATGTCATATTAGTGAATGAAAAAGCTATTTGCAGAATAACATGGAGAGCATGCTTCTGGTTTTGTATTTGAAGAAAAACTTCTCACTTTCTTCCCCACAAATAAACACACAGGTGTAGGAAAGGTCTGGAAGATCTGGAAATAGTGCCTAGTCCTTGGGAATGAGAACGCCTGTGGATATGTAACTACCATTTAAAACATTATATATTCCTACATTTTTAAGCCTTTTAACAAGAAATATGATCATGCAGGATAAACATGCATTTGTTTTGTAATCAAAATAACTCTTTATTCTTCCCAGAAGCTGCATTTTATAGAGACGGGAACAGAGGCTCAGAAAAAGCACAGTAAATGTGTGCAAATAACTAGGACCCAACGTGGACTGTGATAGCTGACAGGTACAGAAGTTCAGATATAATACAGACAATATGTAGTAGAAACTCTAGAAGGTTTCAGGGAGGAAGGATCATTTGAGATGGGACTTAAGAGATGGGAAGGATTTTAACAGCTCAAAAAGATACTCCAGGTTAGAAAAATAACAAAAGATATGCAGGAAAGTAGGAAGCATGAGCCACCATTAAGGAAGAGTGAGCCCAGTTTGGAAAAAGCACAGAACGGGGAGTAGGGCAAGGAACAGAAACAATATCCATCGGGTGCCGGTCAGGTGCAGGCATCATGCTAAATGCGTTTACTTATCCAAACAACTCTGCATGGCCAAAACCACTCTGTAATGGGGAAAGTATATGCAACTCATATCACAGACAAAAGATGAATCTTCATCTAAAGAGTTCCTAGAACAGAAAGGACAGAGACTAGTAGACCTAGGAGAATCAGCAAAGGATATGTACAGTTCACAGAAAAAATACAAAAATGTTTCTTAAACACAGAAACATATGCTCACCCGTTCTCCTTATGAGAGATGTGCAAATGGAAACTACCCTGAGACAGCATTTTTTAATCCATCAGATTAGGAAAAATCCAGAAGCTGAATAACACACTCATTTGGCAAGATTATACAGAAACGGGCACTCTTAGATGTTGCTGGCAGGAATATTAGAGCAACCCTTACAGAAAGCAACTTGGCAATGTCTATTCACATAACAATGCATCTATGCTTCAACACTGCAGTTCCACCTCTAAGACCCTCCTGCAGACCTGCTGTGGTAGGTGCTGCCACCTGCCTGGGTCCCCTTCCCAGCTGCTGCAGGTGTGGTGGCTAAAAGCTTACATCTGGGACCTCTGACTCATGCTCTTAGCCCATGGGAACCACCTGAGACAAAGCACAAAACTATGACTGCCTGCAAGGGAAGTTCAAGACCCTTGGCCCTCTCGCCTCAAGGTGGCACAACTTTGGAAGCTCTATCCTCCATCAGGACAAAGCCTGATTCACCCAGGCCCACGTCCTTGCTTGTCTCTCTGCCTTTCCCACGCTGCTTCCTTCTCTCCCTTAGCACTCCTCCAGTAAATCACACATCCCTGAATCCTACCTCCAGGAGACCTAAAACACGAGCAAATAAATGTCTAAAATGATGTATGAACATTATTCATAGCTACACTATTTTGTAATAGCAAAATGTTTTGTACAGAATAGAAACAATTTAAGTGTCCTTCAGTAGAGGATTGGCTGAACAAATCAGGACCTGTCCGCAGAATGGAGTAATACATTCTGGAAACAGAAAGCAGCAGCTCTTTTATATCAGTGAGGATATATACTTTCTCATGACATGAGAAAATGATATGAAATTCAAATTTAAGTGTTCTTAAAGTTGAACTGGAATACAGCCATGCTCATTGTCTGTGACTGTTTTTTCTCTCTGACAGCAGAGTTGAGTAGTTGCAGGTACCATGTGTCATAGAAAGCCTAAAATATTTACTATCCGGCCTCCTTTTATGGAAGACATTTGCTGACTCCTGGTGTAGGGCATGTAAATGTTTGTGTAAAATATGGAAAATAAGGCTGCATGTTGCAGTTATTTGCATATTCATAAAGCAACCTTGGAAGGATGATCTGGAAAATTAAAAACAGTGGTTACCTATGTGTGCATGGCAGGGTGTGGGGACAGGGAGTGGGAAGTATGGGGTGGGAAATAAACTAGTGCTATAATTTAATGAATGTTTACTCTGTGCCAGTCTCTGTGCTAGTGATCCATGTCACATGCATTCTCTCACGTAGCTTCTCTGCACCCTAAGAGTGAGATGCTCATTCTGCCCATTTGAGAGTCTGGAGGTTCTATATACCTTGCTGAAGGCTTCAGAACTCCTACGTACAGAAGCCATGTTACCAGAACCCGGTAACTTCATCCTAAATCCACCCACCATGGGTCGTGTCTTTATTGTCATGTTACAGATGAGGATATTGAGGCTTTGGGGTATTAAAGAAGAATAGGTTGGGTCTCTATGGTGGAACCTCTAAAATATTGGGCAGGTATGTGGGCTGTAGTGAAAGGGAAAGGGGGAGTGGCTGGAAGATTTGGGAGCAGGAAAATGACATGGTCCAAGGAACAGCCACTCTTTTTCATCCACTGAAGAAGCATGTGCTAAGTGCCCCATGCTGGGCTCTGGAGCCCAATGATGGAAGATTCTTTTACCCTCTCAGCCCCAATGAGGGTTGGACAAAGGGACCAGCACCCCTGCAAAGATGAGGGGGTGACACATGCTAGCCTTGAGACATTCCTGGTTTTCAAACAGGTCCAGGACATGAGGGAGTAGGCCCTCTTAAATGACAATTATTCTGGTGAAAGATTATCTGGTAGAGAATGGGCCAGAAATGGGAGGGCTAGAGGCCAGCTGGAAGGTTTGGCTGTGATCTAGGCTGGCAGAGGCCCAGGAGGGGGCCAGGAAGAAGATACGGATTCAAGAAATATTTAAGATGTAGAAACATAAATAATTCCCAACGTTGGCCTGGACAAGGGGAGAGGGGCTTCAGGGAGCTAAGATCTCAACGTGAGAGACCCAAGTGGGTGATGGGCTTGACATGTTGAGTGTTTGGAACCTCAGGAAGGATCTCAGGATGGAAACACCCAGGAGGCAGAACTCACGAGAGAATTCTGGGGCTGTACATACAGTCAGGGTGGAGAGAGATAGTAGATATAGAGGTGGTGGGTGCAGAGTTAACGGGGAGGGATGATCTCACTCGGAGAGTGTTTGCAAAACAAACCCCATTTCAGAGTCCACTGCTGGATTGAGGCGTTAACTCTGCTAACACTTCCCAACCTAAAAGAGGAAAATGTGTTAATGAACAGCATGGTCTCAGTTTTAAATTTTGCTCCTATAAATTCTTCTCCAAGCTTTGGCGCCTGCTACCACTTGTCTGCTAGCACATGATTAAACAAATGATCAAGCCATAAATTAATATTAATGGAAAAACGTGGCAGCAGCCCACCACGCTTCATTCCACAGTTTGCTCTCTTCACGGACACATGCGTGTGCCTATAGCTGGGTTTCTTTTTTTCCTTTTGCACATACAGACGATCGTCATAGTTTCTGCTAATAAAACTGTTCCCAGCTCCAATCATGGAATTGGATATTGATAGTTTGCAGCATTCCTTATGACTTCCAGGTGCTCTCCCACCTAAATCGTTTGAGAAATAAAAGAGTAAAGAGAGAACAAAGAAGGGAAGAGGGGATCTGGGGACACAAAGGCTTAAGGGCAAATGGAGGAAGAGGCTGTGAAGAAGGCACCTGGGAGGGAGTGGCTGGAGAGCCGGAGGGGACCAAGGAGAAAGCAGCAGGACCAGAGGGTGTTCCCAGAACGTCCCTCTGTGGCTGGCAAAAGGAGGCTGCTCCTCCTATGGCTGTGGGTGCACTCAGCTGGGCAACGTGCCCTGGCCTCTCCCAAGTTGCTTAGGGGGTGAGCTCCTGGCAGAGATCTGTTCCCCTCTCCTCCTGGCTAGCCAGGCAGACCTCACACACAGGCCAGTCAGACAGACCTTGGCTGCCAAACCCTCGGGGACCTAAGACAGTGACACAAGTGGGGACAGCATACCCAGAGAAATGGCACATGGATGGGACCCTGCACTCTCCTATGGCCTGGCATGCTGACAGGGCAGGATCAACACCGGCACCTTCACACCCTGGTGCCCATGTGGGAAGGGCTGAGAGCCAGCCCTCTCCCTGGTGTCCCTCGGTTGGTTGCCTTAAGATCATTTCTGCTGCTGTACTTGCTGTGACCACCCACCCAACCTCTTCAGCCTCACTGGTCAGCCAGAAGCCCCCACTCAGCCCCACTGGGCCATCTGTGGCTCTGGGCTTCTAGTTCCTTCCATGGCCACACCCAGATCTGAGAGAAAGGAAGCCTCAGATCCAAGAGATACCTTTGCCAGGCTGAGAGGTTGGGGGTGGGACCCTAGGGGTGTCCCTCCTGCCCAGAGCACCCTACTCCACTTCCCAACCAGCTCCAAGGGAAAACAGCATCCCTGTCGCCAGGCAGAGGAATAAGAGGCAGAGGGAGCCATGAGTTCCACATGTCCTGGGGAAAATGGGGGAGGGTGGAACCCAGAGGCCTGCTCCCCACCTCAAGGGCAGCTCTGAACTAGGTGCTGCCTCAGTTTCTGAATGGTCCAGAGAGTCTTGTGAGGCTCATTCCTCTCCTTCACCCTCCAGATCCTCAGGTGCTGGTCGACTGTAGAGACAGTTTTCCATAGAGCAACCAGCTGTGTAGGCTGCTGAACCCTCATCTCTGCCTCTCAAGACGCTGCATGGCCTTTGTCCTGGCTGGGTGAGGGGACAGGTGGGAGAGCCAGTGCAGGCTGTCTGGGCACTGGGATCACATGCAGAAGCAGGAGAAGGTGACCCTGAGGGCTGCCCAGGGCCCCAGGAAATGCCCCTCATTTTCTATCTAGCTTACCCAAGTGTCAAAGTGCTGGGGCAACAGCCCTCTCCTTCCACTCTAAAAACAAGCCCCTCTGGGTGACCCCTGTGGCTCAGTGAGTAGGGTGCCGATGCCAAATGGCAACAAAAAAATAGCCGGGTTGTGGCGGGCACCTGTAGTCTCAACTACTTGGGAGGCTGAGGCAAGAGAATCACCTAAGCCTAAGAGCTGCAGGTTGCTATGAGCTGTGACACCATGGCACTCTACCGAGGGTGACAAAATGAGACTCTGCCCTTAAAAAAAAAAGAAGAAGAAGAAGAAGCACCTCCAAGAGCTTCCCTGCCTCCTTCTGGGCCTAAAAGGACCACCCAAAGGGCTGGAGCTCAGACAGGGATGCAGAGCCCCCAGAGGGGAAGGGACTGGGTCCTCCCTTCTTTCCATCCTCCGTGGAGTCATCACAGCACTGCACACACAGCTGCTGAGTTCAAATACTCGTTACACTGAACTTTGAACTTCTCCATGTCTTCGTCCAGCTCCCCTGCTTCACTGGAGCTGTCTCGCCAGCCCTGGCTGGGCCCCATTCTGCAGCTAGCCAGGGCCAGTGGGCAGTCTGAGGCCTTTGGCTCCAACTTCCTCTGGAAGACTTGTCACCACACAGGGAACCTGGATTTCATGAATTCATCGTTCTCCCACTGCCAAGGTGCGCAGTCCCATTAGGCACTGTGGGAAGGGCATCTTGCCCAAGGAGAGCTTACAGCCCAGGCTGGTGGCGGGGGTGTATGTGTGTGTCAGGGGTAAGAAGAGGTCTAGGACACCTGGTGCTTTTGTACATATTAGAAAAGGGGGCTCCTCTGGATAGCCAGTTTACAGAAGTTGCCTCCACTTCCTATCATAGCAGGGTGCAGGGACTGGGTAAGCAGAATACACACTGGAAAGATTTTAGCTCCAGGGTTCAACCAACCACTGATTTACACCTTTGCACAGGGTGCAGCATGCACACTCACACACAGCAGGCCCGGGACAAGAGCCTGCACGTGAGCGTTTCATAACAATCCAAGAGCAGAAAAGCAGGAGAGCAGCAGGAGCCAGGAGTCTCAAGGCCAGGTAAACAGTCCATCTAGAATGTTCGAAGTCTCTCTAAGCAGGCATGGCCATGGGGCTGGGTCTCTGGGGAAGGCTTTCCAGAGGGCAGGAGACATGAGCTAGAGGAAGGGAAGGGGAGGACAGAAAGAACCACGAGCACAAAGGACACATTTAGGAATGTACCGACATGGTGTTCAGTGGGTAACCAGGTCCATCTGGTTAAAGGGAAAACAGGAGGGGTCGAGGATGAAAATACTAATAGCAAATAGCTCCATAGTGCTTATTATGTGCCAGGCAGTGTGCTCAGCACTTTACATATATTAATTCATTTAGTCACAATTAAAATTAGAAAGTAGGTATTATCATTATTCCTATTTTATGGATGAGGCCCAGAGAAGGTAGGTAACTTGTGTAAAGTCACACAGCCAATGACTAACAAAGCCAGGAATCAAAACAGGGATCCTACAGATATTCTGGCTGCAGATTCTGTACTATAAACCTCTACAGTCTTGCTATTTGAGAGCTGTACTTTGGCAATGAGCTATAGAGGGCCAAGAACCTATGGCCCGGGCCTCATCCTATGAACCTCGGGCATGAAAGGGAAGCCTTGAAGAAGGTATTTTTCACCAGGAAGTAACAAGGTTAAGCATGGTCTCTTAAGCAGATGGTCATGGAAGATTCCTCCCTGGAGGTCCCCTACCTGTCCCGGGTTGCTCACCTTCCAGTCTCCTCTTGAAAGCTTTTATGAGAGAGTTCATGAATGCCTTGCCAAGGGCTGAATGTGCCTTCACTACTTGTGCATGTCAAATGTCTGGATTTGAGCTTTTAGAGGCAAAGTCGGTCCAAGTCATCTAGTATTCCTTGTGCCTCGGAGAAAGGGAGGGAGAGAGGGAGGGAGGGAGAAAAGGAGGAAGGGAGGGTGGGAAAGAGAAATGAAGGGAGGGAGGGAGGAAGGAAGGCGGGGAGGAAGGAAGGAAAGAAGGAAGGAAGGAAGGAAGGAAAGAGGGCAGGCAGGCAAGCAGGCAGGCAAGCTGGCTGAGCCAGTCAGTTGCCTGACTCAGAGATGATCCTTCTTTTGAACGTCCTTTCTCCCAGCTGGCCTGACAAAACCATCCAGGGCACACATAAAGTGAATGGCAGAGGCATTACAGGGAGGGCAGGATTTACACAGGAGTATGTTATCTATTCGTGGCTTATTACTTGGAATGTTTCCTAGAAGGCACAGCTATAGGGGCCCTCTCTTAGCACAGACTGCTGTGTGGGCAGACATCTGGGGATGTGGAGCTGAAGGACAACAGGTGTGTGCAGACATGCTGCTGCAGCTCAGGTCAAGCATTCCCCGGCTACTGGAATGGGATGTCAGCTCGTGCTGAAGGGGAGCTATTCCTCCCAAGTCCACACAACGCACCTCCATCAAATAACTGCCACACTCACTAACACGGACTGAGCATCAGGCACCAAACACATGCCACCTGATAAAGGTCCTTAACATAATAACGTGTGGTTTTAATCTCTTGAAATGGAGTCACTCACGTTAAGTGACATTAAGCCCACTCATGTTAAGTGACATTAAGTGACCACATTTACCCCTCTCTCAAAGTGATGAACATATATGCAATGGATTGAGGTGATAGGATAGTACCTGTTATCATCTGGTACCACCCAAGACCTGAAACAAATGGATAGAAAGGAAAAAGGTGACTGAGATAATGAAAACAGTCCTATTTGGGAGGATCACAAAAGTAGCCAGGACCTGGCCTTGTTTAAGACACCTTTGAAGGCCTGGCCTATTTGAACACTGAGGGCTTCTCTGCATTTACCAGCTATCACCAAAAGCTCTGACAGAACCCCCTGAAGGACCCACTCAACTCCTCTCTTGGCACACTGGTCTCCCTCGCCATCCCTGGTTTGTTACCCCACTCTTGTTACTGTCTGTGTGTTGCTAAGTGTGGGATACAGAATCGATGGTGAATAAAGCCCTCTCTGCAAACTGTGAATATAATATATATAATTGCCACTGAGTCACTAAAACCTTAGAGCTTTGGTTGGAGTTAACACACTTGGGCACAAACCCAATTAGTATGTCAATAGACATAGCCAGGAAGGTCCCCCAACAACAACCTGAGAAGTAGGTGTCACTATCCTGGTATGACTTAGGAGAAATTTGGGGCATGAAGAAGGAAAAGAGCTGGCCCAAGAAATGGGCCCCTTTCTTAAATAAGAAATGTCTAAAAGCCAGGATTCTAAAGCTCAGGTCTGTTTGGGCTCGGAAGCTCATCTTGTTCCTCCCATCACTGTGGCCAAACTCTCTCTGACAGGGTGCCCCGGTGCTGCTGCAGGAACCACAAGAAAGTATATGAAAAGTAGAAGAGGCTGAGAGCTGTAGTGGTTAAAAGGGAATGAAAATACAGGCAGGGCTGAGGGACCTGGCAAGTGCTACAGGAGATTAGCAGACGAGGTGGAGCAGGGAGAAGAGAGAAATGTAGGCCGAGGGGACTGAGCTGGGCCCAACTCCCAAAGCCACAGAGCCTGGCATATGGGCATCTCACCACCACCAACTTGGCCTTGAAGTATCCCCTCCTGAACCCTTGAGTTCTCTTGTGGTGTTTGGAACCCCTCCACCCTCTATAATGCGCCCCCCCACACACACACACCCCCCCGAGTCTGGCATGCCCGGCTTATTTGACAGTGAACACAGATCTCTGACTTCAGATGCCTTTAGCCCACTCAAGTCCATCATCCACCCAGGCAGCTGGGGGTGGGGGTGTTGGGTCAGGGGTCAGGGATACAATTCTCAGGGGCTGGCCACCAGTCCAGCAGCCAACAGCCAGCCTGTCTTTCCTGCTCTCCCAGGGGCTGGAAACCCATGCTGGGGCATACATGAAAGCAGATTTCTATGGGAATGAGGACCCCAACCTGGGAAGTCTTCCTCCAGTGATCTAGCTGCCCAAACCCATTAATATACAGTGTACCAGACACCTGCTAAGGCCTTTCATTTTTTTTTTTTGCTAGTTTGTTACCTGAATTAGTAAAATACGGGAACTAACATCCCCTGTTTTATAGAGCTGAGGCACAGAGTGGGGCTTTTAACCTTCCCCAGGGCATCCCTAGCTCTGTCTGCCTTCAGTAGGTAAAACCCTACCCTGCTGCTCACCCTTGGCTATGACAGAAAACCTTACCAGGGCAAGAAGCAAACACCTTCAAGTGCTCTGGGCAAACTCTCAGAGTTTCTAGTGATTGCTGCTGCTTTTCTGATGTAAACATAAAGCTCGGAGAACCCCAGGGTGAAGGAATAAGAGTGGATGCCATCCATAGAAGAGCTAAAAGATGCATTTACATGTATTAAGTAAATCTTGGTGACAATTCTATAAGGTAGAAATGGTCATCCTCACCCTATAGATGAAAAAACTAAGGCTCACTGGATTAAATCAGTTGCTCTAAGCAGCATGGCTATTAAGTGGTAGAGCTGAGATTAAAACCCAGAGCCTCAGCTCTGCCCATGACCTGACATGTCACCCACCTGTGCCCAGGGAGGGAAGGGGCTGCATCAGAGGTCTCTTAGGAGAGTCTGGATCTGTAGGGGCTCAGAAAACATATTAAAACCCAGGCTTATCCAACTATAAGACAAAATTTATTTCAGGATTCCATCCTCACATGCTACAGCATTCTGTAAGGCCTCTGACCCTGCCCCAGGAACGTCAGGGAAGAAAGAAATGTGGAATCAATTTTCTCCCCAAGGAAGAGGTCACGGAAGGGTGTGGCCTGGCTGGGGACTTGAGAGGATACCGCCTGCCCCCACAGATCCAGACTCCCCCAAGAGGCCTCTGATGTAGCCCCTTTCCTCCCTGGGCACAGGTGGGTGACATGTCCGGTCGTGGGCAGAACTGAGGCTCCAGGAGGAAAATGCAGCGTAGGCGACAGCTAGAAGCAGAAATGTGGTAGCTCCAGAACTTTCGATCTGTAATTGTTGTTTTGCAAAGAACAGGGATTTTTCTCTTCAACAAGTACTTGACTTCCCTGAATTTTAGACCTTGCACAAATATTTTTTTAGGAGAAATAAGATGAAAAAAAAAAAATCCACAGAATGCCTGTCGCAGCTACTCACTTCCACAATGAATCACGGACGCAAAACCACAGCTATGTGGCTAGCAAAGGAACTATGTGTTTTCACATTTCATTATTGGGAATCATTTAGCAATCTTCACTATGCCATCTACAGACAGGCAGACAGACAGACAGACAGACACACAAATGCACCCCTCTGGGACCTAAGCAACCTCTTACAACATGGTCATCAGATGACTTTGCATTTAATCCATTTTCCCTTTCTAATCCTTTTCTGGGAAATTATCCTGCAAGGTTATGAGAGTGTGTGTGTGCTGTGATTTAGGAAGAAGGAGGAGGAGGAACCCTGAGACACTGATTCAATTAGTTCCACAAGTGAAAACAAGTGTACATTTCAGAGTCCCCTTTTTTATTACTGTTATCATAATACCACTTCACTTCGCTAAACTGATTTTCACCTGGGAAGCTCACAGTGCCTTTTCTGACAGTGGCAAATTAATTAACTGATGGCAGATTTAAAGATGGAGTAACTGGAAAAACTACTGAACTCATAAATCAGAAACTTCCTCTATGTTCCGGACAAGGGGTGAAACCTGATATATATTTGAAAACCTTGAGCTCAAAAGGAGAATTCACAGGGCCTGAAAAATCTCCATTAGGACATTTGAGGCATGTTCCCACCACAGCTTCCACCCACGCCCCGTCTCACACATGCACGCACACACACCCATAGGGTGACCTTGGCTGAGCTGCCAGCACTGGAAAGGGAAACCAGACGGGAAGAACCTTCCTCTAGACATCCACAAAAGAGCTTTGACTGTCTTTCCATTCTCTCCTTGCTTCATCACTCTGAATCTTTACCTTTTAAACAAAAATCCTAGAGAACTTAAGTCAGTTAAGTGCTGTGAGTACAGCTACAAGCCTGAAATGTTTCTCCTTGCTATTGTTTTTAAGCCCAATGCTGGAAACTGCATACATTAATATCTGAATGATATTGAATGACAAGCTGCCTTCCTCCCCTCTGGTGGTTGCTCCAGGCTCTCACCCACTTCAGTAGCTTTCTCAATGGAGGCTGGAACCCAGCCTCACCCTGTCCTCTACAGCCCCCAAGCCAAGCTGGATGTTCCTGCACCTGCCTGTGCCCACCTGCTCTGCCAGCTGTTTAGCAAAATGCTTGAAAGCACAGGATCCAAAGTGGAGCAGAGCTAGGCTAGAATCACCCTTGCCCTTGGTTTCCTCATCGTGTATTAGGGGGAATGAGAATATCCTTCTCACAAGGTCATTGTGAGGACTGGTAAATGTGCTGAAGATCTTCCACTGCCCCCTCTCCACTCCACTCTGGGCCCTGGGATGCCACCTTCACCCTCTGCCTTCCAGTCCAGTCCAGCTAATTCAGAACCCCAGTAGGAGCTCAGAGGCCAGAGGAGAGGGAGTGGAGGACGGATCCTCCCAGCTCTGTCCAGTGAGTGCGGGCTGCAGCCCTCTTGGAGGCCCTCTGACATGGGTGGAGCTACTCTGTCCATGTAGACCTGAAGGCTTTCCTGGGTAGCTACCCCTGGGATACTGTCCTTTGCTGTTTTCCTCTGACCCTGTCCACATGGACCCCTCCAGTGCACTGTTTCTAACTGACCCAAATAAGAAAAACTAGTAGCCAGCAAATATTGAGCACTTAACTATGTGTTTTATCCTTTTATCCACATTCTTTTATTTTATTCTGACCACAGCCCTGTGCAGCCAGTATTGGTATCATCATCTTTTAGTCTGAGACCTGGGGAGGTGAAAGAACTCACTCATCAAACAGCTGGTGAGCCACAGTCAGATGAAACTGAGGTCTGCCTGTCTCAGGACCCATGCTCTTAGCCACTAGGGAGAACTGTCCCCAGTTAAATGAGCTGGTGCCTGTAAAGTGCTGACTTACCCAGTAGGCTCCAACAACACATACACTTGAAAAGGACCCACAGCCTTGAATTGTACTTTAACATAACCCTAACCACAACTGTAAAGCTAAAACTTTATCCTAATACCTCTAATCTCTCCCCAGCCACTAGCATATTGCTAAATAGAGTGTCACCCTGAACACAACCCAACTGCTACCCAAATCCTAACCCAAACAGTCACCCTGAACACAACGCAACTGCTACCCAATCCTAACCCAGTCACCACTATAGCCACAATCCACTAAGGCTGTGATGAGCACGGGGCTGCCTTCCTGCTCCTCTGTTCCTCAGTGCCTGCCTCAGCAGGTGTGTCTGCCACCCCATTGTGTTTAAACCCCACCAGTTGGACACTACACCTTCAGCCAAAAGACCTCTTGCAACACCCACATCTTGCCTGTCACTGAGCCAGCAACTGATGTGGGACAAGAAGGGAAGGAAGGAGTCTCAGCACCTGAGGCTTATTAGGCAATAAACCCTATTGATGATGATGACAAGTTAGAATCAGAAGAGGAAGAAGATCCACCTTCTCCATCACTGAGGGGCAGGCTATGGGCAGACAGAGGCTAACAGCTGGTATCTTAGAGATCTGCAAAGGGCCGGGCATGGGGCAGGGCTGGGAGGAGTTCCCTTTAGGAACCAAAGCTAGGGAAGGGTCCTGGTAATCCTCAGCCCCAGTAGAATCCTGGAAGGCCACCTTGGGCCAGATGTCCACTTTTAGGCTTAAACAGGAGAAAAGGGAAAGTAAGAGGAAGTATATAGAAAGCAGATCTCATTTTCCTTGAATCTTTCCAGTTACCCCACGAGGAAGCAGGAGCGATATCGTCACTAACACATAGGTGCCTACATTGGGCTGAGCAGGAGGAAGGAGGCTTGCTGGGGAGGAGAAAGACAGTGCCCACCCCACCCCCCATAACCTCTGTGGGGACCTGGAGGCCCAAGATCAAAGCATACTCAGACTGTGTGCCCTGGGCTACATCTGCCTTGGAACCCAGTGGGTATCTTTTGATAATTCACACAAATGCACCCTAAGGCCAGCCAAGGCCCTGCTCAGGGCCTGAACTCCAGGGGTCTCTGGTATTTGTGTGGGCTGGTATAATGCATATTAACAGTACAAAGCCTCAGGGGTCCATCCCCCTTTCAGAAGAATTTAGAAGGAACCTCAATAGCTAAAACCAGCTGGAAAGGACTACCAGAAGTAACAAGCTTTGTGGGAGAAATGAGAGACATCTCTCTCTCCCAGAAAGAAGCTGTGTCTAGAGTCACGACATACAGCTGCTCAAGCTGTGCACTGCACAAAT
Organism: Otolemur garnettii; assembly: GCF_000181295.1. Taxonomy (NCBI): domain Eukaryota; kingdom Metazoa; phylum Chordata; class Mammalia; order Primates; family Galagidae; genus Otolemur; species Otolemur garnettii. The sequence continues at coordinate 1,188,292 of NW_003852415.1, forward strand.
CTTGGGTTATCTATCACAGAGACTGTAGTATGAAGAACCACCCCTAGTGTTGTGTCCAGCAACTAAAAGTTCCAGTGTAGAACAGCCTGCCTCCCTCCTAGACCTGGCTGGAGCAGAGTGCTTCAGACCCATCCAGCTATGCCAAGCGGTCTCTGCTGTGTAGGGATGGACTGGGGCTGGCAGGGATTGAGTGCCAAGGGACCCTCCACAAAACTTATGTGGTCCATCTGCACTTCCAGAACCCACCCTCTGCAATAGCAGGGAGAGGGAGCATGGGTGGGGAAGGAAGTCCTCAGCTGAGATGGTCTTTTCTCTACTCCCCTTGAGGAGTAGTAGGGCTTCTGCAACTTTGAACTTGGGAAAAATAAAACCTTTTCATTTGATCTGGGTGGAGGCCTACAGTGAGTATCCATCTTTCAAACCCACAGCCCCAGGGAAGGGGGTTCACAGGGCTCTTCTAAGGACCAAGACATGGGAGGAACTGGGAGGAGATCCATTTATAACTGCTACAGCCTCCCCACCTGACTCCTGGCACACCTAAGCAGGTGTCCTTAAACTATGGCCCGCAGGGGGCCACATGTGGCCCACTGAGGACATTTATCCAGCCTGCCAGGTGTTTTTGCCGCTGCTGCCTGTCCTGCTTAGCAGCCGACTCGTCCCGGGGCCTGCAGTCCAGCCCTCCAATGGTCTGAGGGACAGTGAACTGGCCCCCTGTTTAAAAAGTTTGAGGACCCCTGCCTAAGGGTTTGTGAAGCTCTGGCCACCCTCAGGAGATAAGTCACCCTCACCTTGCTCTGACTTCAGATCCCTAAGACCAAGGGGCATAGGATGGGCAAGCACCACCTGTTAGGAGGGTTAAGAGAGCCCCTCCTTCATCAGTGACATGCGAGGGGATGAGCCGAGCACCAGAAGGGAATAGGCCCAAGACCATCTCTTTGTTCCAGGGGCAGTAACAGAAAATGCATTAGGACAGGCATTTTCAGTTATTCTACAGTTATTCAGTAGGTATTTGTGTACTGAGGGCCTACTATAGATGAGGCACTGTCCTAGGAGCTTGGACTATGTCAGTGAACAAAACAAAAATCCTTGCCACTGAGGAGCTCACATAGCAACTGGTGAAAAACAGATGCTAAACGCACATAATAAGTAAATTATATGCTATGTTAGAAAGTAGAAAATCAAAAGTACTGTGGAAAAAAAAAGTGAGCCAGATGAAAAGACTTATCAAGTTGGGGGCTGACAATATTAATGAATGGGGAAATGGAGGACACCTCCTGGGAAGAAGCCAGATTCCAGTGTTACCATATGTGGTTGCACGTGTCATGCCCTGCACAACTATTAGGGTATCCTGTCACAGACACTATGATGTGAAGAACATCTCCTATTGTGGTGTCCAGCAGCTAAGGTTAATTCTAAGGTTAAAATCTTAATAAAGAGGTCAAGAAGGACCTCAGTAAGGAGCTTCTTCCTACAGTGACCATGTACACATACCTGAGACCAAACTGTCAGGGACAGCTGAGGGAAGGCTCACGGGTTCTTGTCATGACCTTGGAAATGGGCATGTGAGAGAGTAAGCACATACCAGGCATAAGCAAATACTCTAGCCCACCATCAGTACTCCTGAATAACAATATCAAGCATTTGCAAGGCATGTTATTATTCTCAATGGAATCTTTCCCAGACATTGTCTTAATCCTCACAGAGGAAGAATATCCTTCCTATTTTATAGACAGGGACAATAATTGCTAGTGACATGAAGTGGCTTGACCACAATTACAGGCTAGTCACCCAGCCTGATTCCAAGTCTATTTGAAATAGTGTTTTCAGGGTCCTAAGGGTTGGGAATTCCAGAGAACTCCAGGGACAAGGTTGGGACTCAGAGTTATACAAAGAAAGCTGTAAAAAGGAAGGGCTCAACTCTCAGATGCCTCCAAAGCTTATAGGGTTAAGTCAACCCTTGAGGGAAACACCATTCGATGGCCAGGAGTAAGGGGGTGGCACAGCACAAAAGATGCAGGCCACTTAACCCCCTGCAAGGAGGATCTGAGGCCAGACTGTCAGGGACAGCTGAGGGAAGGTTCACATGTTCTTGTCATGACCTTGGAAATGGGCACGTGAGAGGGTAAGCACTTTTCACCATCAGCCAGAGTCTAAGACTTTAGCTCTTGAGCTTAGGGAAGACCCATGCTTTCCAAGGCCTTGGGAGGGCAAAAAATTTTCCCAGGGTCTCCAAGCATAAGTTGGTGTCTTGGCACATTCCAGGTGAATCAGAGAATGGTCTTGGGTCTGAGGGACTTGAATGAGGAGGAAGAAGAACAAGCAGAGGCCCAAGTTTCCCAAAGAAGCAAGCAGCAGGCCTGCAATGGCATGCTGAAGCCCGGGGGAGTGGAGGAAGTGGGTGTGAGGTGGCTGGAGAGAAGCCAGGCTCAGAGGGCCGGGCAGGCCTTCGGCCTGTCCCAGGGTCAGGATGTCCTTGGTTCCAAGGACACGCCCACCACCTGGCTGCCAACCCGCATCCCACTTCTGTTTCCTCTTCTATAAGCCCAGACAATGAGGGAGAGAAAAACTCATCCAGGCAAATGGGGTATCCCATGCTTATCTGTCATAGGCACATGGGGGATTGGACCTACTGTGTGCTAGGCGCCCCACCAATCACTCCAGGTTATTTTAGTGAACTCTCTCAACCATCCTAGGAGATCGGCATTCCTGTCTTCTTATATCAAAGTCAAACAAACTCAGTTTCAGGAAGGTAAAGTGGCTTGCATAAATAAGGTGAGGGCACCAGGGTTTAAATTCTAACCAAATTTAAGCCCTGGGCCCATCCAGCTCCCCTAACCCAGACACTCTGATCTGTCTCCTGGCCCCCTTCTCATGTCTCCCTCTAACGACCAGACTTCCATCCTCAAGGTGCCCAGCACTTCCCCAGCCAAGAGCCAGTCTGCACTTGCCCACACCAGTGCCACAGGCCTCCTTCCTGCCAGCCAGGCCCAAATCTGGTCTCTTGGTTCATAATGTCTCAAGAGACTTGTCCATAGCATCCCTGCCAGGAGCCACTTCCTGTCTGTCCCGTTATCCCTGCCACTCTAATTCTCTGTGGCCCATGTCGGCAGAAGGAGACACATCTTACAAGTGCCTAACAGGATTCATCATCCTGTTCCCAGCTGCTTGCAGGTCATCAGGCTCCTGGAACAATCCTTTGCTATTCTATCAGGTAGAGGATGCTGCCTTTCTTGTACCCTTTGCCCCAGGAAGGGACACCTGCATCTCCCCTGCAGTGGCTCCTAGCACAGTGATCTACTGGGAAGTTACTCTGCTTGCCCAGGCTTATAGTGACCAGCCACTTGGAAGCAGAATCCCTGCACCCCACCACAGGAGATCTGGGCAAGGCCTGGAGGAAGAGAGGCCACAATCACGTGGCAAACCTGCAGGCTCAGTCTCAGCAGGGGTACGTTAAAGGTCACATGTTGCAACAGCGCCTAGGGAACCCCAGAAAAGACGTGGAGGCCTAGACCATGCTGCATCCTGCTCTGAGAGGTTGGGTCCAGCTCTGCTCAGCATCCACGAGCATGCAGACACACACTGCCACAGGCACCAGCGGACCTCGTACTCACCCCATGAGGCGGGACCTCAGCGGGGCCTTTCCCTGCGTCCCTGCCCTTCTCTGTCTCCCTATAGACAAAAGCTCAAGGAGGTCAGGTCTAGGACAGATGCTGGAGACACCAGGCTGGGTGAGGGAGTGGTGACAAGTCACCGCCTCTGAGTCTCTCCTCACCCACCTGTTGCACAGAGTTGTGAGAAGAAAACAAAACAGTGCACACAGGCCACCAGCTTGTTTGGGCTCATCTTTACTCAACTCTATTCCAGGCTGGGTCGTGTTTGGGGTGCTGGATATACATCAGTGAAGAAAGCAGTTAAAACTCCCGTCCTTCTCCACCTGACATCTTACTGGTGTAAGAAAAACAATAAATAAAATAAGTAAAATATCTAAGGTGTTAGTGCTTCAAGAGAAAAGAGCCAGGTAGGAGGCAGGGAGCATTTGGAGAGTGTGGTTTTGGATCTAGTGAACAGAGAGGGCCCCACCAAGAAGGAGAGGGGAGAGAAGGCCAATGTGTGAGTATCTGGGGAAGAGTGTTTAGATGTGTGGTGAATAGTGTCCCCCCAAAGAAGTGTTGAAGTCCTAACCCCCAGACCTATGAAAGTGACTTTGACTTTATTTAGAAATAGGGTCTTTGCAGATATAATTAGCTAGGTTTAGATGAGGTCACACTGGTTTAGGGAAGACTTTAAATCCAATAACTGGCATCCTTATCAGAAGAGTTAATACACACAAACTAACACTCATACTCAGACATACACAGAAAAAGGTCACGTGATGACTGAGGCAGGGATTGGGGTGATGCACCTATAAGCCAAGGAACACCAAGAGTTGCCAAGGCCAGTGGATGCCAGCACAGAACATAGTCTCCCTCAGAGCCTCTGAAAACAATCAACTCTTCTAAGATCTTGATTTTTAGACTTCAGGCCTCTTGAACCAGGAAAGAATAAATTTCTGTTGTTTGTAGGAACTTGTTATGGCAGCACTGTAAAACTAATACAGGGTTCCAGGAAGGGCAGATAGCAAGTGCAAAGGCCCTGGGGTAGGAGTACCTCTAGCAATTTTGACATATAGGGGGAGAGTGGTAGAAGTTGGGGAAGTCAGAAAGGGGGGGAGCAGATCATGTAGGCTGCCCTTGTTGCAAGCCCTTGATAAGAGGGAGATGTTACACTTTGGACAGAGTGTCCCGGCTGTAATTGGCTGCAGTCGGGAATATAGTTGGCCCCTACAACCTTCATCCCCTGGTGTTATGGCTTTGAATAATGTGTTACATTAAATGGCAAAAGAAAATTAAAGCTGCAGATGAAATTAAGGTTGCCAATCAGCTTACCTTAAAATAGGGAGATTATCGGTCATCACAGGGACCCCTAAAAGTGGCAGAAGCAGGCAGGAGAGTCATGAAGGCAACACAGCCAAAGAGGGAAGCTGAGGGAAGATTCAAAACATGAAGAGTCCTGCTGCTGTTGCTGAATTTGAAGCTGGAGGAAAGTGGCCACAGCCAAGGCATGTGGGTGGCTCCTAGATGCTAGGAACAGCCCTTGAGTGACAGCCAGCAAGAAAATAGAGAATCAGTCCTACTACTACAAGGAACTGAATTCTGCCAACAACCTGAATAAGCAAGGAAACAGATTCTGCCCTAGAGCCTCAAGAAGCGTGCCAACACCTTGATTTTAGACTGGTGAGACTCACATCAAATGTCTGACTTATAGAACTATACAATGACAAATAAGTATTTTCTTTTCTTGTTTTGTTTTTGTTGTTTGTTTGTTGAAACAGAGTCCCTCTCTGTTGTCCTGGCTGGAGTGCAGTGGCGTAATCATAGCTCACCACAACCTAGACCTTCTGGGCTCAAGCAACCCTCCTGCTTCAACCTCCTGAGTAGCTGGGAGTATATGTGCCCACCACAATAGTTGGCTAATTTTTCTATTTTTAGTACAGACAGGTCTTACTCTTGCTCAAGCTGGTCTGGAGCTTCTGACCTCAAAGGACCCTCCCACCTTGGCTTCACAGAGTGCTAGGATTACAGGAGTGCACCACTATGAATGTGTGTTGTTTTAAAATCATCATTTTGTGGGCTCGGCACCTTTACTCAGTGAGTAGGGCGCCAGCCACATACACCAAGGCTGGAGGGTTCGAACCTGGCCCAGGCCAGCTAAACAACAATGACAATTGCAACCAAAAACAGCCAGACATTGTGGCAGGCACTGTAGTCCCAGCTACTTGGGAGGCTGAAGCAAGAGAATAGCTTAAGCCCAAGGGTTGGAGGTTGCTGTGAGCTATGACGTCACAGCTCTCTACTGAGGGTGACATTGTGACACTCTGTCTCAAAAAAAATAAAGATCATTTTTGTGGTAATTTGTTATGGCAGCCATAGAAAAGGAAGGCAGAGTGTGCAGAGAAGAGGAGATCCAGAGGAGGGGAGACTGGACAGGAGCAGCCTACTGGGAGCCACCACCATGGGGCCACAGCTCCCCAGACACCTCCCAGCCACCCCCTCCCAGCCTTGTCACAGGCAATGACCAAGCCTGCTTAGAATGTCCCCAGGGCTCAGCCTTTATGTCCTCAGGTCAGGCTAAGTAGCATATTAGAGGAGGTCCCTCCCAGTCTTGACAGTTCCCCTCTCCCAATGGGCTGGTGACAATGGTCCTGGTGGAATAACCATACCCCAAGTCAGCCAAAGCCATTACTGGATCTGCTACTCACACCTACTCTGAGGCGTGGTCTGGACTCTGACTTTTCAGAATAAGTCTGCATGTGCACACATATGCTTGCACACACATGCTTGCACACACTCATTCACTACCTCCTCCCATCCACCTAAGTCCTCCTGGCAAAGAGAACTTGCCCACCAATGGCTAATATGTATCAAAAACTAGCTGGGATCAGGCACCATGCTAAGTGCTCTATTCACAGGATCTCATTTAAACCGCCCTGTAATCCTATCAGGTGGAGACTATTGGTTCAGAGAGGTTAGAACAAGTGCCTAATGACACACAGCTGGTGAGTAGTAAATCCAGAATTGGAACCCAGGATTATATAAATCCAAAGCCCAGGCCCTCCCTACTCCAAATATGGCTCTTGCTCCCCAGGTAAGGCAGGCCCTCTGCCCAACCTTGGGGAAGAGGTCTCCACTTGGGGCTCACAGGGAGTCTCCAGGCTTCTCTAGCCAGTCCAGGCCACAGCTGGACAACATCAATCCACATCTGGCCTGCTGTAGGGCATCCTGCCTGCTGCTGGAGACTCTCCTGGCCCCTCCCTCTGGTCTTCCTTCCTCTAAGACACAAGTCTCTTGGCCTCTGCCTAGTGCTTTCCTAAAGGGGGCCTCCGGCCATCACCAATGCCTGTAGTGTCTCCCCTCCCCAGACACTTTGCCTCCTCTCCCACTCCTAGAATGCCCTCCATGTATTGTCACTTCTATCTGGATGCACAAGGCCTGTCCAAGTTGCTATCAGGAGAGAGGCCAGCGGCTGCTTGGGAAACCTGGCCAAGGTCACAGGAAATGTCTGACACCACTGGGCAAGCCAGATTTGGCCTCCTAAAGCAAAACACAGCTGGGCTGACAGCTGGGCCAACAGCGGGACACTATGGCTTTTCCAGACTTCATGGCATTGAGGCCCCAGGGCAGAGAGAGGCTAGGCTGGAGGCTGCAGCTCATTAAGAACATCACAGTAGCCCCTGGCCAGGGAGCCTGTGCAAGTCAAAGAGGACAGGCCTGCTGTGGGCCAGAGACCTCACCCAGGACCTGGGTCCTTTACCACCTCACACAGGGGAAACTTTCACTGGGGGATGGAGGCCCACACAGTTCATCCTCACCATGCAGCCCCTCATTCATTTATTCATTCAACTTCTGTCAGTGGGCACCTACAATGTGCCAGGCATGGCCTTAGGTACCGGGGACAGATTCACAAATGAGAAGGACAGAGTCTCTGCTCTCAGGGAGCTCCTGGTTCAGTGAGCTAATGAACAGACCCTCCCAAGGTGGAGTGAAAAGTGCAACTCTAGGGAAATAGGAAGTGCCCACCCTGGGAGCCTCTCCTCCTCTGCCCCCTGAGCAGCACGTGGGGTGGTGACCATGGCTCCTGGTACAGGGTGAGGGTTTGATACCAAATGGCCACTTTTGCTAGGCTAACCCTGTGGTTTGGACCAAGTGGCAGAGGGCAGATATGAACTGAGCACTTTCTATGAGCTCGTCCCTGCAGGAGGAGCTGTGGGGAAATGCAGAGCCCCGGGCAGAACTGTTGCCTTCCAGCCGCAGGCCTGACAGTCTAAATGCAGGCACAGGGTACAGCCCCACATGGCGCGTGCCAGGAGCACGGGCTGCAGCGGTCAGGTAGCCAGGTGGACATGATCAGGAAGGCTTTGGGGAAGAAGTGAGACCAGGCCTTGAAGAATGGGGAGGAGTCAAATTGACTGGAAGATGGGGCAAGGGAGCTCAAACAGCTCTCTGTCTCAAGGCTCCAAGGGACAGAGTGACCTGCCAGGCAACCCCAACACACACATATGCACAGGGGTGGAGGGGTCAATGATTCAAAAATGGACAAATCCCACAAGCTGAGAGACCAGCCGGGGAAATCCCTTCTGGAAGAACTCTGTGCCCACCCTGGCCCTGAGATGGCACCACTGGTGCTCCCTCAGGTGACTTTACACCAGGCCAACTGCCTGGGACCCTTAGCTGGGACCAGGTGAAATATGGCCCAGGCCCTGCCTACCTGCTCACGACCAATCCCAGACCCTCTGTATTGTCCACTAGGAGCCGGGTGGGGGCCTTAGATCTGCTCCTTGTTTCTGCCCCTGTATCCCTGGGGTTTTGGCTGGAGATTTTAGCTTTTCTTCCTTTTTTAAAAGTATAATTACTTTTAAAATTTTTTTCAGATTAATATAAAGGTACATACAATTAGGTTACATCATTTGCATTTGTTAGGTAAAGTCCAAGTTTCAGTTGAGCCCTTCACCCAGGAAGTGTGCCATATACTCCTACATTGTACTTGATAGTTCAGAGCTTAGTATATCCCCTCTCCTAGTCCCCTTCTTGAATTTAAATGTGTTTTTCTCTCATGTGGGCACATAAAAACATCCAATGTACTCAGTATTAGTGTGAAACTAGTAGATGAGTGTGGCTTTTCTACTCTTGACCTGGAGCTCCCTGGACCTCAAGCTGAGCCCATCCTTTCTTTCTTCCTGCTCCTAGCCGCCCTCAGAAGCCATCTGCGTGAGTGCTCAGGGCTCTGGAACCTACCTTCCCAAGTCCCTGGTCTGTCTGACTGCACACCCTTTCAGAGTTGCTAGACAACCCCTACATCCTTTCCTTTCTCTCCACCCACTCAACCAGCGTCTCCTTGACCTTTCCCAACGGGGATCTAACCTCAAGGTCAGCCTCTTCTCCCTGATTCTCCTGGCCTCTGAAAAGACAAATCCTTTTTGCTCCTTGGTTCAGCAAGACAAAGTTGCAATATTTCAGATAGAACTTCTGAAGGAGGAAGCAAATGGAAAAACTAACCTGAAAAACTAAAAGGAAAACACAGCCCCCTAAAAATGGACCAGTTTATAAAGTTCAGATTTCCTGTCCTGAGCTAGAAAGAAGTCTAGCCAGGCTGGCTGGCAAGCAGGCCAGGGAATCCTGCCCAAGAACACTCCCCTTGTTCATTTTTTATTCTACTCCCTTCCCCCAGGGCTCCATCTCCTCTCTAAGGAGAGAGGTTGAAGCTGGGTGGTGAGTAAACCGAAGGGGCTGCTTCTGGCAGAGGAGTCCTTCCTACATCACAGAGGCCACAGAGGGAGGAGAAGGGGGACTGAGGGGGTGGGGCTGGGGAATAAGGGCAGGAGAAGGGACTGAAGGGGAGGGGATGGGGAGGACCATTTATAAAAGTGCTTACTTATACCAGGCACTGTTCTAAGCACTTTCCTTATATTAATTAATTGAATCCTTACAAGAATTCCATAAGCTAGGTGTTATCATTGTAAGTAACTCGCCCAGGGTCACAACCTAGGAAGTAGCAAAGCCAGGATTCCAACCAAGAGACCCTAATCCCAGGGATATGCCCTCCTCAGCTCTCTCCCAGGCACCTTCCCCCCTCTCCTCCCCTCTCCACTCCTGCCTGCTTTTCTGTTTGCACCTCTAGTGGGAGCAAGGAAGAGGAGGAGGGAGGGGAGGACAACTGCGGCCTTCACCGGTCCTAAGGCTGAAGCCCTCCAGAGAAAGACTTAGTCCAGACCCTGAGGTCCCAGTGTGCATGGGACTTACCCTGCCAGTGGTGGCTGTGGAGCCAGTGGCTGTGTCCTGGCCACAGGGATTTCTCTGGCCACGCTGCTCCTGCGCAGATTGGGTGAGCCCTCGGCCCAGCGTCGGGGTGCTGTCCTGGAGTTCTGGGGGTCAAACTCCTCATCAGGAATGACCTCTTCGCAGCGGGCTCCACGGAAGCCAGAGCGGCAGACGCAGAGTTGGGGCCGGCTGCAGGAGCCGCGGTTCTGGCACGGTGGCTGGCACACAGCTGAGGAGACAGGGAGAGAGGTGATGCCAGCCGCCAGGGACCCTGGAACCCTCCCACGAGAGGGAGAGGACTGGGTGCTGCAGCCCCCATCCAGCAGGGCACCACATTCCTGGTCAGAAGGTACTGTGTGCCCACTTCTCTCCCCTCCACCCACAGACCTTGGAGGCGCTTGCCTTCACTCTGTTCACAGTGGTCAAAGATGGCATGACCAAAGCTGGGGAGCAGGCTCAGATGACCACTTCCCACAGAACGTCCCGAAGGAGACCACTGCCTGAAAATTTATGGTATAATTAAATGTCCACTCCTCTCAGAGTGGAAGCCCCATGAGGGCAGGCAGTAGCCCCAGAAGTTAAGCTTGACCACTGTCACAGAATAGATTCTCCACAGAGCCTGAGTGAATGAATGAAAGGAAGGGGCTCTGTTTGGTGCCTGTAGCACAGTGGTTATGGTACCAGCCACATACACCGAGGCTAGCAGGTTCTAAACCAGCCTGAGCCACCTAAACAACAATAACATCTGCAACAACAACAACAACAAATAGCTGGGCGCTGTGGCAGTCGCCTGTAGTCCCAGCTATTTGGGAGGCTGAGGCAAGAGAATCTTTTAAGCCCAAGAGTTGGAGGTTGCTGTGAGCTGTGATGCCATGGTACTCTACCGAGGGCAACATAATGAGACTCTGTCTCAAAAAAAGAAAACAAAGAAAGGAAAGGACTTGGTAGGGCCTGAAAGTTGGGGGACAGGGCCGCCCTGTTGGGTTTTTTTCTGTCCTCACAAGCTGTGTGATCTTGACTTCACTGAGCCTCATGAGGCACATGAGGGGTGGGGATTGAGGAGGAGGGGAGGACTCTTAGAGACTCTCAAAGGCTTCAGAGTCTCTCCTCTCCTTCCCATCCCGGCCACATCTGCTGTCAATCTCCACTCTCCTTTATGAAGTGGGACTCCTGACTGGGAGTTGACTCTAGCTTGGGGGCCAGGTGGGGCTGAAATTGGGTCCCTTCCTCCTACTCAGCACCAGGGAACAACCCCCAGCCCCCAAGGCCAACTCTCCCTAATGCCCTTCATCACCTTGCAACCCAGAGCCACATACCCAGCCAAGGGACAGGCACATGCAAAAGCACATCTGGGGTTGTAGAGCCCTGCCCCCAACTCCCAGGGCCACCCCAAGCAGCATGTCTGGGCCCAGGAGAGCATGGTCTAGCTCATGGTGGACTCTCCAAACCCAAAGTCTTAACCATCTGTCACTCATTCACTCAACAAACAGTTTCTGAGCCCTACCAAGTGCTAGGCACTGGGGACAAAATCCTTGCCTACATGGGGCTTGCAGTCACATGAGGGGACCAGCAGGAAGCAAGGAAAACAACAGCATGTTGCAGAGTCAGGCAGTACTAGGGCTGTGAAGACAATTACCCGGGTGAGGTAGTGACCCAGGCCTGACCAGGAGATCCAGAGAGGGTGGGCAGGGCACCCCCTCTGAAGGGTGAGATAGGAGGTGCACTGGTGCAGATCTCTGCAGGCTTCCAGGCCGAGGGCGAGGGCGAGGCAAGGGTGGAGCTGTGTAGACTGTAGGGATTGCGCTGTGCTCAAGGAGCCACAAGAGATCCAGGGAGGCTGGTGATGGAGTAGGCAAGACCAGCAAGGAAGCAGAGGCACACACACAGACCTCGTCACCTCAGCTGTTCTAAGAGCATCTATGAACTACTAGGCACTCCTACCCAGACCAGGCACCTGGGGTTTCGTGACCTAAACTGTCCTTTCTGAGATTGGTACTAGATTCGGGTTTATCGGCCAGTCTAGATAAATATTAAATAGCTCCAAAATTCCACTTGGCCCATGTCACCTCCCTGTGAGAACTTTAGTGGCTCCCGGTGTCTTCACAGGTCCATAGCACTGAAGACCCTCCCACTCCAATCCCTCTCTAGCATTGATCTACGTTAACCTGCTCCAGCCAAACTGGTCTGCTGGCTACTGCCCCAGGTAGCCTCTGCTCTTCTCTCTGCCTTTGCAGGTGCTGTGGCCCCTTCCTGGGATTCTTCCCCTTTCCTCTCCACTTCCTTACCTCTTTTTTTTTTTTTTTTTTTGAGACAGAACCTAACTATGTCTCCCTTGGTAGAGTGCTGTGGTGTCACAGCTCACAGCAACCTCAAACTCTTGGGCTTAAGCAATTCTCTTGCCTCAGCCTCCCAAGTAGCTGGGAATACAGGCATCCACCATAATACCCGGCTATTTTGTTGTTGCTTTCATTGTTGTTTAGCAGGCCCAGACCAGGTTCGAACCCTCCAGCCCCAGTGTATGTGGCCGGTGCCCTAACCACTGAGCTACGGGCGCCAAGCCCACTTCCCTACCTCTTACTGTTCCCTCAAGGCCCAGCAACGCTTGCCTGATGATCTACCTCTGGGCAACTGCTCCCTCTTCTGAACAACAAGGAGAAACACCAATCACTGGGCGTGCCCTGTGTGCCACCAGGAGTTTCTTAGATTTGTGTCTCGTTTTCCCCACGTATACAGCTGCCCCTTTGAGGGTAGTGATTGTCCGTTACACTTCTTGTATCTTTAGCTCCTAACATATGCCTAACAATGACACCATTATTGTTTTTCTATTCCGGCATCTACTATCCAATGATTGCTGACAATATGCCGGGCACTGTGCTTGGCACGCACTACCTCATTTACTCCTTACAACAATCCTATGTGGCAGGTGTGATTATGGTTCCTACCTTACAGATAATGCCTCTGAAGCTCAGAGAGGTTAAGAGATGTGCTCAAGGTCACCCAGCTAGTTAATGGTAGAGCTAGGATTCAAATCCACATGTGTTTGGCTGAAAAGCCCAGGCTTTTTTCACCCTCCCAGCTCCCAGCAGGGTGGGTATGGCTCACATTTCTCTCTGCTTTTTTTGCGCCTGGGCCCAACACTGAAGATGAAACAAAAAGGATCTGATGGCTTCAAGTCAGCCACCAAATATGCCCTTGGGAGTCCTGTGCCAGTAAGCTATACATCCCTGGTTGGCCCTGGTGGTGGAGGCCCAGGACTCCATGCTCCTCCAAAGCCAACCCAGTAAATTTTAGATAATAAGGGAGGATGTATACCAGCTCGTTGATTTATTCAACAAACATTCATAGAGCACTCACTAGGTGTGAGGCTTGTGACAGAGTCTCTAGCACACCATCTGTCATGGAGAATAGGACACACAGGCCATGGGACAAGCACTATGCTGGTCAGCACCTCTATCCCAGGCTGAGGCAGGGAGTAGGGAGTCAGGGAAGGCTTCCTGGAGGAGGCAATGTTGGCCAGAGACACAAAGGATGAGTAGAGTGGGCATTGTGCCCACCAAGGGCACCCACACCAGCCTGCTTAATCAGTGGAGAGTGGAAAAACAATAGGTCTCACTGCAGTACTCTAACCATGAGCTAGGTGTAAAGGCCAGAACATTTTCTTCGGTGCTGGGGCTCTTCTTCCTGACAGGCCGCAGGCCTCTAGGTAAGCAGACCATGTCAGAGCATTGGGACCCAGAGCATGTCCTCAAACACAAGCCACTATAATGGTAGGATTCTGGCCTATTGCCTGGCCACCACTCCATCTGCCCTAGCAGACATACCCCTCATCTCACCACCTGCCAGCTTCCTGTCACAACCACCAGAGGCATGGCCAGCTAGGGCCAGCTCAGCAGCCAAGCCAGGGCCAGTGAACACTGAGGAATCCAATGTGTCCAAGCAGGTCCTGGCCCTGTTGGGTTTTTTCAGTGGGGAAGTAGAGAGGAAAGGCCTGAGTAGTTTCCCATGTGGCCCAAGATGAACAAGAGCCCTCTGCTGGCCTGGGTGAGAGGAAGGTGAAGCAGCTGTCCCCTCTGAGTAGGTGGTCCCTGCTTTGAAGACAACCTTTAGAAAGTAGTCTGGCTTCCATCTTCCCTTGAAGAGCCCCAAAGGATGATCCATCCTTGACTTAACAATAAGATCTTTTGGTGACACCTGTGGCTCAGTGAATAGGGTGCCAGCCCCATATACCAAGGGTGGTGGGTTTGAACCCCACCCCTGCCAAACTGCAACAAAAAATAGCCTGGCGTTATAGTGAGTGCCTGTAGTCCCAGCTACTTGGGAAGCTGAGGCAAGAGAATCACCTAAGCCCAGGAGTTGGAGGTTGCTGTGAGCTGTGACGCCACAGCACTCTACCGAGGGTGACAAAGTAAAACTCTGTCTCTAAAACAACAAAAACAAGAACAAGATCTTTCACTCTCTAGAAACCCCTAAGAACCCAGCCCCTGCAAGCTGAGCCCTTGTCCTTTACCATGCCTCACTTAATTCTGGTTCTGCCTCACTTACTCATATGCAAACATTTAGTGAGCACCTTGCCTTGGTCAAACTGGGTGCTGGGGACACAAAGATGAACAAGTTGGGCCTGGCACAGAGGAAGCTCTGCCCGGTGGTGTGTTCTCACACACCCATGTAGGCCCTGCCAAGCAGGGAATTAGGTCCTCAATGAGGACCAGGGTTGGCAAACTTCGGTTGGCACAATGAACAGCTCATGTATGGGAAATGAGTGGTTAGGAGGAAAACTGTGGAAATGGCATTTTATATATGTGTATAATATCACAGTAAATAAAAGTTTTAAAAGGCTTCTAAACTAGCTACATATGTTGGTGGAAAAATCCTGGAAGGGAAGATAACCCGTCTGCAACAACCATTTAGGAGATTGCACCGAGGCCCCGTCTGCTGGGGCAGATCCTCCAATAAGTTTCAGGCTTTTGGAGGTGTTGAACCAGCTCTCACCAGCTCCACTTGGATCTTCTCTTGTTTTGTTTTCACAAATCTCAGCATGGTGTGAGGAACCGCCTGACGTCCTCACTGAAGTGTTGAAGTATTTTGTTCTGAGCCGAGCGTGTGTATTACTCGATAGAAGCCCAGACTCCTCTCTTCTCTCTCGACTCCCCCCGAAATCACCTGCAATAGCTCACAGAGGTGTCTCCAAGTGCCTGCCTATGAAAGGGAACATTCTGACGGTTTTTACTGGTCTGCCATAAAATAAGAAAAGTAAATACAGTTTCCTGAGGTTTTTGCGATGTTATTTCTCCCCATGTAAAGGGTGTCTTTCACTTTGAGATTATGTCTTTCTTTCTTTTTGATGCTAAAACATTCTTTTTAATTAAAGATGGTAGTAAATGACAGCGGCCTTTATTTTTTCCTTTTGATTTTTCCTAACATCCTCATTTGGAAAAGTGAAGAGCTGGCCACTGTCTGTTGGTACTTAAGATATTTTGGGATATTTTACTGGTGCACGAAATCCAATGACCCTTTGAAAGGGAGAGGCATTAGTGGCTGTGTGTCCTTCTGTTTAAGGGACACAGAACACTCCTGTGTCAAATGAGCACAGATTTCAGAACTTAAATATCTAAAAGGAAACCAGCCATCTTAGAATTGCTGGTGGAGGGGCTGTTGCTTAAAGCAAAGGAGGAAATGCTGAGGGCCCCAGGAGAGGTAGTTCTATGTGGTACTGTGGGAGTTTTAAGAGAGAAAAACTTCCAACCATGGTGGGCAAATCTTCATGGTTTGACCCTGGAGCTTAATCCCTCCTATTTTTCCTCAAGAGTAGAGATCATGCCTTATACTTGAGAAAATAACCTAGGATGGGTCCTGTGGCTCTAATGGATGTCCATCAACTGATTATTGGTGGAGGGCTATCAAGCATGATGCCACAGTGTCATCATGTTCAGCCCTCTGAAAGCCAATCTTTACCAGGAATAACACACAAAGCCATTCCTGCTGTAGGATAGCACGCTGGGACAGCTGAAACGTGACACTGTCATTCAGCCTCCCTGCTCCCACTGGCCAGTGCCTGTCTTTGGCCATTCATAACTTGGGTTCCTTTGGAACTCTCGAATATGTGGAAAGTCTCAGTTTTGGGCATTCAGCTCTGAGGAGTTAGGGGAATGTGAAAACTGGGGGAAATTTAAAAACCTAAAGTTGCTGTGAGAGTAAGATATAAAAGGCCTTGTTCCCCTAATTCCTCTACTTTCCTGGCTGAGCCCATTCTATCTTCAGTCTGCCTCAAAAGAGAGGTTTGCTCAGATTTTCCACACAAAAACTCTACTTTGGGGAGGAGACCAAACTCAGAATGGACAGGCCTGGGGGAGATTCTAGAAACAGCTACTACTGTATAGGATGATCCCTCCCACTGCTAAGAGCCTCCAATGATAAGCCATTTGGTGGCAGAAAGAACATGGGAGTGCAGATCAGAGGATTTGGTTTCACTCTAGCCCAGCCACATCTCAGATTCATAACCTTAGAAGTATTTTACACACTGAGATACTGCAACTGGCTCCTTAGTTGCCTCATCGGCAAATGGGGCTGATAATTCCTGCCTCAAAGAGTTGTTGTGAAGGCAGGGTGTAGTGGCTCACACCTGTAATTCTAGCACTCTGGGAGGCCAAGGTAGGAGGATCATTTGAGGCCAGGAGTTCAAGACCAGCCTGAGCAACATAGCAAGATATAGTCTCTACAAAAACAGAAAAATTAGCCAGGTGCAGTGGCACACATCTGTAGGTCCTGCTACTCAGGAGGCTGAGGCAGGAGGATCGCTTGAGCCCAGGAGTTGTTGTGAACATAAGGACACCACTGCACTTTAGCCAGGGCAACATAGTGAGACTGTATCACAAAAACAAACAGGCAAGGCATGGTAGCTCACACCTGTAATCCTAGAACTCCGAGAGGCTGAGGCAGGTGTATCACCTGAGCACAGGAACTCAAGACTAACTGAGCAAAGCAAAATCCTGTCTCTACTAAAAATAGAAAAACAAAACAAAAAACTAGTGGGGCATTGGGGTGGGCACCTGTAGTCCCAGCTACTCGGGAGACTGAGACAAGAAGATCACTTGAGCCCGAGAGTTTGAGGTTGCTGTGAGCTGGGATGCCATGGCACTAAGCCCCAGGGCAACTGAGTGAGACTCTGTCTCAAAAAAAAAAGAGTCATTGTGAGTCTCAGTAGAAATCCTGGAAGTAGAAGTACTTTCTATTCTCTAAAGCTGTGCTGTTCAGTCTAGTCTCATACTGTAGTTACTGTATGTGGTTATGAAATTTAAATTGATTAGAAACTTAAATTGATTAGAATGAAATGAAATTCAAAATTCAGTTCCATGTCACTCTCACTAGCTACATTTCAAGTGCTCAATAGCCACATGTGGCTCACAGCTACCATATTGGACCGCAAAGTATAGAGCATGTCCATCATCACAGAAAGTTCTAGTGGACAGCTCTGCAACACTTTTTTTTTTTTCCCTGCAACACTTTTAAGGAAGAAAAAGCCAAAGATACCACATTGCCAGAGGCAGGGTGGCTTCTGAACTTCTCAAGCATGACCCCTTTCTCTAGGGAAAGGCATTGTCAACTCAAGCACCATTACTGAGGTGAGTAACCAAGGACTGTGGTGCTTTCCAGGTGCTGAATATAGCCCGGACACTTCTCCTCCCCCATCCCACCCCTAGGCAAGGCCTTTGTTGTCAGTTTTCTTCTGGACCCCAGGACACCTTCTCCTTTCATCTGTGATCCCTTAGATGATACACTGAGATGACCCACTCAAGGTGGGTCCCTCAAACCTCTCCCTTCCTCTGTGGCTCCCAACACCACCCCTCTTGTGCAGATGAATCTCAGCTCCAGACCAGACTCTGGGCCCAGCCCCTCAACACCTTAAGCTCAGCCTGTCCCCAGGTTAAACCTCCCTTTTCCCAAAATCTATGTCATGGGACACTAAGACCCTATCCACTGGGCTACCTAATCCCTTCCTCAGGCCAAGGCCTTGTGCTCTTCCATACCTAGAGGCCTCTGTAGACAGGGCAGTTTCCAGCCCATGCACCCTATCTACCTCAGCCTCTCTCTTGCTTATTAGAGGGTCGACCTATAGCCTTGAGCTGTTTCTCCACAACCTTGACCTTTGGTTTCCAGAGGAAGGGGACCCTGATGTCACAGATACCCCAGCCCAAGGAGTCCCTGGCTGGCTCACACATACCTTCAGAATCTACCCATGGCCTCATTCTCTCCACAGTGAAGCTCTGCCCAGGGGCTGTGTCCCTCAGGCCCTGATCTCAGGCCCCAAGCCCATAGGCTATGAGAGAAGTCAGGGCCTCAAGGACTTGCTTGGCTCCCATCACAGCTGTGCTGGGGCCCCAGCTCAGGACGGCTGGAAACAGCACTGGGGCTCAGGGACCGGCCAAGTGCCCAGCTCCAAAATAGCAGTTGTGTTCACATAAAAGCTCCTAATGAGAGAAAGATGCCGTTCTTGGCCCCTTGTGCACTCTCTGCAGACGCTGTCTGGCAGGCCAAGTGGGCCTCTACCGTTTGGCGGCTGGAGGGAGGAAGGGGAGGTGTGAGTCAGACCTTGGCCCCCAGCCCTTCAGCATGGACTGCCCTGTTAATTACATTAACAAATGCTGCCATGCTTGGCCAGGTGGGGGCTGGAGGGCCAGGGGCTGGGGCATAGAGCAGCCCCAATCCCATCAGCTCTAGCAGGCATGAAGAGGGAGATCTCTGGGCACGGCTCATGGCCCAGGGCTGAGGCCTGGATTTGTCTCCAGCTGCTGCCTCAAAACAGAAGAATTGCCTGTCCATCCCCACAGGATGTCTAGAAGGAAGTCTAAGAGCCAGGGTGGCCTCTGGAGAGGAGAGGGCATGGGACAGAGCCCTGGGATGGCCATCATGAAGGATAAGCCTGGGGATGAGTCTTTTCCATGGAAGACAGTCTCTGGGTGGCATGGAGCCAGCCACCCCTTCTGCTGCAGGCACCAGCTCCACACCCAGGCCCCAGGAAAGCCAGGAAGGACAATCACACCACGTGGAACACTCTACTCAGCCAAGGCATTGCGGTCAGAAACCCATGTTTGAATTCTTCCTGTGTGACCTGAGCTCTGCAAGCCTCTGTTGTTATCTAGAAAGTGATCGTTCATTCAAATCCTGCACTTGCCTAGCACGATAAACAGGACAGACACAGTCCTTGTCTTCATAGAGCGTCCAATTTAGTCGGAGGAACCATCATAGAACAAGTGAGTGGAGAAAGAGGTGAACAGAAATCAGGCTGTGAGATACAGAGGAGACAGTGGAAGGGCTGAGATACAGAATAACAAGGCTGGCGTGGTGGAGGGCAGGGCAGCCCCCTCAGGGTTATGCCACAGACTAGGGGCCAGCAGCATAACATGATGAAGGGAGGCAGCAGCATGTGCACAAGGCTGGACTCAGTGAGCTCGGGGTGAGCACCAAGAAGCTTCCAGTATGCTGCAACAGGAGCAGTTAGGGGCAGCAGGAAGAGCAGTCAGCAGGCTGCCACCATCACCTACAAGAACTGCAATGGGGGCCCTGGACAGAGAGGTGGCAAGGAAGCAGACAGACAGGTCTGCAAGGGATTCTGAAAGTAAAACAAACAGGGCTTGGTGATAAAATCTGAATGACAGGAAGAGGCCCTGATGGTCCCACCTGTCTGGCTCGAGCAGTCAGGTAGATGGGGGTGCCAGTTAACTGGGTGGGTGAGACTTGGGCGGGGCAGCTGGCTCAGAGGGAGGGAAGTCATGAGCTCGTTTTGGACACGTTGGGATTGGGATGTCTGAGAGGCATCAGGAGCAGATCTGGAGGAGGCAGCAGACACAGGAGGCAGGAGGTTGGAGGAAAAGTCTGGTGGAGATACACATAAATCTGGCATCATCAGCCCGGAGATGATGTTTACGTCCATGAGAATGCAGCAGATCATTCTGGGAACAACACAGCAAGAAAGAAAAGAAGAGGACCCAGGACAAAGTAGTGGGTAGAAGAGAAGCAGGGCAGCAGGAGACATAAGAGGGGACCAGGACAGAAAATAACATATGGGATAAAAGAAGATTAAAGCATTTAGTGCATCTCTGGCAGAGTAAACACTGGACATTATTATTACTATTATTGCATGTTAATTGTCTGGCACAATAATGGATGTTAACAGGGGACTTGGAAGGTCTGGGGACAGCTCCCAGGGAAGCCCATCATTAGGACACTGGTTAGAGAAGGGAGCAGAGGAGGCCGAGAAGAGGCAGCTGGGGATGAGGAAGGAAACTGGCAGGTCATCCATGTGATCTTTTGCCCACTTAGTCCTCTAACAAATGTGTATCAAGCACGTGCAGAGGACACACAGCTATGCAGAGGGGGCTGGCATTCTGCTGCTGTCAACTGGCCACAGCACACTGGACATGGTTTCAGCAAGCTCCTTGTCAGAGATATCTCCTAAATACTCAGCTGGGCAAAGAGCCTCAGGGGACACACACTTGCTGACCAGGGGAGTCTAAGATGCTCCCCACAGTGGAGACTGTACACTTCACATGAGTTGAGTCCCCACGAGGTCATGTAATTACTCCCCTTAACTACCTTCCTCCTTCCTCCCTGCCAACTCCTGAGTCCCTTAAGATGGTTCCCCCAGAGATGAGCCACCCACAGGCTCAAGCCTCCCATTTCTGGTAGGTGCTAACTAGTCAGTGAAGAACAGGAAAATCCCACCACAACTCTGATCCTTTTTTTTAAGCTTTGTTAAAAATTTACCATAATAAAAGGCCAGGCTCAGTGACTCAGGCCTGTAATTCTAGCACTTTGGCAGGCCCAGGTGGGTGGATTGTCCTGAGCTCACAGGTTCCAGACCAGCCTGAGCAAGAGTGAGAGCCCATCTCTAAAAATAGCCGGGCATTGTGGCTATAGTCCCAGCTACTTGGGAGACTGAGGTAAGAGAATCACTTGAGCCCAGGAGTTGGAGGTTGCTATGAGCTATTATGCCACGGCACTCTATCAAGGGTGACAAAGTGAGACTCTGTCTCAAAAAAAAAAAAAAAAAAAAAGAATTTACCATAATAAGGTCACTTCATGTAATCACTTCCTTCTTATAGGAGTCTCATCCCCATCTGACATATGGGGAAACTGAGGTTTAGAGCAGTCAATGACTTGCCCAAGATCGTCCTGCTAGTAAGTGAAGAAGGAAGAGTTTGAACTCAGGGATTCTGAGTCCAAAGGTGGGGTTTTTACCTACCTTGACACTTTGAGATGGGGTCATGACAGAATTGGCATGGGTGAGGGCAAGCCAGCTCCTCAAGGAAGCCAAGGAAGAGCCCAGATCAGGAAGGATGAGGTCCTTGCAGGACTGAGATGAGGACATGACTGAAGGAAAGGCTGTTCCAGTGCCCACCATGCATGCAGAGGCTCTGAGCCATGAGGGCAGGAGCAGATAGCCAGGCCCAGGCCAGGGTCTCTATCCCCAGGATCCCCTGAGTACCATGGGGAGCTTCTAGAAGGGTTCATGGGACTTGGGCAGCAGAAAGGAACCTCTCAGCATGGACCTGGGACAGGCCCTATATTATTCAGTACACCCTCACTGAGGCTTTACCTCGTGCCCAGAGTGCTGCATGCTGGGGGCGATGGGACACAGTTCCTGCCCTCAAAATCAAGGCCAAACATGTATGGAGCACATAGGACGTGCCAGGCCCTGAACTAAACATTTGACCTAAGCTGACTCATTTGTTCCTTACAACTCCAGAAGGCAGGAACTAACATTACTCACAGTTTACAAAAGAGGAAACTGAGACACAGAGGGCTTAAGCAAGCTGCCCACTGGCCCTCAGCTACTCAGCGGTGGAGCTGGCATTTAAACCCAGGCAGTCCAGCACAGCGTCACCACGGCAGCCTGTCTACACACACCTGCTCATTTGTCAGACAGCACAGAGTGAAGCCCCTGCGCTCTCAGCCAGGCCACCTGTATTCACACCTGGGCTCTGCTGATTCCCACCTGCATGACTTGGACAAATAGCTAACATCTTCTGTAAGTGGGGGTAAATGTCAAATCTAGCTTAGTGGGTTGTTGTTAGGATTAAAAATTAATAACATGAAGTGCTTAGAATAGTACCTGACACACAGTAAGAGCTATGGAGTATTATTACCATGATTGCTCAGACCTGACTCTGCATTACAGATTATTATATCCACTTTACGGATGAGGCTTCATGGCTGGAACAGGGCCAGCCACTTGCCCTGCCACACAGAGCCGGGACTCAGACTCACATGCTCTTCTTCTTACCTTGAGCCTCACTGTTTGAGGGGGTGGGGACATAGTAATTCACCCGGTCCCCTCTTCAACTGCAGGGGTGCTCTTCTGTCCTCCCCAGAGCAGCCCCAGCCCCTGTGCATTTGGGCCGAGATAAGATGGGAAGTCTAGAGACTCTTCAACTTCCCTTCCCCAGTCATGGGGGAGAGCAGGAGGAGCCAGTCTGAGAAGACTGGACAGTCTTCCAAAAGCAGCAACTATAAACAGGACACTGTCACCCCACACCCTCAGACTTTCCCCTCAGCTGAGTGGGGCCAGACCTGCCCCTGTCAGCTGCCTCCACAAATACATAAACATATAAATCCTGAGGGGAGCTGGCACAGCCACACAAGGAAAGGCAGTCAGCAAGACCAGAGGCAAGATGACAGCTCAGCTCCAGACCCCGCCAAGGTGGTGGGGGATGGGTTCTAGCAACTGGGCACCTGCAGATGAGGCCCCCAGGCTAGGCAGGGAGGAGGAAGGGCAGGCTGGGAGACGCACTGCTGTGTTCCAGCAACCTAGGATTGGCTCTGGGAGAGGAGGCACGAGAGGACATTGGAGTGGGGGATCAGGCCAGGGGACCTAGCACGGGCCAGCGCTCCCTACGCATGGGCAGTGGGTTCGGCCCACAGATATCTGGGAGAGACTGCGTCTCCACATGGTTCTGGAACTAGACTTCATTCTTGGCAGTGAGGACATGTCGGCCCCATCTCCCACTGGCCCGGGGAGGCACCCCCACGTGTGAAAAGCTGCTGGGATAGAGTCATGAACATTCCCCAGCATTGGCAGTCTCCACTCCAGCCAAGAGGGCAACTGTGGGGTGGGGAAAGGGAGGTGCAATGCCACTGGGGGAGCGGAAGCCAGCTGACAGGGTGCGGAGCCAGGAGACCCACATTTTGCACAGCTCTGGACCCAGCCACTCAAGGCCAACGCTCCACCACCCACGTGGTTCTCATTAGGCTTCCTAGCAGCCAAACAGCAACAGGCACACAGCGTGGGGACCAGTGGGCAAGCCGATTCAGGAGGGGAAGGCTGATGTGCTATCCCCTTCAGGAGAGCTGCTAGCCTGCATGCCTGCATCTGGTGGGTGACTAGGGTGAGAGGGCTGGGGAGAGAATAAGAGGCAGTGGGCATGGCAGCATGCTGGAGCAGCATCACCCGGGGCATGAGGTGCCCACACTTGTACTGGTACTGTGACAATCTGCAGACTCACCCAAACTCGAGTTTCCAGGGTTGAAACTCCAGTTTGGCAGAGACTAATGTTGGGAAATCACAAGCAAGTTGGGCAACTGAGAACCTCTAGGGCTGGAGGGCCCAAGTGAAGCCTGTGCCCAGACCCCTCAGGCAGCAGGGGAGAAGCCCACCCCCTCTGGAGCCTGCCTGCTCCAGCTACAGCTCAAACAGCAACACTCTCCATCAGCCAAACACTTCCTCCCAGCAAAGGCAAGCTCTGTAGAACATACCAACCCTCCTCCACATCTCCAACTCCAAATCCCTTCCAGACGACCTCCAGAGTCCCAAAATCACTGCTACTCAAAGTGCTGTCCCTGGACCAGCAGCAGCAGCGTCCCCTGGGAGCTTGTCAGAAACACAGACTCTCCAGCCCCGCCCCAAATCTGCTGAATGAGAACCTGCTCTTTAATAAGATCCTCAGAGGATTTGTAGGAACAAATTTGAGTAAAGCCCCCAAGGGAAATGTTCCTATGCTTGACCCTAAACTCTGCTAAGTGATTTCAGCCACAGCTAGAATCACACAGGATGCTTAAAAAGAAAAATACCAGCTGCTTAGCATAGAGTCACCTAGTCACCCTCACCCCTGGCTTCTCTACCCAGAGGAGTTGCTTAGAGCTGACTACAAGTCTCAGATTTTCCTCCAATGAGCTGTGTGACCTTGATCAAGCCACTGCCTCTTCAAGGTACACTTTCTTCGTCTTTAAAATGATAAGGGAAAAACAGTTCTCCCCTAGCCCTGCCCCCAGCCATATGGGGCCTGTCCTCCGAGAGCACCTACTCATCCAGCTACCCTAAAAGGAACGGATGTTCAAGCACATCTGCTCTGTCTGTTTTTGAGTTTTAGATTTTGGTTTTCTGGAGGTCCTCAGAGGGACCCACGATTCTGCTGTCAGGGCCATGAGGCCTCAGCTTAGTGAGCCAGGAGCTCCATCCCCGCAGAAATGGAGGCATCCCATCTTGGGGGTGTCAGAAGACCCAGAGGAGGGAACCCAGCATGCTGGGAACACCATATGCTTTGTCATACACCTGGACTGTTAGCTGTGAAACCCTCCTGCTGAGAAGGGCCTGGTCCTTGAGGAAGGAAGAGGAGCTGGTGAGAAAGGCTCTGTAGCCAGCTGTGGTTTGGCAAAGGCGTGGTCGCTACAGGAGGGACAGGCAGCCGGAGCTCCTAAGGAGCTGATGTGGACCCAAGAGGGATCCTGGGGTGTGAAGGAGGAAGATCCAAGGGGCTCCCTCAACTGCTATCATCTGTGGGGATTTCATACTCTGGAATGCACAGCCTCCGTTGGTGTGTAAAGCCCCAAAGCCCCAGAGATAAGAGCCTGAAGTTCTGCATTCAGACTGCCTGGGGCCAGCCCCCGCTCTAGCACCTGCAGCAGTGTAGCCCTGCTGCGGTTTCCTTATCTGTAAGCAGAAATGATAAGTAAATACCCACTTCATAAGATTATTGAGAGGTGGAACTAAGATAACATAGGAAATAGTTTTGGGCCACAGGAAATGGTTGTTACTAGTAGTAGTAGGGTTAGCAGTTCATTGGCATCCTCTGTTCACAGATACAGAAAGTGAAGCTCAGAAAGATAGGGTAAGACACCTGGAAGTAGGGGATAGATACTCATTTGAACTCAGGGTTTAAATGTTAACTCTGCACTTCCCAGCCATGTGACTTTTTGCAAGTTACCTGTCTGTGCCTCAGTTTCCTCATCTGCCAAATGGATAGGGTACTACCTGCCCCAGAGAGTATTGCAAATACGCCTTACCACAAAGGGAGTGTTAAATATTCTTGCTCTTGTCCAGAATAATGCTGTTACTGCCTCTGATGCCATCAGTAGAAGGCTCTGGCCAGGAGGCCCTGGCTCTTCCCGTTTCACTCCTTGGTTTTCATGAGACTAAGATGACTATTCTCTCTCTTTTCTCTCATTTGAGGCAGCCTGCCAGGCTTCAGAGTAGTCCAAGAGAAGACTGCTCCCAACACAGGGTCAGAGCCTCATCTGACCAGCTTTCATCTGACAGAGGCCAGGACATTCGGGCCAGGGTCCAGGGCAGAGGTGGGTTCCTGTGCACACATGCATGGGCCCTGGCAAGGTGTGTTCTGCAGACCACAAGGGTATGCGGGCACCTGAGACCCTACACCAACAGTGGAGCAGCAGGAGGGAATGCAGAGAGCTTTAAAAACCCGAGCAGGGATTTGATTTTGAGAAGCTATTTCCATCTGTAGGCATTCTAAAATCCCAGCCCTTCCACAGCACATCACCTTCATGCCCGAGAAGGACTGCATCCTCGGGCGGCAAATGGATGAGGACACTTCTGCTCCAGGTTCTGGAATCCCTAAACCTGGCCCACCTGGTAGGGCTGGGAGGGCTAAGGTGGAAGGCACTCACGTTTGATACAGTGGTTGGTGCTGTTTGCAGTCGTCCATCCCGGGCAGCACTGTCCCCCGCAGACATTCCTCCTGTGGGGTCAACACAAGGACGCTCAGGGCTGGGACTATTCCGTGGGGGCCACTGATGGTCCTACCCACTACAGGCAGGGCCTGGGGGAACACTTTGGGGCTGAAAGACTGTGGCCATTCTCTCTAGGGAGGCCACATGGGATCATGCAGGACTGGTAGGGGCCAGGTGTTTTGTAATCATACCAACTTAAGATTGACTGTGCCACTCTCTGCATGTCCTTGGGAAACCTCACCCTCTACCTGTACAATGGAGATAGTAACACCTGCCTAATTAGGCTGTTGTGATAATTAAAGGAGACAGGGATTTAGCACCTGACACAAAGAAGGAGTGGGGACAGTGACCAAAATTATAAAGATGATAAGCCAGTTAAGGGAGGTCCAGTAAGGACCAGCAGTTCCACCTGGCCCTGCCTCTCACCCTCAAGACCCAAATGCCTACAGTAGGGCTCCTCTTGGAGACCTCTGAGGACTGACTCCTCGGCCTAGGCTGGGCCTGGCTCTGGCTTCAGGACCCCATCATTATCAGAATTATCCACTGAGCATTCATTAAAACTGGGCAGGGAGGGGAGTGTGGGGAGAGGCACGGAGGCCAGCGAAGCGAAGGACAGAGCAGGGCAGCCATTCCTGTGATCTCTGTGGCCAGCACAGCGACATCTGGTCCCACTTAGAAGTTTGTTTGACATTTGAGTGGACCCCAAAGCTTGTGTGGTTTTTGGAGCCTTACAAAGAATTCAAAATAAATTCCTGTAGCTTGAAAAAGCTGAGACCCATTCCTGGCCCTTTGGCCCAAAGTTGTGGGGAGCTGCGTCCCTCCCAGGGAGTTTCCAGAATGTCCCGCTGGCCAAGAGCTATGCCACTCGGGCCACCGTGAAGCTTCTCTGAGCCATCACCTTCAGCACCCTCCTGGCTCCATGAAGGCCCCCTCCCATCAGAACCCATGTCACCCGGGTCTAGGGGAGGTGCTGCTCCTCAAACCCCAGGTTTCTGAGTGTATCCTCTTGTAGAAAACTACCCCCCCCATAAGTTATTACCACTGTGGTAGTGACAAGGTCTCTGGGGGCTAGGAGGTTTTTGAGAGGAAACAGACTGCGTGCCCTGAGTTTTCTAAGCACCAGGGCCTGTGGGAACCCAGACAGCATGGACTAAGAGGCCCGCCTGGCTGGGAGGTTATGGCATGGAGCCCGGCCCAAGGGGCCCCCCTGAGCCAGCTATCACCCTAGCTGCCCTCAGGGTGGCTTTACAGCTGACTATAGGAGAACAGTGGCCAGGTCCACCGAGCAGGCCCCCAGTGGAGCCTGAGGGATGTCGGGGCCACAGTGAGGACTGGCCAAAATCAAAGGCTGCCAGGCAGAGGGGCCAGGCTGGGGCTGAGAGGGCAACAAGGAAGAGTCAGGAACCCAGTGAAAGCATCTGGGGGTCCCTTCTAGACCAGTATTAAAGTCTGAGATGCTGACTGAGGGAGGGGACCAGCAGGGAATTGTCCCTTCCGTGGACTCTGGCTAGCAGAGAGAAAAAAATGACTCTGACTATGATTCAATAGTTCTGACTCCAAGGAAGGTACTCAGAGATCGCACGAGCCCAGTCTTCCAGGTGGCACTACTCAGCAATATCCAGCATCACTGTTGGGGACACATCTGGCTAACAGCCTGGGACAGCTGCTATTCCATCTGGGACAAATCTGATCATACTAGTTTCTTATTAAAAAAATCTCTCACAGTTCCTCACTGGCATCTACAAAGCCCACCTGGCCCCCACCTGCCTGTGTAATCTAATTGCCTCCTTACCCCTCCCGCATATCCAGGGCCATTCACAGCCAAGGCTATGCTCCTCCAAACCATGCAAGGTCTGTTGCTTCCCAAGTGCACCACAGGCGTCACACTTTGGTGCCTTTGCTCACACTGCTCTCTCTGCCTAGAGTCTATCCCTTTGCTGGGAGTATGCAAAGGATATGCCTACTCCAAGACTTCCAGATCACATATTACCTCCTTTGCATAAAACCTCCCCTGATGTCCACCCAGCCTTCCCCATTCTCCATCTGCTGCAATCATTTAGTGCTGGTTGTCTCAGGTTGTTGGTTGAGTCTCAGTCTTGGGTACTTAAGGGTTCTTCCTAACTCTTGGTGCCTATAGAGCAGTGTTTTTCAACCTTTTTTTTTTAAATCTCATGGCATACTTGAACCTAAAGTTAAATTTCTGTGGCACATTTAAATTATGTTGATCAAAATAAAGAGTAAAAAAAAAAGAATATACTTACTGTGCTTTGAACTTCTCTTGAAAATAATTTAATTAATGATCTTTAAAAATGTTTTGCAGCACACCTAAGATCCGCTTATGGTACAGCATACCAGTTGAAAAATCACTGCTCTAGAGTCTAACACAGGGCCCGACATGTGGTGTACCCTTACTACTTCTTGGTTTCACTTAATCCAATACTTCCCAAAGAGTGGGATGAACAAACACTGTGGGTAGGAAAGGGGATTTTAGGGTTACATGATCACAACATTCAACAATCGAGTCACGTGCAATTCCCTATTCAGAGATCTTTCTAACCTGATGAGGTCGGCAAAAAAACTCATGCCAGGTCCTCCCCTCAATCCTTGCTAGTCCCTTTTCTAGCACAGAGAACATGCCACAGAATTGAGCTTCCTAAGATAAGGAATGGTGTCTGACTAGAACTTAAGAACATTCTGTTTTCATTTCAATTTTCCTACAATTACCTTCTT
Organism: Otolemur garnettii; assembly: GCF_000181295.1. Classification (NCBI taxonomy): domain Eukaryota; kingdom Metazoa; phylum Chordata; class Mammalia; order Primates; family Galagidae; genus Otolemur; species Otolemur garnettii. Next base: position 1,216,836 of record NW_003852415.1, read on the forward strand.
TTTATGACAAGTGGTGCAACTCTCAACTTATGATAATGATAAAAAGTTTCCTTTCAGTTATGAATTTATTTATGGAGAAAAATGAGTCAAGCACTGTTTGTAATAGCAAAAGAATGTAATTCATCTAAATATCTCAAAACAGGAGGGTGGATAAATAAACGGTGGTATATTCAGACAAAGGAATAATATACAACAGTTAAAATGAATAAACTTGAGCTAATTATATTAACATGGTTAAATCTCAAAAATCGAATAAGGGGGAAAAACAAATTGTAGAAGACAGGATCGTTTATCTAAGTTTAAAATACACAAAAATAAGGCTGGGTACAGTGGCTCATGGCTATAATCCCAGCACTTTGGGAGGTCAAGATGGGAAGACTGGCTGAGGCCAGAAGTTTGTGGCCAACATGGGCTACACAAATACTTTAAAAAAAAAAAAATTAGCTGGTGTGGTGGTATGCATCGGTAGTCCCAGCTACTCAGGAGGCTGAGGAAGGAGAATCAGCTGAGCCCACAATTTCCAGGCTGTAGTGAGCCGTGATGATGCCACTGCATTCTTTTCCAGGCATCAGACTGACCCCTGGTCTCAAAACAAAACAAAAACACAAAAACAATATTGTATATTTTATAGATACATGTGTATGTAGTAATAGGGTAAAACCATGCATTTGAATTAATTAAATTCAGGGTAGCAGTTAACTCTGGAAAGAGAAAGGGGCAAATTTATAGAGGAAATGTTAACTAAAAAATTGGAAGCAAAATATGAAGATTTTATATCATGTCAAATAACTTTTTGCATGTTTGTAAAACTTCATAATATACTTAAAAATAGATAAAACAAAAAATCCTGTTATTTTAACAGAATATAAACGTCAAGAAAAATAACAGAATAAGAGGGGAAAGGTAGAGGAAAATGTTATGAAGGTGGTATGCTGTAAGGCTGGCTCAGGAAACACTGATGGTTGGGAAGTAATAACTTAATAAGTCCTCTGTAGGCTGTAAATCCCAGTAACTGTGTCTGCTCTGCTCACTGCCACATCCCAGACACATAGCACCAAGCTCGGCACAGACCTAGAGTCTTCACCATGTGCAATAAATTCCCCCTACACTGGAAGTCCCTGTCTTTCTTAGCCACAGCTGTCCCTGGGTATATGGAGTAGGTCTTCTAAATTATTATTATTATTTTTAGGTGCAGAGGTGCACTTTAGTGCAAAGTTGCACTTTGTCACCCTTGGTAGAGTTCTGGGGTGTCACAGCTCACAGCAAACTCCAACTCTTGGGCTTAGGTGATTCTCTTGCCTCAGAGTAGCTGAGACTATAGGTGCCCGCCACAACGCCCGGCTATTTGTTTATTGCAGTTTGGCCAGGGCCAGGTTTGAACCTACCACCCTCGGTATATGGGGCCGGTGCCCTACTCACTGAGACACAGACACTGTGGGCAAAGTTTGAATGTAGAATTCCCTATAGCAGTGATGCAGTTCCAAAAGCTCACCAGCAGGTGGCACTTGGTCCCTGCCTCTGAGCAGCTCACAAGGCAATGGCCAGAGTGGTCAGCCTGCCCTGAAGCCATCTGCCAGAGCAGATCTGGGTGGAGAAAACCAGTGAATAAGACTAGTGGGTGACGGCAGTGCCAGAGGGACCCCCTCTGTATCAAAGCTACAGAAGACAATCTGAGGGAGGAACCCAATCCAACATGTCTGGTGATGTGTGCAGTAGATAGCACAGAGCCAGTGTCCCCACACACCTAGCACATCCACCAGCCTTACTGTGGTGACAAACTGCTTTGTTCATCATCACCTAATTTCGTGACTTCCAATAGTACACCCTCCAGTCCCCACCATCTGCTTCCCTATCTTCCCTACCCTACCTGTACCTGAATGTCTACTGTATAAGCTCCTCCATGATCCAGTCCAGCCTATGTCTCCAGCCTCAGCCCCATGGCTACCCTACACCAGAGTGGCAGTCCTAACCATGGGACACTGCTAACAGTGAAAAACCCTTGTCCTTGGACAGTGCTCCACCTGCACACCACTCTCATCTCTAGGTTCCACTCCTGCTACTCCCCCACACCCCCCAGGCTTCCCCACATGCTCCTCTTGAGCAGGGGCCCCCTTTCCTCTGACTTCTCAGCCCCACTGCCCCACTCCTTTGCACTTAACATGAAGCTTCCAGTACTAGAAAGCACGTTCACCAGTACATATCTGTTCATTTCTTCAACTTGATTTTAAGTAATTGGGTTGCTCTCTCAGCAGGAACAATGCCTTGGTCTCTGGGCCCTCATCCCTTTTCCCACGCTCTGCATACACGGTCTGAGGAAGTGTGCATTCACTTGCACGGGTCAGGAAAGGAAACAACTGGAACACAGCAGGTGCTCCACTAATACTCGCTGAATGATCCTATGTGTAAGCAACTTGGCAGTGCATGTGTCTACTCTGCCCACTTGAAGCTGATCTTCTACTGGCAGCGGGGAGTTCAGTCACTCCTTCAGTAGATACCTAGCAAACACCAACTATTGCCAGACACTGTTCTAGGCACTGGTGGCACAGAAATGAACAAAACAAAGTGCCTGCTTTCACAGAACTTGCATTAGTGAAGGTTGAGAAGCCAGACCATAAACACATAGAGTATGTGAGGCAGAATAAGTGCTATGAAGGATACCGCAGGGAGAAAGAGGATGGGGCAGGAGGTCCTCTCCCAACAGAGTTCTGAAGGAAGCAGAGTGAATCCTAGGAGAGGTCATAAGGCAGAAAGTCCTCAGGAGTAGAACTGGGGGCAAGAGTGTCCTTGTTGTTCGGTGGGACTAACCCCAACGGGAAAATCGGGCCCAGGCTAAGAAAGGTTGCCACAGACAGCCCTTGCCAGAATTCGCGGGATGATGCCCCCACCTGGGCTGGCACAGCCCCAGGCTCCTATGCCCTCCGTTGCAAAAACACCTGTCACACTCAGGCAAGGCGGAGGGAGTGCTCCGCAGCCAGGAAGATCTCCGACGGGGAATTGAGGATTGCTGGTGGGGGGAGGGGGGGTCCTCCTCATGCTGCCTCCCAGCCCCTGCGGGAAGCCGGTAGTGCTCAAGTAGTGTTAAAAAAGTAAATGGCAGGGTTGGGGAGATGTTTAACGCTGCAAAGTAAGTAGCACTAACATCTGGATGCGCCGGTGCACGCAGATCCAATTCTTCGTGTGCCCCGTGCTTTCTCCCCCAAAGTGCCCCAGAGCCCACGCCCACATCCAGCCCTCCGCGTGCCCATGCTGACTGGTGCCCCAACCTATACGCTTGTCCTGATTCTCCCACTTCCCTGCCAACCCCCTACATGGAGACACATCTGTCTTTGCGCCCTGGAGCCCCCACACCTTCCACCTATCTGGGTCAACCTCCCTTGGGCCTCAAGTGCCTGGAGCGCCCACCCTGCGGCTCCCTCTCGCGGCCTCGGACCCGCTGCAGGCCTCTTGGAGAGCTAGCTGAGAGCAGAAAGAGCGCCTAGCGAAAGGATTTAACGTCGGGGCTGGGGCCACGCTGGTAAGAAAGTGTGAGGATGGTATTTTATCTTTGCCTTCAACTCTTCGAAAGAGGGTCAGATCTCCAAGCCTGGACTTCAGAACCGGGAGCTGTTTCCCGGCAGGACTGAGGACAGAGAGACGAGGGCAATAGCCCGCCGCCCTCTCCTCTCGCTTGCACACCCCTCCAAGAATGAGCGCACAGGAGCCCTGGCCCTCTCTCCCCCTGCACCTCCCATGCTTCCCTGTCCCGTGCTCACCCCGTGAGCCGCCCTCGCGGCGGGGTTGGGGGCGCAGCCGCGGACCGCTGTGGGGTCCCAAGGCGCGGAAGAGCCGGCGCGGCACGGGGCCGGGTTGCGGGCTGCTGCTGGCCCAGAGTGCTTCTCCGGATCTGCGCAGGTGGCTGGAATCGCCGCGGCTGCTGCGCGCGGGGCGGCCTCCTGGCCTCCGCCTCGGCGAGCCTCCTGGGGCTCCCCCAGCCCAGCTGAGCCCGCTCTGCGGGCGGCAAGCCCAGGACGGGCGCGTCCTGCTCTCGGAACAGACTGTACACCTTGGCGGCAGCCGCTACGGGGTAGCTGCCCCCAGGGCGCCGCAGCCGATTCGCTTCTCCGCCAAGCGGATCATATCTCCCCAAAGGGTCCCTTTGGGCATGACCCATGCCCACGAAGAGAGCCAGGGTGAGCGGCAGGAAGCCCCTCCAGGAGTCCCGCAGGGTGCGCCCCAGGCAGTGGGCTTTGGTCCACGGCCTCATGGCGCCGGGCCGGCTGGAGAGCTGCGCGCGCGGGGGACCGCGCGGAGGTTTGTAGTCGTGCTTGGGACCGCCCGGTGACTGCTCTCCCGACCCCGCTGTGCGGCCCGTTCCTTCTGGTCTAGAGTGACCCCCAAGGGGCCAGCCGGGGCCCAGCTCTCCCCGAGAGACAGCTGGGCGGTGTGAGCGGCCGGGGCTGCGCACCCTGAGCCTCGAGTCGGCGCTGCGACTCCAGCTGGGCGCGCACGGCCGCCGCACCTTCCCGCCTCCTCCCGGTCCCTGCGGCCGTCTGAAGGGGAGCTGGAGGGTTTTATTTTTGGAAACCGCCCCCTGCTTTTTGGTCTCTTTTATCCATACCATGCCCCCTCCTCGGAGGGACAGCTCAGCCCCCTCGTTACGGGAGAGGGAGAGAGGAATTCCAGCAACACCCACTTTGGCACCGTGAAGCGAGCGGGCGGCGAGGGGGATTAACCCGTGAGGAGCTGGGGGCGGCGCAACGCTGACCCGGGGATTCGTAGGGCAGATGACTCTTGCAGGGACAGGGGCACCTGAGCCACCTTTCTCCTGTCCTGGGCAGGCTTAAACAGCTGCCCTGCCCCGAAATTCATCGCCCGCTCCTCCCCAAACTCCTGGTCGGATGGCCAAGTATGCAGCCTCGCATGTCGGAAGGAGGCTGGGAAAGGTACTGAGACCCGCACGGCAGAGGCAGGGCCCGAGGCACCGGCCCCTTGTCTTGCGGCCCTGGTCGATGGGGGCGCCCGCTGCGAGGCCGACTGGTGCCGGGGCAGCGCCTCCCTCGGCCGCGGCGGGGCGCGCCCCCTAGTGGAACTGGCCGCGCCCTTGGCAATTCTGTAGTCGCAGGGACCTGTGTCTGCCAGCCGCCTCTGCTCCTTGATCTTAATCCCGTTCCTGTGGCGTCAGGGTCCAGACTAGGCGTGGGGCGGGGGTGGCGGCTGCTAGAAGAGGTGTCTTCTTTTTCACTGAGGCATAGACATGGAGCCTCTTGAGTTAGGTCATTCAAAGAGACAGCATATGTAAAAAGAGAGGAATGAAATCCAGGCTCAGTCCATTCCCTGGACTCCCACCCCAGGCGTTCATGCCCTCAGGAATTTCGCCCAGGGGGATTCGATGAGCCTCTGGTTGATACTGTGCGCACTCACATAATTTTGTGTGTGTGTTAGCAGCAATGGGGACAGGGGCATGAGACTATTGATTGCCATCCATCTGAGTGTCTTCCATAGCCAGCTCCTCGTTCTCACCCTGTCCCCTCTTAGGAGCCTAAAGAGAATGAAGGAGCAGGCAAGAGAGCGCCAGTTTAAACCTCCCATACCACACAGAGAATGGGCATAGATGATAGCTAATGTTGGAATAAAGCAAGGGTAGCCAGCCTTGTTTTTCCTCTCCTGCACATTGGAAGAATAAAAGTTGTCTTAGGCCACATTACATACACAAACACTAATGAAAGCTGATGGGCATAAAAAAGATCCAAGCTTACTTTTTGTTATATCTAACACCACAGGAAAACAAACCAAAAAAGTCCTCACAAAATCAGCATGTGGCCCTCAGGATGCAGGTTGGGCATCCTCAACACCTACGCTTAGCCTGCAACACCCTACTGACTGTCCCCTTCTCTGATCTCTCTCTCTCTCCTTCCCTAACTCATCACCCTGCAGCCACATAGACCCTCTCTCTGCTCTTCCAGTGAACCCAGTTAATACCCACTCCCTAGTTAAAACCCATTTTCTTCCTGCCACTGGGTGGCTCACACCGCTAATCCTAGCACTCTGAGATACCAAGGGAGGTGAATTGCTTGAGCTCAGGAGTTCCAGACCTGCCTGGGCAAGAGTGAGACCCCATCTCTACTAAAAATAGAAAAAAAAAAATTGGCCCAGTGTTGTGGCGGGTGTCTGTAGTCCCAACTACACCAGAAGCTGAGGCAAGAGGATCTCTTGAGCCCAAGAGCTTGAGGTTGCTGTGAGCAAACCACATCACAGCACTCTACCCAGGGTGGTAGAGTGAGACTCTGTCCCCCCCCCCAAAAAAGAAAAAGATTAAAAAAAAATAATACCCACTTCCCTCCACCTGGATCCTCTCCAAGATGTTTACAGAACTAGTTCCTCATCATTTCACCTCTCACTGGAAATGTCACCTCCTGGCGTGGCCTCCCCTGACCCTCTAATCTAGAGCAGAAAGTCACACTCTAACTCATCACCCTATTTCATCTTCATTGTTCTAATGACCAGCTGAAATTATATTGTTATTTATGTGTTTACTTGTGTGACTGATTTTTTTAAATGGGCTGAACCCGAAGAGGGAGAATCCAGAAACTCTTCCACTACTGCCTTCAACCACGTTATGGTGAATTTCCCTTCCCCACTCTGATGACACCTCAGGCAGGGTCCTTAGCTTGCTCATTCAGACTGGACACAAGAACAGCTTCGTTTCTATAATTGAGACCAATTTTCAGAAAGTCTGTTCTTGTTCAAAGCAAAAGCTCTTCCAATTTAACCAATATCACAGACAGTATAAAACTCTCCTCATCCCACACAGGCCTGTCCCTTGGTTGGAGATCCTATAGACCTGGGGGAGGGGGTATGGTCTCTTTTTCTGACCTTTCTTTACTGCTTAGCTCCTCTGTGTCAGATTGAGGGAGAGGTAGTAGAGGAAAAGTAGTGATGTCTTAAGTAATAGGTACCCTAGGTTGGCAGGTGCCAAGTGGGAACTTTTTGATGGGAACATTTGCAGGTTCTTTGGGGGCTCTCTGTAGGACCTCCTCCTGCAATGCCATAGTAGAGCACTCTCTGGCCAACCTCTTGCAGGCCTCAGCAGGTCCTGGCTCCCAGGGGTTTTCCCATCCATGCCAGGCAAAGCACTAGTTGGTTGGCTGCTTCTCATCCTTCCCCCTCCTCACCCTGCCACACAGTCCATCCATTCCAGCTGGCCTCCACAGTCAGAATTCTCCAGATTGGAAGGGCACACAAATCTCTTCATTTATATACATCTTCAATTCCTAAAGGCATATGTTGGGTTGGGTTCTCCCAAGAATTTTTTTGCTGTGCTTTAGTGCAGTGGGCTGCCTGCAACGTCAAGCAGTTTAGTACCAGTGGAGGGACAGCTGTGGGGACTCAGTCTCTTCTTCTTACAGGTGACTGGTTCTCTTGAGGCTCCCTCCACTTGGTTTGTATTGTGGGGTACTCTCAGCGGAAATATCAGCCCTACCTGAGAGTTCTCTGCCTCTCTACTTCAGTGACTTTCTTCAATTCCTTTCATTTGTGGACTGGAATTAAGGGATTTGGGTTGATTGGTGATGAACCTGTTCTGTCTTTACTAGGGTATCTAGTACTTCTATTTAGAATGTGAGGATATTTAGCCCTTGTTGTTCTAGCTTTGTGGCTTCAGCAGACATTCTAAGAACACAAAAAAAGTCCTGTGCAACAACTTGTAACATCACTTATTGTCTGAGGTCCCCACTCCCACTTGACAGCTCCAAGGAGTAGATATCTCATCTGCATTGCACAGTACTTCTCCCCCACAACCGAGAAGAGTGCTTGACTCTTACAGACAGCCAAGAAATATGTGTGAAATTAGTGAATGCCAGAATAATCCCATCAAGAAGGGAGGGCTGGTATCATCAGACCATTGTAAAAGAGAAAAACTGAGTTCTGGGAGGTAGCTATTAGTCCCAGTTCATGTGCTTGCTGTTTTTAGGGGTGGCCCTAGAGATCTCCAGGATCCTACCCCTTCCAGATGGGGATGAATGTTCCCTCAATTCCCATGGTGTTCAGCCCTCCCCCTGGAACACTGCTCTTTCACAGCTGTGAGGCCCCAGCTTCACACTTACCATTCACTGCCCAGTTGTCTGCCCAACTCTGTAGTTCCAGGTTCCCTTTCTCTCCCTGCAACCTGCCCAGTTCCTGCAGGAGCTCTGCTCTGAATCCCTCAAGGCTCACCTCAGATTCCCATAGGCCTCCCAAGGCCAGAAACCTTGGCATCCTCTCCGTCCCTGAGCTATTTTTTCCTCCTGTGTGTCCAAGTCATTATTACTGCTCCGTCTCCTCTGTCTGCATTTCTGGAAGTCTGCCGCCCATTCATCCCTCACCCTTTGCCTCCGCCAAAACCCTCATGCAGGCATGCTTCCCTCACCACCAGGGGCCCCTCCCACTCCTCGGTGAGTACAAGTGGTCCTTGGACATTCCCACCCTGTTCTCCAGGGGGTTCACAGCCCAGCTAATCCACCCCCAAGACTGGCATCTCCTATTCCCATCCTGGCGCCATTCTCCTGTCCAGCTTTCTACTTATTGCCCATCCCTCCCTCTCCCTCTCACTGTTGGGACCTGTTGATGTAGCTCTTCAGGATCTCCAATCTCATAAATACTTGAGTTTTGTTTGTTGTATGTGTGTGTGTGTTTTTTTAAGAGACAGAGTCTCACTTTGTCACCCTTAAGCTGCCAAGGTTTATAGAGCCTCCTATAGCCCAAGCACCATGCTAAGCATGCTACATGAATCGGCTCATTTAACCAACCAAAGAAGGCATTGTCATTTCCACAAGACAAAGGAGGAAACTGAGGCTGGGAATGGCTACTGGATTGCCCAAGATGACATAGCTGATAAGCAGCGAATGCAGGATTCAAGCCAGGGCCATTTCCCACCTGAGCCCAAGCTTTTAAGGCCATGCCATCTTGGCTCACCCCTGGGCTTGTGAGCCAGGAGCCTTCCTCACAATTGAAGTGGCTGATGCCGCAACTATCACCACCAAAGTACCACCGGTGCATGTTCCCACCATATGCCCTCTCCCATGCCTGCTAGCCCACAATTCAACTCCCTGAAGATGTGGTGTTATCAAAACTTTCTACCCTCCTCAACTTTCTCTACCCAGTAAAAGAAGGGGGGCTAATTGTTTACAGGATGGCTCCTGACTCACCATGTATCACCCCCTCACCCTGATCCCAGCTTCCTCCCTAACGAGGCTGCTGCCCAGCCTACTCACTCATCTCCTGGGTCTGGAAAGCCCTGCAGAGTCCAAAGGGTTGATAAAGAGATTCTGTCAGGAAAGGTCTGCCCCGACACATGCGCCACAGAGGGGTTGGCAGTCTGCTGGACACCCAGGCCACTAACTGCTTTTCCATGTCTTGCTGGAATAATGCTGGCACCCAGAGAACAAGAAGAACCTGAACTAATTTGGTAAATAAGGACCAAAACCAAGGACCGTATTTCTGCTTCTTTTGCTGAGACCCAAACTTTCCTGACAGAATTCCAGGGATTTTTCTTCCTTGGAAGTGACTGGACCTCCAGCCCTGAATTCCTCTCTCCAGGAGAGCTTGTCCCCCTGCTCAAAACAAATAACACATTTCCTGGTTAATCAGAGGGCAAAAATCTCTGAAGGAAGATTGATTGGGCCCCCAGCCTTCCAGATGGGAACAGCTCATAGGCTCGGATGTTCTTGTCCTGACACCGGGCAGCTGGGACCCCTTTCACTGTGCAGCCTCAGCCTCCAGTTTGGAAGGTGAAGGCTGTCCAGAGAGGCCCCGGCTCCATCCAGTGTGAGGGCTTTAGAGCCTGCAAAGGTTTCCAGCACCACTCTACCTTGGACACCATAGCCTGGCTTGTCCCCCGACCCCACCCTGAGAACTCAAAACCACCCTGCCCTGGTCTCCCATGGCTTGTCTCCTCCAGGACCACGACATGCTGGCTATGTGGTGGCAGCCATAGCATGGATGCCCATGCAGAGGTCAGGCCAGGAGCCTATATTGCAGAGTGTCCTGGAAGGGCCCTCCCATACCTCTGTGGTGGATGTTTCTGTCTTCTATGAATGACACTGATGTCTGAGCTTCACTCGGCGTCTATTTTCTTCCCTGAAAATTGAGATAATAATGTTTTTCATGCCGCTCCCTCCCTCAGGGCAAATTAGAAAACCAGACCTATTTATCCTGTCATGGGAGGGGACCAATGGCTGCTACTCCATTTACTACTTGATGTTTCTTGAGTGTTTAAAATGTGCCAGGCACTAGACTAAGTCATTCGACAGTCACTTTCTCATCTCATCTTCACACTGAGCCAAAGAAAGAAGCACTGTTATTTCACCATAAAGCAGATGAGAAAATGAAGGTTCAAGGAGGTAAAACGACTTACTCACCATCACAAGCCAATAAGTGGCTACACTGGGATTCGCTCCTGCTTTGTCCCAGACACTAAACCAGTGCCAGGAAGGGGAGGCCACCTCGAGCTGTGTTTCTTTGGGATCCAGAAGCATTCACTGATGTTTGCGCTGTGGCAGGGGGCACTAATGACCACGTGGAATTGCTGTCATGAGTTAGTCCCTGCCAGGAATACCCCACCCCCCTTAGGTCTATTCATCAGCCTGCCCCACTTTGGGTCAGGGGTAGAAAAAAGCCATCAGAGTGAGTTTCAGTGAATCTGATTCCCACCCACCAAGGAAGAGGAAGCAAGTCAAGCTCACTCTGCATCAAGTAGTTTGCAATTGCCGAAGAAGGTTTATCTCAACCTGCAGCTTTTCTCTTTGGGGAGAAGTGACAAAGAGACCATCTGGGCAGTCCTGTGTAGTAGTTTCTGTAATTCCCATTTCACAGACACAGATGGATGAAGTCCCCCTTCAAGATCACATAGCTAGGAATTGAGCCAGGATTCAACTAAAAAGTCTGAACAACTCCAAAGTCCGTGCTGTTTTCACTACAGCACACTGCACTCCCTCCAGGACGTCCTGCAATGATGCAAATTGGGCAGCTCTTCAAGATCACTGACTCTACTCCATGTCCCTTCACTTCCAGTTTCTGGGGAAAGATGGGCTGATCTGAGGCCTCCGGTGCATTTCACCGTAAGCTCAGGTGCATTTCCTATTTACCTGCATAAATTCCTTCAGTCTCTGGCTGGGTGGGAGGAGGATCTTCTAGAATTCCTAGAGCCGAAGCATGATTTCTCTGCAGGCAGGGTCTCTGAAGACCTGAGCTGGACAGCACTGTGAGCAGCTGGAGATCTCCTGTCATTCCTTCCAGTACCACCATAGAGACTTCATGAGCCTTAAAGCAGAAAGGTTACAAACTGGATTGTCATTTCAAGAGCCCCACAGAGAAAGCCCTATGGGCTAGGGCAATACAGGCCCATCCAGGATTCTGGAATGGCTGTTCATGAACTTGAGGACAAGGAAGAGACTTCCCTTGGCTGTCACTGGGATCTTCCAGCATGTCCCCACCTTGACTTCCTGCTGGGACCAGTAACATTCCTTACACCCTGAGGGATGAGGGGTGTGGGGACAGAGAAAAAGGGCCACTGTAGAGTCTTTCCTAAAATAGGCTCTCCCCAGGCAGACTGCAAGCAACCTCCCTCCCACTCTTCATCATCATAAAGAATAAGGATGCCCTCTGCCATCATCTCCTGACTCCATTTTGCTTGGATCATATGTCAAGAGTGAGGTTCACCCTGGTGCCCCCAGTACTCTCTAGGGCCCCAATCCCTTAGGAACAGGCCTAGGCCCTGAAATTCCCCAGGAAAGGGCACAGACACCAGGCTGAGGAGTAGGGGAGGGGTGAGGTGCAGCCAGATCCCCGTGGGCCCCAGCCGGTCTGCATGACTCATTTCTTGTTTCCGTCCACTCTGGTCTCGGTGCCTTGGCCCAGGGGCCCCCGGGAGGTTGTAACACAGGCTGGCCCCTCGCCCATCAGGGCTCAGCAGACAAAAATTAAAGATCTCACTCCTCAGGAACTCACACAGACAGCAGAGGCATGCTCTGTACTCTGCCTCACCAGACCAGACCTCGGGCCAGGGGAGGCTGATGGCCAAGGGAGGAAGGAAAGGCGTCTCCAGCATCTCCACCCCCCACCCCCCCATCCAGTCATGAATCCCTGGTCACTGCCCACTCTCTTTTCACTCCCCCACCAGTCCTCCACCTGAAGGTGGTGATGGTGTCACCAGTATCTCCACAGCTCTGCTCCCTTCCTCCCCACCTCTGCCCAAAGATAACAGTGGAGGTGAAACGATTTGTGCCTTCCAGGAGGAACAGTTTTGTAATCAATCAGCCATACATTTTCTGGCAGCACAATTCTAATCAGGTCATTCATCTGCTCAACAACCTTCAATGATGGCTCCCCACTACTTCACAAGTCAAACCCAAGCTTGTTTTTTGTTTGTTTGAGACAGACTCTCCCTCTCACCCAGGCTAGAGTGCCATGGCCTCAGCCTAGCTCATAGCAACTTCATACTCCTGGGTCAAGGAGATCCTCCTGCCTGAGCCTCCCAAGTAGCTGAGCTATAGGCACCCACCACCAAGCTCAGCTATTTTTTTTTCTATTTTTAATAGAGATGGGGGTCTCACTCTTTGCTCAGGCTGGTCTTGAATTCCTGAGCTCAAATGATCCTTCTGCCTCGGCCTCCCAGAGTGCTAGGTTTATAGGTGTGAGCCACCACTCCTGGCCAAGTCCATACTTTGTACTTGGCTAGGCATACCAGCTTGTTTTAAAACCCTCCCCATCATGTATGTTGATATTCAGCACAGCCCCACTCACTCAGAAGTCCTCCCAGGTTCTCTTCCCCATCCCCTTGCCCAAATGCCTTGGCTAACACTATTCCCTTTGCCTAGAATATTTTTCACACAGGCATACACATACACACACACACACACAAACACACACACACCCCTGTTATTTTAACTCATTCTCAAAGGCCACCTCCTCCAAGAAGACTTCCCAGACAACTCGCTCCATCTGGAAAGCTTGCTGCCTACATGACTAGTCCACAGCTGCTGAGCCTAGAATAGTGGGAAGCACATGGGGCTCTGCAGTTCTAGCCTCAGCACTATTATTTACCAGCCATGTGGCCTGAGCTAAGCGACTCTCTGAGCCACTTTCCCCATCAATAAAACAGAGATCCAGCCAGGAGCAGTGGGTCACACCTTTACTCCTAGCACTTTGGGAGGTGAGGCAGGAAGATCACTTGAGCTCTGGAGTTTGAGACCAGCCTGAGCAAGAGTGAGACCCCATCTCAACTAAAAATAGAAAAATTAACTGGGTGTTGTGGCAGGCGCCTATAGTCCCAACTACTTGGGAGGCTAAGGCAGGAGGATTGCTTGAGCCCAGGAATTTGAGGTTGCTGTGAGCTAGGCTGATGCCATGGCACTCTAGCCTGGGAAACCCAATAAGACTCCATCTCCAAAATCAAGCAAATCCAATAAGCATCTTTCTAGGCACATAGTGCCCCCCAAAAGCAATTCTATTTACCAGTGACACAGTACTCCAGGCCACAGTGGGCTGGACCAGGGAAGAACACCTGATCCAAGGGCAACTCTTCCAATGACCAGTCAGTGACCTAAAACTTCTATGGTCTGACTTAAATATGGACGCCTTTGATTGATGGACAATTCAGATTCTTTCTGAAATTTATCTGGAATGTTAAAAAACAGGTGTGGGGGAGAACATTCCAGATAAAGGAGATGGTATGAGCCAAGGCATTTGGGTAAGGGGAAGGCGGAGAGGACTAAGAAACTCTACTTTGAGAGTCAAGCCCTGGGATTAAAATAGAACAGGCATATCCCTTTCCTTAGAGCTCACAGTCCACTGGGGTTCATATAACCTTGGAGCAATAAAGCCAGAGAAGTGATGTAACTTGCCCAGGTCACACAGCTAGTCAGTTACACAGAGAGGGCTAGAGTTCAGGTCTCTCTGACCCTGGCTTTGACTCAGGATTTGATTGACCTCTGCTATGGGCCCAAAAGAAATATGGTCCTGAGCTGACTGCCTGAAGACTGAAAAGCCACCAACCACACCATTTGTCAACCTGTGCTGGGCACTTGGGCAGCAAAAAGCTTTAGACCAAAAAGCTCTTCCATTCAGAGCAGTCACCATTAAAGCCCAAAGTCAGATCACAGCAGGGAGCACACACATTAGTCCTAGTCTTGCATCTGTCCCCAGTGTGTCTTCCTAATCAACACCCCTTTCCCTCATCAGGCCTCAGTTTCCTCACGTAGAAAAAGAAAGGATTTTACTGGATGAATGCAGATTCCCTGTCAACACTAAGATTTTGATTTGAGGAGCAGACAGACAAAGGGTGGATGGACATGGATCCAAGAACTGCAGGGGTCACAGAACGTGCATGTGGAAGAGACCTGCCTGAGAGATCAGCCGGCCCATTCCTTCAATTTACAGTGGAGCAAACTGAGGCCCAAAGAGGGGGAAAGGCTTGCCTGAGGTTACATGACTGGTTATTGGCAGCACCCAGCACTTGAACCAGGGTCTCCAGCCTCCTAGGCCTTTCAGCTCTTTCTCTTTCAACTCCTGCAAGAAGCTGGGAGCTATTTAGCTGTCTGGGCCAGGGAAGCCAAGAGTTGCTGTGCATGTCAGAGCAGGGCCCCAGGGCCTGGGAACATCTCTGATGGTGAGTGCAAGTGCCAAAGTCCCTGGAGGAGAGGGACAAGATTGGGGGCCAGGGAGGGTGTATTGGACATGAGCTGTCAGCATCTCCCTTCTTCTAGCTGGCAAAAAGAAACAGAGAAGCGTCCCTGATGATTGAAGAGAAACAATCCCCATTTCTGATGGAGCTCCATGCCCCATGGGGTACCCCCCATACTTTCCACCCTTGCCTAGCTTCTGAAACCTGCCACCTTCAAGAAACAAGTGTTTTGATATCTTCAGGAACCTCTTTGGCGGGGCCTGGAATTTCTTTCACTGCCTGAGATGCCTCAAGGCACCCACTTCTATATAAATCCCAGCCTGTTTGGCCAGGATCATGATGCCTTCCCACTCCAAAACATTTTTTGAGCCCCTAATACATTCCAGGCATTGTGGTAGGCACTGGAGACACTACCTATGTGATGCTAAGTGCTTCAATAGGGGAATTAACACAGCCTTTTAGACTCCCTGGAAAATGGCTAACCAGGCAGGGTGGGACTTGGCTGGAAAGCATTTCTTAGGAGGAGTTATGACTTTGACTTGAATCTTGAAGGCTAAGGAGAAGGTCTCTGTGTGGGGACAGGGGTACGCCAAGGAGAATGCAGTGCAAATTCACAGGGGGTGACAAGGAGCTTGTGTGGCTGGGGTGTAGACAGGAAAGGGGTTGTGGAAAGGGAGGGGGAAGGCAGGGAAGGTTGGGGTCAATTCATGGGGAGCTTAGCTCTACTGAGCCCCTTCTTCAATAACAGAGAGCTCTGTTCCCCTATCCAAGCCACCAGCTGGCCCTGGAGTGCACAGACTATTCACTTGGAATTCTAAAACTGATTGTCTTTTGGTCAATCTCAGGGAATCACTTGTGTGAGAAGGAAGCAGCATGGTTTTAATCTCCATCAGCCTACCGAAAGCCACCCCAAATAAATGTCCATCAACATAAAGACAATGAGTCTGCCATGCTTAAAAAAATAACCCCAGCTCTCATTCCAACCAGTTTGTTCCCCTATGTGACTCCTCTTTGATAGAAAGAGCTGCCAACATAGCAGGTCTGGTCTGCTGCCATTACCCACCAACCAGACTGTGTCCCTTCCTTCTCAATCCTTTCTCTAGGTATGTCCACTTTTTCAAACCCTGTCTGAATTCCTTACTCCCTTTGGACCTGGGGTCCTCAGGGACACAGTCTCAGCCAGGATCATGTGCCCTGGTCTTACTCACTCTTGCTTGGCCTCAGGTTCCTCTGCAATCCCCTGAATTCATATCATGCCTGGGTGTCTTTTTTATTTTTTTCTTTTTGGAAACAGTCTCATTTTGTTGCCCTGGGTAGGGTGCTGTGGCATTACAGCTCACAGCAACTTCAAACTCTTGGGCTTAAGCTTCCCAAGTAGCTGGGACTACAGGTACCTGCCACAACGGCTGGCTATTTTTAGAGAAGAGGTCTCACTCTGGCTCAGGCTGGTCTTGAACTCATGAGCTCAGGCAATTCACCTGCCTCGGCCTCCCAGAGGGCTAGGATTACAGGTGTGACCCACCAAGCCCAGCCTGGGTGTCTTGATATACATCTCCAAGCCCACCTGCTCTGCAGCTTCCCTCCTAGCTTTGCTCCATAGGTAGATAAGCCAACTGTGTGGGAGTGCCTAGGGTATTTCAGCCATCATTCATTGAGCTCCCTGTCGTCAGGCATCAGGGGTGCCAAGAAGAATAAGACTAAGAACAGTTCCTGTTCTCAAGGAGCCTTCAGTATAGCAGGAAAGACAGTACATTATCATGTGAGTGTTGTGAGATAAGCTCATGAACTCAGATCACCCAACCCAGGCTGGGAATATGGGGTGATTGGTCCAAGAAGATGCTAAAGAAGACACTATCTAAGTGTCTGGAAGGCTGGGCAAGTCCCAGAATGGAGAAGGCGGAAAGGATGGTGATGAGGAGTCAGAGCAGTGATTACCAGAGCCAGGCTTACAAAAAGTTAAACCACATCAGCCTCTACCCCATTCCCTTTTTCTTTCTTTCTTTCTTTTTTTTTTTTT
>NW_003852415.1:1233814-1236794 GCF_000181295.1 Otolemur garnettii
GGAGTTTTGCCAATTTTTTATTAAAAAATTAATTTCAGAGTGATATTCAAATTAAATTCAGAGTGAATAGGCTGGGAAAATGTGGAGCCCATGGGAATGCTATGTGTAAATGTTTAAACAACCACTCCCCACACTGATGAATGAGAGGAGGTCATTGGGGTCTATAGTCATGGATGAGATGGGGCTGTGACCTGTACAAGATTTCTCACAATTTGGATAACATAAAAAATGAAAGTATTTTTATAAAATTTTTGCATGACTTAGAACTGGAAGAATAAACGGTAAAATTGGGTGATAGAAGTGAGATATAAACTGATCTAGACAAGTTAAGATTTAATAGAGATAAGTGAAAAAATCTTGCATCTTGGTCCAAAAACTTCAACAATTAACTTAAGAATAAGAGATATAGGAGACTCGCTTGAGCCCAGGAGTTGGAGGTTACTGTGAGCTGTGATGCCACAGTACTCTACCCAGGGGACAGCTTAAGGCTCTATCTCCAAAAAAAAAAAAAAAAAAGAATAAGAGATATTTGCCCTGAGAGGATTTCATGTGAATTGACCTACATTATTGTTGGGCAGGAGTGCAGATTATTGAATAGGGAAAGCCTAGTTCAAAATAAACTAACAATGCAACCCTCCAAAAGTTCTAATGCCATCTTGCATAGAGTCCAGAGCTCTGAACAGGGGCAGTAACAGTGTGCTCCAAGCTGAAAAGACACAATGAAAGCCCTGCTCTTTATTCTACTGCCATGTTTTAAATGACATATTACATTCCTGAAGCATGTCTAGGGAAAGGTGGCCTGAATGAAGATAAATACAACCCCAAGGGAGCAGTGGAGATACCGGAGAAGAGAAATCTCAGCGGAGCAGGTTCTGACAATCTTCAAATGTTTGGAGGATTAATGAGTAAGAGAGGAATTCAGCTCGTTCTGTCCTTGCATCAGTCATAACAGGTTAACTGCCATTACAACCTCAAAACAGTATGTTTATTTTTACCCTCATCAAGCAGGGGGATGGAAGGGCTCTGATCCACACAGTCATTCAGGGAATTGGGGTCCCTTCATTATGAAGCTCTAATATCTTATATTTATTCTCCTTCACACTTAGCCAATGGGTAGAAAAGAAAAAGAACGTGGAAAATTGCACAGGTGTTTTAAGGGTAACGCCTGGAAGAGGCAAACATTACTCTGTCCACATTCCACTGATCAGAACGCAGGAGGCTGAGGTGGGAGGATCCCTTGAGCCCAGGAGTTCAAGTTCAGCCTGTTCAATGTAGCAAGACCTCATCTCTTAAAAAAAAAAAAATAAAAGGAGAAACAGAAAGCATATTCTAGGGATAAGGGTGAGAGTTGGGGAAGGGGGTTAACAGTGAATGAACACAAGGGATCCTGTGGGGTGATAAAATGTTCTAGTATTAATGGTTTATGTCAATAGTTGTACAGCTTAGTAAATTTACTAAAAATTAATTGAACTGTACACTTAAAATGGTGAATTATATGATACACAAAATATGCCTGAATAACATATTTTTTAAGAGTTAAGAATTTTGTACTTGGAGATTGGGGAAAGGAGAATAATCCGAGGAATATCCAAAGTGGAAAGAGACAGTGGCACTCCAAGGAAAGAGCAGATTCAAAGAAAGAAGAGCCTGGCCAACTGTAGTCAACACTACTGAGACGTCACATAAAATGAAAAATTAATAATAATATTGTATCTGCCACAGTGGGGTTCATGGTGTAGTTTCAGATTCACAATCAGGAACAAGAAAAAACATGGGAACAAAGATCTCCCCGCTAACAAATCCAAGACTTATAACTGTCTAACAGCTAGACCCACCCCATTGCTGAGCAATGAGCTCTCTGACACTGGAAGTATTCCAAGAGAGTCTTGATGGGGCATTACAGAAAAGATTTCTGTATGGAAGGAAGATCTCTAAGGAGAGTCTGAGTCTTTGAGAGGCTCAGGGTTTTCCTAAGATTTCGTTACCTTTCTTTGCCCAAGATCTCTTTTCCGCTCTTGGGGATCCTCAACCCAGATGTTGAGAGCTTGGCTGGTGGGAAGACAGAATGATCCTGCCTCCTGAAGCCCCAGGAACTTTGCTATTGGCTAGAAGTCCTCCAACCACTGAGGGCTCCCTTGAGCTATGAGCTAGCCCAGAGCTTGGTAAACACACAATAGCAGGTTTTGCCAAAATCAGCATAAAGAACTGAGTAATCCTGAGAGACCAGCAGGAAAGAGACAGAAGGGCCAGAGAGACAGCATGAGAGGACAAGTAATCATTTTTAATCCTGTGCCTAACGGCTGATCCTACAGCTTCCTTTGTGTCTCTGCCTCACACTCATCCAACATTCCCCCAGGCATAACACACGGGCAGGACAAGATGCAAGATGAAGTGCATGGTGATCATCTGAGGGGTCTGAGATAGTAAGAAGAGGAAGACATAAAGCACATCTGCCCATCATCTCCTGAGGGCCAAAGGGAGCCAGGGGACCCACCACATGAGTGGGTTTGAGATGAATTTGTGCAGCTTTCTTAATTGGGGCTTTGTTTGTTTGTTTGTTTGATGTCCTGACTTAGTCATATGCTGGCAATGGCCACCATAACATAAAAATAAAATGGACATTGAAGTCCCTCCTAGGCATTAGAAGAATCTTGTTTTCAAGGACTTGAAAAACTGTGAGTAGATTCTGCATTGCTTAAGTTGCCAATGGTTATGACGGTAGTGTCCGGCATTGCTCCAGCATGAATTTTGAGCCCATGGCAAAGGGGAAGGAATCCTTGACAGCTCCCAGAATGGACATAACAAGCTACTGTGCTGCCTGGTCACCAAAACAGACACTCAAGAGGCAATCCATTCTTTCAGCCAACATTTGTTGGGCATCTTCTATGTGCCAAGCCCCCTCACAGGACTTGCATTCTGTTCATTCTGAGATACAAGGAAATAGCCTGAAAACTTCAAGCCTCCTGAAGTCTAATCAGTC
>NW_003852415.1:1237087-1252124 GCF_000181295.1 Otolemur garnettii
TTTTTTCAGTTAGCAGGCTTGGGCTGGGTTCCAACCCACCAGCCCCTGTGCATGTGGCTGGCACCCTAACCATTTAGCTACAGGCACCCAGCCTCTCTCTCTCTTTTTTTTTTTTTTAACAGTCTCACTCTGTTACCTGGGGTAGTGTTCTGCAGCATCATCATCATAGTTCACAGCAACTTCACACTCTTGGGCTCAAGCAATTCTCTTGCTGTTGCCTCCCAAGTAGCTGGGACTACAAGTGCCTGTCATGACACTCAGCTAGTTGTTCTATTTTTGCTAGATACAAGGTCTCACTCTTGCTCAGTTTGGTCTC
Organism: Otolemur garnettii; assembly: GCF_000181295.1. Lineage (NCBI taxonomy): Eukaryota > Metazoa > Chordata > Mammalia > Primates > Galagidae > Otolemur > Otolemur garnettii. The sequence continues at coordinate 1,237,404 of NW_003852415.1, forward strand.
AAATTCCTGAGGTCAAGTGATCTACCCTCCTTGACCTCACAGAGTACTAGGATTACAGGTGTGAGCCACCACCCAGCCCAGTTTTTCTTATCTCTGGACAAGAATCACAGCTGGGGGCTGGGCGCAGTGGCTCAAGCCTGTAATCCTAGCACTCTGGGAGGCTGAGGCATATAGATTGCTTGAACCCACAAGTTCGAGACCAGACTGAGCAAGAGCTAGATCCCATCTCTAAAAATAGCTAAGTGTTGCTGTGGGAACCTATAGTCCCAGATACTTGGGAGGCTGAGGCAAGAGGATAAGTTGAGCCCAAGACTTTGAGATTGCTATGAGCTATATTGCCATGGCAATCTACTGAGGATAACAAAGTGAGACTCTGTTTAAAAAAAAAAAAAAAAGTAAAAAATAATCCCAGCTGGGGAGGAAGAGACAGGAACAGTGCTTCCCATTGTGCAGATGACAGTATTGATACCAGGATTTCTGTGTGCCAAGCCCCCTGTGAGGAAGAGCCAGGAATACATTTCTTAATACCATATCTCATGGCAGGAAGAGTCAGAACCAAGAGATCTAAGGTCACTCTCCAAACACAGGGGAGGGAGAAAGGTAGTGTGAAGATGTACAATGTCAAGGTGGGGCCTCCGTAGAACCTCATAGTCTAAAGGGAACCCTCCATTCCACTCCTGTTCCCCCAACAACTCCACCATGATGCTCCCCTAGAGTCTCCTTGACAGGCTGTTCCAGGTTTTGCTCTCTCTGGTCTTTCCTTCCACCTGCCCTGAACCCAAGAGAACACTTGGGCCCACCCACTAAGCTCACAAATGACTATGTCCCCTTCCACACCAAATGGCAGCAGCACAGGCCAGCTGGGAGTAGTGGTTTACAAACTTCTTAGCCCCAGCTCACAGTAAGAAGTACATCTTATAACATGACTTGATACACACAAACGTACATCCATAACTGAAAGAACTTACCTTGCTAAGTATGAGTCATTCTTATTTTCTATTACCTCTCTTCTATTTTGTTTTTCTAGCACTGGCTATGACTCACTACAGCAATTTCATACCCCACAAATGTATTTCAGCACTCACCTAGGCTAGACCTACAGGCTCAGCTGCTGGAGTCATAGAAAGAGGTTGGAATGATTCAGGGCAAACCCAGAAGGCAAGGCATGGAGAGGCAACAGGGTTGGGCATTTAAATGCCCCCAGGAAAAAGTCTTGAAATCCCCCCAGCATGGAGGAAAAAGAGGCAAAGGCAAGACTTACCAGGTCTTCATATATATCAAGGTGTTTTCTTTGGTTGCTGATTTGATGCAGAGGGTAGTGAGCAGTATTCTTCATGCCCATGGAGGACAGCGTGAAGGGCGGTTGATGAAAACTGAAGTGAACAAGACTTCACTTCATCACTGGCTTAGTGGGTGAATATGTGTGTGTGTGGGGGGGGCAAGTGCAGCAAGTTTGTGTCACACTTGTAATCCTAGCATGCTGCGAGGCTGAGGTGGGTAGATTGCTTGAGCTCAGGAGTTCAAGACTGGCCTGAGTGAGAGTGAGACCCCATGCCTACTAAAAATAGAAAAACTAGCCAGGCATCAAGGGGGTGCCTATAGTCCTAGCTACTTGGAAGGCTGAGGCAAGAGGAGCACTTGAGCCCAGGAGTTTGAGGTTGCTGTGATCTATGACACCACGGGACTCTACCCAGGGAGCCAGAGTGAGACTCTGTCTCAAAAAAAAAAAACTCCATGGACATTCCTCTTATTAAAGGTAAGGTGGAGGTTGCTGTCATAGAAAACTGGTTAAATAGTTAAATTCTTTTCAATCTGGGACGGTTTTCATGTTTTCCCAGAAGACGGGAAAGGCTAGGTAGCTTGAGGGGGTCCTATCCACTGCTCTTGGGGCTCATGACTTCTTTAGTTTGCCCAGACAAAACCTGCCTATGGGTTTGGTGTTGGGTGAGGAAGGTTTGGCTAGACCAATAGACTGCCCAAGGAGAAAGGCATCCCTGTTTCCAGACCTGGAAAGAGAGCCAGGCCAGAGAGAGCCTTCCAGAGAGACAGAAAGAGAAGGGACCCCTGGAGGAGGGGCAGGTGTGGGGAGGAGGCTGCATGCTGTGTGCCAAGTATTCTAGACTGGGTGGGAAACACAGGGGGCGGGAGCCGTGAGCTGTGAGCTCAGCACTGGGCAGGAGGCAGAGCTGGCTCCTGTTGTACCTGCACTAATGAGCTGGAAGGGGACGGAAATGGCACAGCGTGTGCAGGCCAGCAAGGGAAGATCCCCCCATGCCAGCTGGACAGGAAAGGATGGCATGGGGTGGAAACAGGGCCCATCCCCTCCCCACGCCCTGGGTTCTCAAGCTAGAGGCTGGAACTTCCAGAAGAAGGAGCTGAGAGGTGAGGGCTGATCAGATGAGGCTGAAACAAGACCTCCTAGGGGAAAAGGGATTAGAAAGACGCCAAGGGACTGTGGCATGGAGGAGAGAGAGCCAAGGGACTGCAAAGGCACCCCGCCAACCCTGGGGGGAAAGAAGGCCCCACAGGGCTTGTCATCTACAGCCACAGGCTCTGAGGAGAGCAGCTGAACAGAGACACAGAATGGACAGTTGATTTATTTATTAAGGGCAGGCAGAAAGGATGGGTCCACCCAGCCCTGTCAGGGCAGCAGAAATGGTCACAAGTATTTGCAGACTGTAAACAGCAAGAGGGACAGGGCTTGTCTGGGTCTGCGAGGATATGGCTAGACCTGGCAAGGGAGGGCCAGTGGGGGGAAAAAGGCCTGAGCCTGGCTTTCTCGGCAGCAGACTGTTCTGAGACCCTGGAAGTTGAGCGCTCTCATGTTGAGAGCTCCAGGGACAACTCAGAAAGCCTTCCTAGAGCCAGGAGCTGGATGAAGATGCAGACAGACAGGTGGGACTGTGTTGTGTGTGTGCAGGTGGCAGATCACCCAACAGGTGCCTTTTCCTCTCTGGGATCTAGGATCCGGGACTTGAGAGTGACATTTCTGTTTGCCCCCTGGGCATGCCAGAAGCATAGGGGAGCTAACTCTGCCTCCCAGCATCAAGGTGGGGCCAGGGCAGTTGAGTAAATATTTACAGATCATCTGCATTAACCTTTCACACATAGGGTAGCCCCTCCCAATGGCTTCCATATGGACTCTCACCCCCATCCCATTTCTGGTATGGAAAATGTCTGCCCAAAGCAGAGCCTGTGGATCTAGTCTGATCTTCTGGGGACCCCTTGTTCAGCACTGGCTGGGAGACCTCTATGCAGGGAATAGATTAAAACCTAGGCTGTAACTATAGACAAGTCATTTCTCCTACTGGGGCTGCAGTTTGTTCACCTGTAACATAAGAGGACTGAGCCTTTCTATAGCAAGTGATTTTCATTGGTTACAGCCTCTTGCTCAACCCATAGTTGTTATGGGAACAGCACAAGCAATGGTGTACCCAGCAGGCAGGGATATTACCCTCTAGGCCTTGGTGACTACTGGGCTTTGTCTGTCTGCCCAGAATCCCTTCTCTCTTATTCTGGTGCCAGTATATACTTTTCTCTTAGGGATCTACCCTTCCCTTTTCTAGGTCACCTGACTGGGCAGCCAATTGCAATACTTGCCACTGAGCACACTACCAGCTGGCCCAATCAGATTCTCTCCCATGATTTGACCCGGACATCATACAGTAGCAGCTCCCAAGACAGACATGGTCAAAGGGGTTCCTGGGGCTGAGAGCTCAGTTACTACTGAGATTCCTGGACTTCTGGATGTCTATCTGTTTAATTCTTATTTCTATTCTGTTTGCTCCCCAAATCTTTTTGGTAACCCTACTCGTTTTTTTTTTTTTCTTACAAATTAACCAGAGACCTTGTTGTTGCTTGCAACCAAAGAATCCTGATTTACACACAAGCCAAGAAGATAGGCCAGGTGAATGTCAGCCCTCCCTCCCTTGCAGTCCCAGAGCACTTGGCTCAGCTCTCCCATGGCATTCAGCTCTCATAGGAGACATATGGGCTCTTGTATGCTCTGTTTGTTCAACCAGACTGCAAACATCAACAATTAAACACATCTGTACCTGACACCTGGCTTAGAACCTTGCATACTATAAGTACTCAGTTGCAATGAATCAAGGTCTTACAGCTCGAGGCAGGTAATTATAGTGGGAACAAAACTTTATGAGTATTGGGGGATAATACTTGGAGGACAGATATAAACAGCTCCCCACAGACCAGTCCTTGAAGTGTCTCTTCCACCTCTTCACAAATACTTCTGTCTCCTGAAACAAGACGCAAAGGCACACAGTCAACACTTACACATAGAGCTAGAACTCCACCTACCCTGGGAGAGCAAAAGCAATGTTTCCATTTACTCTGAAGGATGAATGAGGGATGTAGATCCTTTGTTAAGAGCAGATCTTGATAGGAGGAAAAAGTTAGGGAGCATAAAGGTTTTCAGGGTGCAGAAAGTGAAAGTGGATTTGCAGGAAGAACGTGAGAAAGAGAGCGGGCTGGAGAATCAGGCTGGGATGCAAGCATATGGGATATGCATCAGCTTTGGCCACAAGCTACAGAAGCTGGCTCTGGCAAATGTAAGTGGGAGAAAAAGAATTTGCTGGAAAGATACAGGGTGCTGAAGGAGGCATCTAATACCCAGGCCTGGGAAGCCAGGAACTAGAGCAGCTCTGGGAGTCTGGGTGGCAGCAACTCATGAGTTGTCTAGCTTTGAATGGTCCCAATTCAATCCACCTTCTGTTGCCAGTAGTGACTTCTGCAGCTCATAGGAGATTCAAATTCAAGTCAGATTCAAATTCCCCAGGAGGAGGGTTTGATAGACCTGGGGTCCTGTACTCACTCTGTGGGATGGAGGGGTAGGAGAGGCCCATGGCTAGCAGCCCCCATAGGAAGGCATGGAATTGGGAGCTGGAGTTCCCCAAAGGAAAACTGAGTTTCTGTTACCCAAGGAAGAAGAAGGAGTGCTGGGCATATGCACACAACAGATATTCACCACACATGGGATGTCAATTTAGAGAGACAGGCGGGAGATGGGTGGGGTGGGGGTAATTTCCAGGACACTCCAGAATCTGCCATAAGGGCCAAAGCTTTTGCTCCAGCCCTGGATTGCGCCTCTCTCTCCCCCTATAAAAGCAAGCTCAGAAAAAAAGAACACTGTTTTTGTTCTTGACAGCCCGATAGAATTGTCTCCTTAGCTTCCAGTCACGCTCGGCTCCTGCTAGAATAATTACCACCCACCTGTTCTCCATACAAGAATTCACAGCCAGTGGACACACATCTGGTGTGTAAAAGACATGCTTGGAAGCCTCCCTGGCTGCTTGGAACAGGCTGGGGACACCACAGGGTCAGCCACTGATTCAAAAGCAAGGAAACAGCTGGCCTGTGAGCCATGGTCATTGTGGCCTGAGCAGCCCCCCACTCCTCTCCTGCTAGGCTGCTCACTGGACACAGGACAGGTATGCCCCTGAGACAAGCAAACCCCAGGAGACTCAGAGGAGGTCTAAGTCCTGGGCCCTGCCCTCCTCTTCAGGACATAGCTGTCCTCTCTGCCATCACCTGCTTCTCTAACAGGTAAAAGGGGCTATTGCCTTTTCTTGAGATTCCTTTATTTTTCTTCCCATCACTACTTTCTAAGCACCCTAGAAGTTAAGAAACAGCCAGTAAGGTTGTAATGAGGAGGGTCCAAAACATTTTGGTAGTAAAAGTAAGTTTTAAGCATCTACGTTTTAAGGATGTGGATGCAGAACTGAAAGGGGCCTGAGAGAGCTTAGAAGGCAGTGGTTTGGAACTTTTTAATTTAAGCAACACAAACCTTTGTGCAGTGTCTCAGCATTCAACAAACATTTATTAAATGCCTAGGTGCTGTGCTAGGCATACAGCTGCATGCAACACAAATGCTTAAGGTGGGGGAGACAGACATTGAGCAAATAAGTTGATAAGTAGATCAATGATGACTAGAATCAAAGTAGATTGAAGTAGAGCTATGAAAGAGACAGCTGCAGCTAGATGAGCTAATACAGGTTGGGGCGGGGGGGGGCTGGGAAAGGTGTCTCCAAAGAGGTGACATTGGAACTGAGATGTGAAGAGTGCACAGGAAGTAAGATAAGAGACAGGGAGGAGAATGGGCCAGGCAGGAGATAAAAGAAAAATCCCCCAGGTAAGAAAGCACCTATGTTGGAGGAAATCACTACCTCCACCCCACCTGTGTGAGATGAAGGTGGAAGGATGCAAGGACCTCATAGGCCAGATCAAAGGCCAGGTGCGGTGGCTCATGCCTGTAATCCTAGCACTCTGGGAGGCCGAGGTGCATGGATTGCTTGAGCTCGGGAGTTTAAGACCAGCCTAAGCAAGAGTGAGACCCTGTCTCTACTAAAAATAGAAAAACTAGCCAGACATGGTGGCAGGTGCCTGTAGTCTCAGCTACTCAAGAGGCTGAAGCAGGAGGATCACTTGAGCCCAAGAGTTTGAGCTATGATGATGCCATGGCACTCTACCCAGGGCGACAAAATGAGACTCTATCTTAAATAAACAAATTAATTAATAAATAAAGATGTGAACAGGAAACTGGGGAGCTGGTGTGCTAAAAAGGGACCCACCTCAATCTCTCAGTAAACTCTGCTACATATACACACACAACCCCTGGCCTTATAGCCTCTGAGGCAACTTGGAGGAACCAAAGGACTTAGGAGAATACAGTTTGAAAACACTAATTTAGCTCTATTGTCCTATTGCCCTACTGTTTTCTTCCCATCACTACCTTCTAATCACCCTAGAAGTTAAGAAAAAGCCAGTAAGGTTGTAATGAGGAGGGTCCAAAATATTTTGGACCTATTGTCATCTGCTGATGAGAGGACAGAGATTGGACAGTTGTTCACCCCTGTGCCCTCCCTGTTAACCCTGGGCAGCTAACCCAGCCTCCTTGGAGACAGTGTGATCCAGGGACAGGCTACAAGGACACCATACATCTTAATGTTTCAAGAAGGAGGGGACCACCCAGGGCTCTGGCATGGGGGATGGACCCCAAGGATGAGATGTTTCTGCTTTCCCCTGTGCTGGGAGAGTCCCTGACCCTCTTGGCCCATCCCCATCACTCATCATCGGAGGCACAGGCAGGCTGCCTGCCAGGACAGCAGATCCCACTCAGCTCCAGCCTCAACATTCCTCTCCCCCTGGGGGGTCAGGGTCAAGTGTAGGGTATTTTCCCAAGCCCCAGGGAAAAGGCGGCGCCTCCTGATATCTACAGCTACCACCCGGCTAGGAGGGCAGCTACCAGGGCAGACGGGCTGGAAGAGGAGAGCAGTCAGCTGGCTCCCAAAGCAGGGCTACAAGGGTAAGGGGTCCAGGGAAGAGGGGCCTGAAATACAGAGGGTGCCAAACATATATATACATATTTTAAGAAAGGAGTAAAAGTGTATTGAATTTGTAATACTCATCATGTTTGACTTCTGTAATTACAGGAGGTGCTCAACCGTGACTTGTATTCATCTTTTGTTATCAGTATATTTTATCACAATTCTTTTTTTGAGACAGTCTCACTCTGTCACCCTGGGTAGAGTTTCATGGCATCATCATAGCTCACAGAACCTCAAATTCTTGGGCTCAAGTGATCCTCTTGCCTCAGCCTCTGGAGTAACTGAGACTATAGGCACCTGCCACTGTGACCAGCTAGTTTTTCTGTTTTTAGTACAGACAGAGTCTTGCTCTTGCTCAGGTTGGTCTCAAACTCCTGAGCTCAGGCAATCCACCCACTTCAGCCTTCCAGAGTGCTGGAATTATAGGGATGAGCCACTGTGTGTGGCCTAGAGTATTACAATTTTTTTTTTTTTTTGAGACAGTGCCTCAAGCTGTCCCCTGGGTAGAGTGCTGTGGCATCACAGCTCACAGCAACCTCCAACTCCTAGGCTCAAGCGAGTCTCCTGCCTCAGCCTCCCAAGTAGCTGGGACCACAGGCGCCCGCCACAATGCCTGGCTATTTTTTGGTTGCAGCCATCATTGTTGTTTGGTGGGCCCAGGCTGGATTCAAACTTGCCACCTTAGGTGTATATGGCTGGCGACTTAGCCGTTTGAGCAAGGCACCTAGCCCACAATTTTAATACAGTTTTTTCTTTTCTTAAAATGTGCATACTTTTTTTTTTTTTTTGGTACCCTCCGTATATCAACAACTTCAGTTCACCAGAAGTGGATCAGCAAGCTAGTGATGGGAGCTTACATGGCCAGTGTCTGAGCAGAGGCCCTGTCTGCCTCAAGAAGGCTGAAATATTCCTGCCTCAACCACTGGTCCTCATTTAGCTAACTCTGTGGTCTGGCCTCTCTGGGGACCCCACACTGGCCTGTCTGGAGCTCCTGGGGCAGCAGCCAAAAGCAGCCACCAGCTTGGAGACAGCAGCTGAACCAAGAGTCACTTCAGCAGGAGGCAGACATTGCAGACCCCTTTGCAGCCCTACAGGTCAGGCTGAGGGAAAGTTTCCAAAGATAAAGGAGGAAGCAGAGGCAATTGCCTGTGAGCCAGATCAGGAGTAGCTAGGGAGAGTGAAGTGTAGTTTCACCAGCCAGGACTGGCCTGAGGCAAAATTATGCTACCGTAGCCTCCTTTCTTCCCACCTCTCCTGTCTGCCCCTTGTTTGACATACTGCTCCATGTGCATCAGGCACCTGCCACCCTGCCAGCCTCCCCCAGGGGAAGACAGGTAGAGAGGAACAGGGAGAAGATGGCAGAGGACCTGAACCCAAGTCTACTGCTCCCCCCTTCTAGCTGTATGATCTAGCGTGAAGATCTAAACCCAAGACTCTGCTCCCCTTTCTGTAAAAATGGGATGGATAAGGGCTGTAGAAATGACTGAATGAAAAAAATGAAGGCAAAGTTCTCAGCTGTTATGTAGTTTGCCATGGGTACTCCTGATGGGACAAAGGAGAGAGGAGGGGGAAATGGGGAAGTACTCTGGAGATTCGACTTTTCAAAATGGGGTGCTTGATGAGCAGGGGAGCTTCCAAAAATTTTAAATCTCATTTCCAAGTTAGAGGCTGGGCTGGATAGTGAGTGGTAAGGGCCTGAGATAGGGAAAATTACCCTCTGTTAAAGCAAAAACAGAGAGCAGAAGTCAAGTCTCACACTGCAAAGTCAGCCAAGAGCCTGGGCAGACGGTGTTTCCTCCAGAGGAAGGGCTGGTGCTCCTGCGCTCCATTGCCCTCTGACAGTCGCTAAGCTCCTGTTTTCCTCATTAAGCATGGCTGTAACCTGGCCCCCCTTAAACTGCTGATAAGGGCCAGAAACAATTCAGAGTCCCCAAACAGCCAGGATCAGCTGCTTTCAACATCACCTCCTGACTGAATCAAGGAGGTGGGGCTGCACTAATGGGGTACAGGGGGGTCAGAGCACAGATTGCCAACTCCTGGGGGTAGAATCCAGGATTCAGGATTCAGGGAGCCTCACTATATCCCCATTGATGTTGGACACCAAGAATAGTAAAAGCTAGTATTCATTAAGCACATATTTGGCAGACTTTGGTGCTAAGCACTTATCTGTATTATCACATTTAATCTCCATAACAACCCTATGACATTGATAGCATACTTTTCCTATTTTACAGATGGAGAAACTGAGGTATCGGCTAATTAAGAATTCTGTCACCCTGGGTAGAGTGCCATTGCATCACGCCTCACAACAACCTCAAACTCTTGGGCTCAAGTGGCCCTCTTGCCTTAGCTTCCTAAGTAGCTGGAGCTACAGGTGCCCACCACAACATCCAGCTAGTTTTTCTTGCTTTTAATTACTTTTATTTGGTTATTACTAAGTTTATTTTTATCATCTCAAGGTCTGAACACTGAATCCAGTCCAGGTCAGTAGGGCTGCGTGGTACCTCTGGAAGCCCTTTGCAATCTCTAAAAGGCTCAGTCTGCAATCTCAGGAGAAAGGTAAATTTGCAGCAAAACTGTGGGAGAGATTTGGGACCAAAATTGATGATATAAAATACTCTGTACCATCTATGATCTTCGCAGCTCATAGGAAAGAAATAAAAGAAGCCACCATGTTCTGGCTTCAGAGAAAAAATAGTGTTGCTGGTGAGATTGGTCCTATTGTATGTCTTCTATACCTTGATCTCCCTCAGACATCTTGATCTTGGTCTTGTTCTAAGGACTTATCACGTTCTTCTTCTTCTTCTTTTTTTTTTTTTTCTTCTCTGGGGATGGCATTTAGACATTCTATTTTGAAACCAAATTTGGACTCTCAACTCTGGAACCACAGTTTCTTCAGGGAGCTGTTCTCTGCACTCAATACCAGGGTCTTTCTCAAAAGCCTGGACGAGAGTGTGTAACTGTGTGGGACTAAAGGTGTGACACTGTCTGGTTTCTCTTCTTTGTTTCTCTTCTACAGGGCAAATTTGTCCTTGGCTTTGGTTCAATTCTTTTTTTGGGGGGGAAGGATAGAGTCTTATTATGTCACCCTCAGTAGAATGCCATGGTGTCACAGCTCACAGCAACCTCCAACTCTTGGGCTTAAGCAATTCTCTTGCCTCAGCCTCCCAAGTAGCTGGGACTACAGGCACCTGACACAACGCCTGGCTATTTTTTTGTTGCAGTTGTTGAGCTAGCCTGGACTGGGTTCAAACTCGCCACCCTCGGTGCATGTGGCTGGTGCTGTAACCACTGTGCTATGGGCACCGAGCCAGCTTTGGCTCAATTCTAAAGTCTCCTCAAGTTCTGGTTTTTTCTCCGATTTGTGCCTGGCTCTTCAATTCTGAAACCAAATGTGGATTCTTGACTCATTAGTGTTAGTTTCTGAAGCAAGTTTTTCTTTGGTGGCATAATCCGGGAGGTTTTGATTGAAGGTATTGATGAGGATTTGAATTTGGTGCGACTACGTCTATGATCTGTTGCTCTGGTTTGGCTAGCAGAGATGTCGTGGGCCAGGCTGGGAGGGAGACAGTAAAAACCCAGAGGCACAGAGACCTGGAGCTGAAGTGGCTGAGTCTATTATTATTATTTTTTTTAATGAGACAGAGTCTCACTCTGTGCCCTGGGTAGAGTGCCATGGCGTCATCATAACTCACAGCAACCTCAAACTCTTGGGCTCAAGCAATCCTCTTGCCTCAGTATTTCTATTTTTAGTAGAGATGGGGTCTCATTCTTACTCAGGTTGGTCTCGAATTCTTGGGCTCAAGTGATCCACCCGCCTCAGCCTCCCAGAGTGCTAGGATTATAGGCATGAGCCACCATGCCTGGCCTGAAATTAAGAATCTTAATCAAGGGGTTATAAATTGTTGGGGAGGCAAGACAATAGATTAACATCCCATGTGAAAAGAGAATCTAAACTGCTCCTCACCATCCCAAGGGGCCCACTTGTAAGTCTTGTCACCAGCTGCCTCAGTTTTTCCAGATTTCCAGCTGCCACCATGGTGGCTAGCCTCAAAACACAGCCCTCACTTAATATTTTAGGGATGGACATGGCTCATTTAACCAAAATTCAGCCCAGGCATGGTCAGAATTTTTCAAAAGGAGCTTATCTAGGAAACTTAGAAGAAGACAGAACAAAATAAAAATATAAAAACCCAAGAATCTGGAAAGGGAAAAGTTCACAAAGCAGTTTTCATGTCCTAAGATAAGGAAAATAATAATAGCCATTGGTATGCCAAGCATCATATGCTACGCTCTTGATATAAGTTATTTTGTTTAATCCTCAAAAGCACTTAGCAAGACAAAAAATGTTAACTCCATTTCAAAGATAAAGGAACAGATGCTCAGAGAAGTTAAGCAACTTGCCCAGGTCACACAGCTTGCAAAGAGCAGAGCTAGGAGTCTAACCTGCTTTTGCCCTTAAGTACCTAAATAAAGGAGATGAGTATAGTGGGTACAATCGTGGATAACCAAGCAAGCCTCCTGCCTCAGGCCTTGTTTAGTTCTAATGAAGAGATTAAGCTACTTAGACCCTAAATTAAAGGGTTTCAGGGTCCCAGTGCAGTTGGCTGCACTGCTCCATCCGACAGGTTTTCAGATTTTGCTCAGAAAATAATCAGAACCTTATTCCTCCTGGTCACGTCTGGGAAAACCTCGGCAAATCTGTATCTTCCAGTTCTCTGTCTTCTGGGCCCTATTTACACAGGCCAAAACAAAACGCAAACAATAAAACTCTATATTTTTGTTTGTTCATCATTTCAAATTACGCTTATGACATGTTATGATTTCCACAATATTTCATTGGTTAACTGTTGGGCTGGTGGTTCCTGAAGTCCAGAGATAATAAGAGTGAAGACTTTAACCCTGAGCCTGGGGTGTATCCAATGCATTGTTGTGAGATTCATCATTGCAAGACCTTTTCCTGCAATTACATCAGCAAGTTATCCCTGACTCCCTTGGTCTGAAACAATATAAAATCAAGTACTAATTGAATAACTGGTATAATATCAAAAGCTGTTGATAGGTAATGTTTACTGTGCAGTTACTGCCTCCCAGGCTTTAGTCTATATAGTTTACAGGAATTCTCTTTTGCTCTTCTTAATAACTCCTTGAGATAGGAATTATTTTTATTATCTCCCTTTTATAGATGATGAAACTGAAGCCTGGAAATAAATAATTTGCTCAAGGCCACATAACTCCCAAATAGCAGAGCTGGGGTTTGATCCCAGACAGCTAAGTCCAGAACTTACACCAATAACCTCTAAACTCTCCTGCCTCCTGTGATGAGTCTGATAATAAGATATAAGGAGTCAAAGAAGGAAGATGTCATTGTGTGCTGGGGTAGTTGGGGGAAGCTTTCTATAGAGAATGGGCCCTATTGGACCCTGAAACAAGGACAAGATGTGTGAAGCAAAAGAGAGAGAGAGAGAGTTTAGGCTACAAGGTGATCCCTGACGTCACTTGGGACCCCAAAGATGGGGTATCAGGATATTGCCCACCCTTGGAACATGAGGGATTGATTCTCCTCTTAAGCAATGTCATTTGGCCAATGTGGCTGTCCAGAAAAGAACTCAGAGCTTTAAAAGGAAGCTATGGGGTCTGCGGTGAGTCTCTAGCATCAGAATGGAGATAGAAAACAGTAATAGGTCCCCTGGGAGGCTGTGGGCACAGGGCTGGCCAGGGTTAGATTGACCCCCTGCCGTCTCCACCCTGACCACAAGATTGCTTTGAATAAATTACATTTGATTTGCTGTGACTGCAGCAGGAATTGACCCAGCACTTATGGACACAGAGGGGCCCATGGACCAGCAAATTTGTAGGAACTCACAGAAATCTTAGGGAGAAGCTTCAACTTCACTTAAGCCATGAAAATGTTGGCAGTTAGGGAAGAATTTAATTTTCAACTAGGCAGGCTTCCAGCTGACAGCAGTGTTAGTCTTCATCACCCACCAAAGTGATGAGTGGGAGTGTCAAATGAAACACACCTGGCCTGAGGCAAGTCCTCCTTAAAGGTTCAGCCACCCTTCTCCAGGACCCTCTTGGGGACTCACTCTCCTGGTTATAGGTTCTAAATCTGCCAATCAGAACCCCAGTTGCTAGGTGTCTATAAACACACATATCTTCCTGCACAGTCCCCTTGTATGAATGTGTGTTATAATATAAACCTTTCCACGAAGCAGAGTTAATCACAGAGATCCTGTCTACTTGGACCCCAGTGGCCCAGAGTGGGGCTTCCCTGGGCTTAAAGTCTGCAGTGACCTTGGATGACTGAGATACTGTCAGTATGGGGTGTTATGAGAACCTGCTGAGCTGAAGACTGGCTTGAGAGGGGATGTCACAGGCACATTTAGTAGGACAGAGGATCACAATAAAAAATTTTATCTCAGGGCAGGATGTCGCTTAAGCTACTAGCTGAGCGCCTAGCCTAGTGCAGCAGTTTTGTGAGCATATTTACATGAACATCTCAGCTTATCAGTAGCAGTAACATGCTATCTGTGCGGACTGGCTCTGTGTCTGTGTGCATTCTTGGATGCCAGAAAGCCCTAGGGAGCAGTGCGTCATACTAGGACTTCTTGCCTAGGAGCCGGTTGGTGGGATAGCTCCAGGGAAAAAGCTGGGCCAGTGCTGGCAGCTGAAGTCTGAAGAGGAATATGTGTGCACACCGACGCAGGCCTGGCTCTCACTGGTACCTGTGGAATTCCTAAGTATGTCAGTCACTCTGCACCTGTCTCTTTTCACTTAGACCCAGGTTGGCCTGGCCCAGCAGGGCTGCAGCCTGGAAAGAACTAGCCAGCACTTCTGAGAACCAGGTTGAGGCCAGAGGGCACCCCAATCCTGGGGGATTCTTCTCTGCTCAGGGAAGAAGCCTGTGAGAAGCCTGCAGCTCCTGTCATATGTATTCTCAGCTGTCCCTGCACGACTCACTGTTTGACGTTTATTGTGGCCAAGTGCATGCATGTTTTGCTCTCCTTGCTATCAAGCCATTGTTACTCCAAGTGTGGTCATCCAGGAGCTTGTTAGAAACGCAGAATCTCACGCCCCACACCAGACATAACAGATCACAATCTGTACATTAGCAAGAGTCCCTGGTGGTCTGAATGTACATTAAAGTTTGGGAAACTGCTACTTGAAAGTAGGAGTGAACTCTGCTGTGGTTATCCTGGTATAACTAAGATAACCAGCTCGGTGCCTGTGGCTCAAGTGGCTAAGGTGCCAGCCACATACACCTAAGGTGGTGGGTTTGAATCTAGCCTGGGCCCACCAAACAACAATAACGGCTGCAACCAAAAAATGGCCAGGCATTGTGGCAGGCGCCTGTGGTCCCAGCTACTTGGGAGGC